>NC_057389.1:47180518-47523361 GCF_019320065.1 Cervus canadensis
TGAATATCTTGCAATAAAACAAAAAATATAAGTGAAAAAAAAAAAAGAGCAACCAAAGCAAAGCCAGAAGTAGAAAAGTCAAGCCAGACACTTAAGAGTAAGACAGACTCACCCCAATTTCCCTAAAGAGTAACCTCCCTGTGCTGGTGGGCCGGGGGCGGGGGGCGGGGGGGGGAGGTGGTTGAGAGGGAGGAGGGATTTCAGCCAGCCCACTCATGTCTCAGAGAGGGAAAGACTCAAAGGCCTGATCAAGGTATGCTGCTAGGGGATGGGACCAGGCTCAAGACCAGTCATGTCCATGTGACAGCTTTAGATGGAGCACAGTCAGTAGGACTTAGCCTAGGGTTGGTGACCACAGGCCCAAACTGCAGGCCTTATTCAAAAACAGGCTTGTGACTTCTAGGGCATACTCCAGCCATGCCATCAGTTTAGCCAGGGAAATCAGCATCCACCAACAAATTCTCTTTTATAATCCATGTTCCTGCAGTCAAAGTCCCTGAATACTGTCTGGGTCTTGGGCAGGTAAACAAGCTCCAGAATCTTACACTCAAATCTGCTTTAGAAGACCATTTTCATCCACATGAGGTCCTGCAGGCATCTTCCCTGTGTCAGGCCCTGTGTTCTTGGTAACAGATACAGGGTTGAAAGGACACAGATCTGCACTCTCAAGAAGTGTCCGGGTGTGTTTGGAGATGATCTGCATGTCTCTCTCTGTGTCCAGAGGCTTCCTGAGTTGAGGGCCCAAGGCCCTCCAGCTCACTGTCACCCAGAAAGCCTGCAAAAAGGCCCTACCCAGGGAATCGGCCTCCCTGGGTCTAGGGTCTGGGTGGAACTGAGAACTCGCATTTCTAACCCATACCCTGGGAGGTTCTGAGGGACACTGTTAAGATGCCCTGCTCCTCCATCCCCTCAGACCTAGGGCAAGTGCTGTGGCCCACAGTAAGAGGGGAGCAGAACAAGGGACTCTGAGGGGGAAGCAGCCTCTGAGCAGGATCCAGAGAAACCGGAAGGAATCGGTTTTAGGAGACGGACATTCCCGGTATAAGGAACAACCTGTTACAGGCCACATGGAAAGCATTCAGGAAAAGCTGAGTGTTGCATGGACAGGGGTAGGGGGAAGGGGAAGGAAACAGGAAGGAAGGAATGAGCAAGAAAGCTGGAGAGGTGGATCGGGAGCGGTTTATGGGTGACCTGCTATGAGGGGTCCAATGGAAGGGATGTTATCCTGAGGGCCAGCTGGAGTGAGAAGGCTGTAAGCAGGTGACGGAGGTGATGAGAGACACGCTACGGGAGGCCAGTCAGGTCACACAGCTATCCTCCTGCCCGAGCTGAGCGAGGGCCACATCTCATCAATGGAGCCGGGGGGTTGGGGGCAGGGAGGCTGTGAGCCAGGGTAACTCCCCATCCCTGACAGTTCTTCCAACTCTTCTCAAGTCCTCAGAGTTACTGTTCACCAAGTTGGGCCCAAGGCTAGTGTCACCCAGAAAGCCTGCAAAAAGGCCACGCCCAGACCCCACCCAGGGAACTGGCCTCCCTGGGTCTAGGGTCTAGGTGGAGCTGAGGACTCCCATTTCTGACCCTGCCCTGGGGGGTTCTGAGGAGGACTGTCGAGATGCCCTGCTCCTCCATCCCCTCAGGACACACCCACATCTCCTGGAGCTTTGGGGACCTTCTTTGTTCTGATAACCGCCACTGCCCACACCCTCTCCTCAGTCCAACTGTCCCCCTCACTGACCACTCGACATGCTCCTCGGTTGTCCCAAGGTCCCCTTTATCCAACGCCATAAATCAAAGGGTGAACTTCCAAACCTGCATCTGCTCAAACCTGCTTCTCCTCCTCCTCCATGGACATGTCCAGTCCAGAAGTCTGACACAAGCCCCTTCTCCCCGCATCCCATCCATGAGCCAGTTCCACTGGCTCTGCCTCCGGTTGCTTTTCTCTAACCCAATCCTATGCCGTCCTCTTCATCACGACCACACTCGTCCAAGTCACCATCTTGTCTGCCTTGGCCCATGTCAACAGCTCCCTTGCCCCCACTCTGCCTCCTCTAATGTAACCTCACCATGTTCATTCTACTTAAAGCCATCAATGACTTCCCATTGCTCTCACAATAAATTCCCCAACTTGTCTAGCCTTATCTCTTGTCCTAAATGATATGCCTGGCCTTCCCCTTTACCTAATTCCCTGTTGAGTGTGTAGACTAACTGGGTTTGAATTCTGGCTCTACAAGCTGTGTGACCGTGGGCCAGTTTTTCAAACTTTCTGTGTTCATCTCTAAAATGAGATAATGGTAGTCTGCACTTCATAGGGCCATTGTGAGCATTAAATGAGTTAAACATGTAAAGAAGCCCTGAGAATGGTGCCTGTCACATGAAGTTGTTGTTGTTTAGTCCCTAAGTTGTGTCCGACTTCTTTTGCAACCCCATGGACTGTAACCCGCCAGGATCCTCTGTCCAGGGGATTTCTCAGGCAAGAATACTGGAGTGGGTTGCCATTCCTTTCTCCAGGGGGTCTTCCTGACCCTGGGATCAAACCTATGTCTCCTGCATTGGCAGGTGGATTCTTTATTACTGAAGCACCAGGGAAGCCCCTGTCACATAATAAGTTCTATTAAACCAGTCCATCCTAAAGGAAATCAGTCCTGGGTGTTCATTGGAAGGACTGATGTTGAAGCTGAAACTCCAATATTTTGGCCACCTGATGCGAAGAGCTGACTCATTTGAAAAGACCCTGATGTGGGGAAAGATTGAGGGCAGGAGGAGAAGGGGACGACAGAGGATGATGGTTGGATGGCATCACTGACTCAATGGACATGAGTTTGGGTAAATTCTGGGGGTTGGTGATGGACAGGGAGGCCTGGCGTGCTGCGATTCATGGGGTCGCAAAGAGTCGGACACGACTGAGCTACTGAACTGAACTGAACTGAAAATGTTAGCTAAGTGGTTAGTTTTTGTTTGGGGCGCATCAGATTAAATCTCACTTCCTTCTGAGGCTCCCCCTGTGCCCCTAACCGAGACCACTTCCAGGTCTACGTGTCACAGTCCCTCCTCACCACCCTTGTCGTTACTTGTGGGCTGGCTCTCTCTAGAGTGCAAGCTGTGCTGGCGCAGGCCCACGTTGGTCTCAGACCCAGCTGAGCCCTGGACCCCCACCCAGTGCTAGGCACAGTGCAGGCCGGCAACCAGCACATATTTGCTAACTAAGCAAAATAAAAGTCAACAGAGTCATCACAAAACAAGAACAATGTCTGCCTGCAAAATGCCCATTCACAGCATTTTGTACATTTTTTTCATTTGACATTGATTAGTACCTCTCCTAGAGTTTTCCTCACATCATCCTGGTTGGGGAGGGGAAGTAGAGGGACACAGAGATGAACAAGACAGATGTGGCCCCCGTGTCCTCAAGGAATGTACATTCCACTGCAGAGACAAACATGTAAATGCATCACAAGATAGGATGCATTGTAACTGTGTTGTAGTGGCCTGTAACAATTCTATTTCCCAGGAGATCTTTGAAACATGAAAGCGAAAAGTAACTAAAAATAGACACTGTTGCCTACCTTACCTCCACCCCCAGTTTCTAACAAGGTTTTCTGTAGAACAGGAAGGGTAGGTCCTGTCACAGGGCACTAAGGTCACCCCATCTTTCTCTGCCTGGAGACCTCCTATTCAGACATCGAGACCCCATTTAAGCAGCACCACCTACAGGAAGTCTTCCTGCTCCTGCCAGGGCTCTCTGTATGGGACTTAGTCACAGCTCTAGTGATTTTCTGGGACGATGATGCGATTTGTCATGGAGAATCCAAATTTCATGTCATTTGCTTCTCTAAAAAAGTAAAAGGTAATTCAATGAATGTGTAACTACGTGTGATTTCATGTTGGACTTCAGTGGAGGCAGAAAATAGCCTCTGTCTGACCATGTGACCTGATTTGTGGTTTGGAGAACATGGTCACCGTAATTACAGCATTGACCACATGCTGTAAGAGTTTCCTGTCTTTCTCTCTCTCTCTCTCCTACACAGACACACACTTCTTCAAGTACAGGGACTATTTGCTTTCTGTTAAACAAATGAAGGAAAAAATCTGTGAAATGGGCGGGTTATCAGATGGAAAATGGATATAAACTGTCCTGGAATGCAACAAAAGATGGTCAGATGTGGGAGACAGGAGCAATTAACAGCACTTAATCATTTACTCTGGTGCATGCTACCTGCTTTCCATTTGTTATTGAGCAGCCCAGAAAGCTGTAGCTCAAAGAGGTCAAACAACTGCCCCATGGTCTCCCAGACAGGAGTGGCAGAGGAGTTTTCAAATCCAGGTCCACCCAACCCAAAGGCTACATTCTTACCATTTACCCCACCCCTCAGTGCCCAGGGGCAATGAGTCCCCAAACTGCAGGACCACCTGGGTTCCGTGGCCTACTTCCTCACTTCCACGGGGTTCTCCCAACCCTTCCCTGTTGCACCCCCACTTTCATCTACGCTGCTGCTGATGAAGAGCACCTGTAGCTGGTTTCCAAAGCAGTCCTGACCCTGGGGCCAGGCTTCCTGTTTCAGGCAGAGCCCACCCAAGGATGTGTGTCCCGCCTTCCTCAGCCCTTTCCTTCATTCCCAGGAGCTGCCTGGGCCAAGCACAATCTTTTGCAGGTGCAGCACTTTCCCCGTGTTTTCTAAAGCCTTTTCCCATTCTGTAAACCAGTTTCTGGTGACTCCACAGTAGTCCTGAGAGTTTTTCACAGTGGAGGACTTTTCACCCTATTTTAAAGATGAGAAAATGGAGGTTTGGCCAACCTGTGGGAGATCCCCTCGACTGTTCAAAGAGCTGAGCTGCAGCTGAACGGGATTTCAGGCCACGGGCCTTCCAAGTCCTTAGAGGGTTCAACTTGACCAAGAGAACAGGGATGGAGGGTGAAAGATCTTCAGAATCTTCACACAGAGAAGATAATGGCTTCTGCAAACAAATGTAAATCGGTTAATTTCCCTTTTTTTACTGTGTCCATTGTGATGCACCAATTACAACCTGGCAAAAGAAAAACACTCACAAGCACTTGTGGTCTCTAAACTGCAATAAATTGGTAAATAAATTGGTAACTGCAATAGGCTCAAAGTCCTCTGAGGGTGAGGCAGGGCCCAGTTCCAGCCTGCCAATCTGGGGGCAGAAGCCAAGGATCACAAGCAATCGGTTCTTTTGCCAACCTCTCCAGAGGGGCTCTGCACTGGTCTTTCCTTCACCCCCAGGCCATTTCTCATCCACTCCTCCACTATCTGGCTTCCACATTCTTCAGTTCTCTTCATTTGATACCCAGGTGCTAAATACATTTTTTTAATTGAAGTAAAGTTGATTTATAATATTGTGTTAGTTTCAGATGTACAGAAAGTAATTGTTATATATATTTCCTCAGATTATATTCCATTGTAGGTTATTGAATATGATTCCCTGAGCTGTAAATTGTTATTGCTACATATATTTTTCAATTTTTTTCAAAATTCTCCAAGCCAGACTTCAACAATACGTGAACTGAGAATTTCCAGATGTTCAAACTGGATTTAGAAAAGGCAGAGGAACCAGAGATCAAATTGTCAACATCTGTTGGATCATAGAAAAAGCAAGAGAGTTCCAGGAAAACTTCTGCTTCATTGACTACGCCAAAGCCTCTGACGTGTGTGGATCACAACAAACTGTGGAAAATTCTTCAAGAGTTGGGAATACCAGAGCACCTTACCTGCCTCCTGAGCAACCTGTATACAGGTCAAGAAGCAACAGTTAACAACAGACTGGTTCCAAAGTGGGAAAGGAGTATGTCAAGGCTGTATATTGTCACCCTGCTTATTTAACTTATATGCAGAGCACATCATGTGAAATGCTGGGCTGGATGAAGCACAAGCTGGAATCAAGATTGTCGGGAGAAATATCAATAACCTCAGATATGTAGATGACACCACTCTTATGGCAGAAAGAGAGGAAGAACTAAAGAGTCTCTTGATGAAAGTAAAAGAGGAGAGTGAAAAAGCTGGCTTAAAACTCAACATTCAAAAAACGAAGATCATGGCATCCGGTCCCATTACTTCATGGCAAACAGATGGGGAAAGAATGGAAACGGTGATAGATTTTATATTTTGGGGCTCTAAAATCATTGCAGATAGTGACTGCAGCCATGAAATTAAAAGACATTTGCTCCTTGGAAGAAAAGTTATGCCAAACCTAGACAGCATATTAAAAAGCAGAGACATAACTTTGCCAACAAAGGTCTGTCTAGTCAAAGCTATGGTTTTTCCAGTAGTCATGTATGGATGTGAGAGTTGTACCATAAAGAAGGCTGAGCACCAAAGAATTGATGCTTTTGAACTGTGGTGTTGGAGAAGACTCTTGAGAGTCCCTTGGACAGCAAGGAGATCAAACCAGTCAACCCTAAAGGAAATCAGTCCTGAATATTCATTGGAAGGACAGATGCTGAAGCTGAAGCTTAAATACTTTGGCCACCTGATGAGAAGAGCTGACTCCTTAGAAAAGACCAGGATGTTGGGAAAGACTGA
Organism: Cervus canadensis; assembly: GCF_019320065.1. NCBI lineage: Eukaryota > Metazoa > Chordata > Mammalia > Artiodactyla > Cervidae > Cervus > Cervus canadensis. The sequence goes on from NC_057389.1 coordinate 47,187,052, forward strand.
AGGCAGGAGGAGAAGGGGATGATAAGAGGATGAGATGATTGGATGGCATCACTGACTCAATGGACATGAGTTTGAGCAAGCTCCAGGAGATGGTGAAGGACAGGGAAGCCTGGCATGCTGCAGTTCATGGGGTCGCAAAGAGTCGGACACCACTGAGCAACCGAACAACAACATGTATTTTATGTATAGTAGTGTATATCCGTTAATCCTATACTCCTAATTTATTCCTCCCCCACCTTACTTTTCAGTAACCATAAATTTGTTCTCTATATCTGTGAGTCTGTTTCTGTTTTTTTATTTAGATTTATTTGTATTATTTTTTTAGATTTCACATATAAATGACATCATGTGGCATTTGTCTTTCTCTTTCTGACTTCACTTCGTAGGACAATCTTTAGGTCCATCCATGTTGCTGCAAATAGCATTATTTCATTCTTTTTTTATGGCTGAGTAATAGTCAACAGTTCATATATACCACATTTTCTTTATCCAGGCATCTGCTGATGGACACATGCTGCTTTCATATCTTGGCTATTGTAAATAGTGCTGCTATGAGCACTGGTATGCATGTATCTTTTTTAGTTTACAGTTTTCATTTTTTTCCAGATGTACACCTAGGAGTGAGATCACTGGATCATATGGAAACTTTATTTTTAGTTTTTTAAGGAACATCTATACTGTTTTCCATGTTGTGTGTTTATTAGTTGCTCTGTTGTATCTGATTGTTTTTGACTCTATGGACTGTAGCCCACCAGGCTCCTCTGTCCCTGGAGCTCTCCACACAAGAATACTGGAGTGGGTAGCCATTTCCTTCTCCAGGAGATCTTCCTGACCCAGGGATCAAACAAGATCTCCCTCACTGAGAGAAGATTCTTTACCATCTGAGCCACCTGAGGTTTCCCATAGTGGTTTCACCAACTTACATTCCCAACAACAGTGTAGGAAGGTTCCCTTTTCTCCACACCCTCTCCAGAATTTATTAGTCATAGACTTTTTGATGACGGCCATTCTGACCAGTGTGAGGTGATACCTCATTGTGGTTTTGATTTCCATTTCTCTAAAAATTAGTGACACTGAGCATCTTTTCATGTGCCTATTGGTCATGTGTATATTATCTTTGGAGAAAGAAATGTCTATTTAGGTCTTTTGTCCATCTTTTAATCGGATTGTTTGTTTTTTGATATTGAGCTATATGAGCTTAAACATAAATACTCTTAATATGACTCAATAAAAAGATTACATTCATCAAAGGGGAGGGGACATTTCTCCTCAAGATTCCCACCAATTATTCTTTTTTTTTTTTTTTTCCCCCACCAATTATTCTTATCAGTTCATTCTCACCACTCCCATGAGGTGGGCACCACAACTCCCAGTTAAAGAAACTGTGTCTCAGGGTCCTGGGGGCTCCACCAAATGAAGCAGGGAGGACAGGCCAAGTCACTTGGTTGGGAGGTTGCCTCCAGTTCTCCTGGGTTCTCAACCCCCACCACACGCACACACACACACACACACACACACACACCCCTACCCACCCCCCCACCCCCATTTGTTTGCATCTCCTCCTGGGCCATCTTGTCGCCTTAGTTTATGATTCCTGAACTAATGCAATCTGCCTGCTTACAGAAAAGGAGAAACTGAGGCCCAGAGAGGAACTGGGGCCTGCCTCCATCACCAGCAATGCAGCCAAGCCAGGACACCCAGAGGAGGCGCCTGCCTGTAACTCTTCCACTTGCCCGGCTGTGTGTGCATCAGAAGCTGAGCAGGAGGTGGCACCCAGGGTCAAGTCTAGACACCGTTCCTGGGTCCTGGACTTGTGCCAGCATATAAGGAAGGGAGGGAAGGGCAGTGTTGACCCCAGTGGGAAGTTGGCTCTAAAACTGCCATGGTGACCAGACTCTTGTCTGGGGCTATCTGTTCCAACAGGCATGGGAATTCTTATCATTCCAAGGCCCCATCTTCACACAGACCTGTCTGGACTGAGTCTGTCCTGAGACAGAGCTGGGGTTGGGTGAGGGAAGCAGGAGGGAAGTAACGGGGATTATCCCCCACCTTATTTACACACAACAGGGTCACACTCATTCACTTATCAGCTGCACACACCACTCACCCCACCAATCTGCATTCCCCACAACCTCCCCTCCGTCCAATGCTTAAGAGCTTTGAAGCCAGACTATCCTGTGTGGAAATCCAAGGTCAGTCATCACTTACTGTCACTTAACGTGGCTTCAACTGTTTATTTGTAGAATGGGAATAACAGTACTTACGTCATAGGGTTATTGATAAGAATAAATGAAATATTAGGAAACCACTTAGTACCATGCCTGGCATAGCTGCTATAGCTGCTACTGTTATTTTACCAACACACTCCTACAGCTGACTGGCATTCCCCCTTTCTCTATTGTACACACACACCTCCCCAGAGGCCCTCAGCCGGCTGACCCATGCTCATAGCCCTACTGCCCTCTGACCCTTCTACTCCAGGCAACCTGGGACCCTCAAGGCCTGGGTCCCAGCCATGTGTGCCCAGCATTCTTCCTGCCAAGGAGAATGCCCTCATCTCCACCTCTTCGCAACTCTCACACCCCCTCCTTTCCTTCAAGTCCTAGCTCCAATCCCACTTCCTCCAGGACGCCTTCCCTGACTGACCTCTGATCTTCCTTCTCGGAACTACTCAGGTGCTGAGTGAGTCACTTATTAGTACCGCCTTGGAATTCCTGAGTCTGTTAGTAAGAAAGCCTCTTCCTTCTTCCTCCCCACCATCTCTTAAAATCGGAAAAAGCATTTTCCAGGCAGATTTGAGGCACACTGAATCAACTCCCCAATTCCTGTGTCACCCCCACATCCCAGCACCCGCTGTCACCCATCATACATCTTCTGGAGCTGGGAACAGGGCAGGGCCTGGAGACTGCTCAGGGCAGGCAGTTACCCAGAAAGACGGATAGGATAGTCTATCGGCTTGGAGAGGCGGGAAGACCCTCACCCAGTCATTGGGGTCCCAGGTTCTGCTAAGAGATAGGGGCATCAAGAGCTGAGACTCCCTGAAGCTCACCTGTAGGGGAACAGGGGTCAAGGTAGACCCTGCAGCCTGCAGGACAGCAGCCTGAGGGGGGTGGTCAAAACTCAAATTCTACACCTTTCATGGGGAAGAAAGATGCACACCTGTTCTGGGAGGCCCTGGAAGAGGCTCTGGAAACCAACCATGAGGGTGGAAGAAGCTGTGGGAAGTAGATCCCACCCAACACCCAGAAACTCTAGCCATTCTAAAAGCCCAGCAGCCATGGCGGCAGTTGAGTTCTCCACTGGAGGAGGGAATGGGTAGGCAAAGGTGGGTCAGTGCTGGTCAGGGTGGGCTAGAGGATCCCTGCGCTGGGAGAAGGACCAGGATTCTTCTCAGATTCTCCCAGACTCTGGGAGTTAATATATATCTAAGGCTCAAAGTCAGCTAGTGATGTAAAGATCTGGAAACCTGGTTCTGAAATTCCATCTCTTTAAAATTCTGAAATGAAACACATGAAACTTAAAATGTTCTAGCAGTCATGTTTTAAAAGCAAAAAAAAAAAAAAAAAAAAAAAAAATTCATCTTAGTAATACATTGTATTTTACCCAATATACCAATATATCCAAAATATTATCATTTTGACATGTAATTAATATGTTATTAATGAGATGTTTAAAAGTCTTTCTTTTGTTACCAAGCCTTCAAAATCTGCTATGTATTTTAAATGTACAGCTCATCTCAATTCAGACTAGTTACATTTCAAGGACTCAATAACCACACGTGGCCAGTGGCTACAGTGTTGGGACAGCACAGTTTAGAAACCTACAATCTATGACTCACTTTTCTAAAATTCTGAGATGCTGTGCCTCTGAGATTCTAGAATTCTCCAGTATATTCAGGTTCCGTAACGCTTCAACTGTGATTCCACCAGATTAGCGTGTTGCCCCAAGTCTGCGTGTGGGTAAGGCTTCTCCCCACATGTCTTCTGTGTGGAAGAAATCCAGGCCCCTGCAGAGCCCCTGGGTGGGGGAAGAGAGAAGCGAGGATCCCTCTCCTCGGCCACCCCCACCATCTGGCCCAGCCGGAGGAAGCGGGGATGGGCGGGCCTGTGTGCCCAGGGCCGCTGGCCTCTCCACATGGCGCTGCCTCTCCCACCATCCCTCCGGCTTGTCACCTCTCCATCCGCGCGCACAAGCCTGGCAGTGAGTCTTCTGCCTCTGAGTCCTCCTGGGGAGGGGGCGTGCCCCTGCCTCCCCATCCTTGGTTTCCGTCCACTCTGGAGAGCATTTGGGAGGCTGCTGCAAGCAGATGGGGTTGGGGATTGCGGTTCAGATCCCAGATGGAAGGCCCTGAGGGTGGAACTGGTCTCCATCTGTTCGAGGCTAGGGCCTGGAGGTCTGAGGATGGCAGAAGTCGGAGACCCACCCACTGCACCTCAGAAGGCTCTGTGAGGTCCTGTGATGTATGCTTGAACCATGCAGATGGGGAAACTGAGGCCCACCAGGCATAAGGTAAGTGTGGTGATCTGCCAGAAGGTGGCCTCCTGCTTAGCCACAGGCCTCCTCTTCCTGCCCTCCCTGCCCCACCTCTGCCAGTGGGAAAGTCAAGGTGCAAACCCAGCATGGCAGGGTGTCAGTGAGGCTGCTGGAAGGTCCACGGGGGGGGTTGCAGGAAAGTGGGTGACCCCTTGGCTTGGGGATGCTTGTGTCAGGCCCAGGCATTCCTGGTTCCAGCCAGGCTCTTCCCAGGCTCCTCCTGCCCCAGGTTCTACAGGGGATCTGGGGAATGGGGGCTTGGGCACAGGCAGAGTGTGGGTGAGACAGAAGCTGGACCTGGCGGGGGAGGGTCTCTGTCAACAGCCATCAGCTTCTGCATCAGCTAGTATCCAGTTCTGTCCTCTGTTTCAAAGTCCTTTTGTAGCCACAGTCTCTTTATCCTCACAAAAGCCCAAGAGGAAAGGTGGGCGGGAGAATTTGCCATCAGCCTGTCAACTCCCAGCACAAAGGCCATGCAGAGGGCCTGGTGCGGCAGCTTTGTTACTGTTTTACTTTTCACAGGTGGGGAAACTGAGGCCCAGAGAGGGGCCGGGACCTGTTTCAGGCTACACAGCCAGAGGGGAGTCACTGGCTCAGCACCCATTCAGGGAGCACCCCCACCACGACCTGGCCCCTGGTCCTGCTCCACTCCCAGGCACTCAGATGCTCTGCAACTAAGGAGATCAGGAGTTACCCACAGCCACATTTTCCAGGCTGGGCTGCTTCCAGGCTGGGTTTCCCCTCTGGGGAAAGCCCCAAGGTTGTTCTGCTTGGTCAGGAGAACCAAGGAGGAAATGACAAAAATCCTGCTGGAGAGGGCTGCAGAAAACAGCCCAACCTTTGGCCTCCAGGGAGTGGGGGTGGCCTCTGGCTCTGCCAAAGTGGGGGTGCAGATGCGGCGGGCAAAGGGTGCTGCAGGGAGGCAGCCCTGGAACCTTGATTTGGAAAGGCATTGGCTTTGGACTGAGGTGGGCCAGGGTTGGGTTCCATTACTGCTAGTTAGTTTGTAGCTGTGTGGTCTTGTGTCCGTGACTTCCCCTGGGCTCCCTGCTCTGTGAACTGGCTGACACCCAGCTCCAGAACAGTGGGCGTCTGAGCATACATAAACTAAGCCCACAGTTAGTTCTCGCTCAAATGCCCCATCCAAGAACTGATCTGTTTTGGGGTCCCCCATCACTTTGCTGCCACAAAAATGCTCCATAAATGCTTCTTGAATAAACGAATGAATGACTGTTGCCAGCCAAGAATAGAGCAAAATATAGGGGAAGGCTGGACTTCCCTGTTGATTCAGTGGTTAAGAATCCACCTGTCAATGCAGGGGACACAGGTTTGATCCCTGGTCGGGGGAGATTCCACATGCCTCGAGGAAACTAAGTCCATGAGCCACAACTCTAGTGGCCGTGAAGGCCACGCGCTCTAGAGTTTGTGCACCTACAGCCTGTGCTCCAAGAGAAGCCACTGCAACAAAGAGTAGCCCCCACTCACAACTAGAGAACTAGAGAAAGCCCGTGCACAACAAGAAGACCTAGCACATCCAAAAAATAAAAAACAAAATGGGGAAGGCGCCAAACTAGTCCATCTAGAGATCTGATAGATTCTGTCGTGGCTCACGGCATGACCTCATTTTTTTAAAGCCCATAATAATAACTAGCCTTTCCAAAGCACTCACTATGTGTCAGGCTTTGTTAAGAACCTTAGGGCGCTTAGTTCTCCCAGTGACACTCCGAGAAGGCGTGACCATTACCCCCATGTTCCCAATGAGGAATCTGAGGCACAGAGAGGCTCAGTGACCCTGTGGTCACACTGCTGGTTCACGCCCACGGGGTCTTCACTCGTGGGTGGCCGAGGACCATGTAGCTCTCCCTTCCTGTCTCCTCTGGCCAGGACTCCTATCAGGAGGGGCTCCCCTTCCCAGGCTGGTGTTGGGTGCTGCTCAGGGCTTCCCATGGGTTCTGGAGGCTCCCAAAAACCAGCCTTCGGTGATGAGCGTGGGAGATGAACTCGGGGCTCTACCCACTCCAAGACTGTCGCCTGGGCCCTTAGTCAGAGACTGATTCTCACAGCTTTCTGGCTACTTCCTGCCCAGAGGGAGGCAGGAAGCCAGACCGCCTGGGACTGGGGCTCCAGCTCCTGTGTTTGTCTTTAGTTCACCCCCCACCCCCCACCCCCACCCCCTCACGCCAACGCCGCCCCAGCTGTGGACCTTCCTCCTCCTTGCCCAACTTCAGACCCTGACCTTGAGGGTCACTCCCGGGCAGACATTCTAGCGTGAGGACAACCACCCTCGGGGCCGGGAATCCAGGGACTGGGTTCCATGCACTGCCAAGAACTGGGTGAGGTGTGGGGAGGGGGGACACTTTTCTCCCCGAGGAGGGGGCGTATTTGGAGAAAATCTGCCCCGAGATGGGGGAGGTGGGGGTTGGGAATGTGCCAACAAGTCACATGGGCACGTCTGTTCTCAAACAAGCTCCGCAGTGAATGTGTGGGATCGTCCTGACCACCCTGCTGAGAGACGAGTTAGCTTGTTATCACCCCAATTTTAACACAAGAGGAAGCTGAGGACCAGGAGGATTCAGAGATTTGTTCATGATTATGCAGACATTTGGGGGCAGAAGCAAATCTTTACTCAAGTCTCCGGAGACTGTATGGGTATAAAAACTATTATTATTATTACAAATATTTACCAAGCTCTGACTCTGCCAAAAGCTTCCCTTTCATTACCGCATTGAATCGTCTCAGAAATTCTAAGTAGCGATCCCCACTTTACAGAAGAGGAAACTGAGGACTGGAGAAGCAAATCACCTGCCGAAATCTAGTTATCTGCATCCACGCATCCACTTGTGAAGATGTGAAGGTGGTTTGAACTCAAATCTTTCTGGCTCCAAAGTCTCAGGTCTCACAGGGAAGACAGGGCCGCCTCCAGCTGGGGTAGAGGAGTCACCTTATTTCCCAAAACGGGGCCTGGAAGAAGCCTGGCCACACCAACCCTGTTTACAGTGCTGCTTTGGGCTTGGTGCACATAGCCCCCGGAGCCTCTCTGGCAACGGCCCTGAGAAAGTAGGCGTTGCAGGATTCAGGGGCACATCAGGGCCATGTCTGTGTGTGAGTAGTGTTCCTGGCCAGGCCTATGTGGCCTGGTAACAGCTTCACAGGTAAGCTCACACAGGTGTGCACCCAAATTCCTCCATTCATTCATTCATTCACCAAACACCAGCCCACCAGCCTTCATATTTCTATACACATTTACTTTTTTTTTTAGACAGTCACTTCTTTTGCTGACCTCCCCAAGCAGGGACAGCTACATAACTGATGAGGCCCAGGACAAAATGCAAATGCAGAAGAACCCCTTGCTTAAAAATGAAGAATCCCAATGGGACTTCCCTGGTGGTCCAGCGGTTAGGAATCTGCCTTCCAATGCAAAGGACCCAGGCTTGATCCCTTGTCAAGGACCTAAGGTCCCACACGCTGCAGGGCATTAAGTCCCCATGCCACAACTACTGAGACTCTGAGCACTCTGGAGCCCGTGAGCCACAGTGAAAGATTCCGCCTGCCGCAGTTAAGACCCGATGAAGCCAAATAAGTAAATAAAATTAAGAATTCCAACACAGGGACAGCAGGACATTCAGTGAGGCGCAGGGCCCAGGGGAGTGCACAGGGGCCCGCCTGTGGGCCCACTCGGCCTCGCTCTCTGGACCCCGCCTCACCTCATCCTCATCCTCCTTTCACATTCTCGCAAGGTCCACGATCTTCACCTCAGGCTTTTGCGAAGGCTGTTCTCCCTGCCCTGAACACTTTTCTCAATGATTCTCTCGTGAGGTCTTTCTCATTGTTCAGCTTTCAGCTGGAATGCCACCTCCTCAGGGGGGATGCCTCCCTCATACCCCAGCCTCATGGGGCCCCCCACCCTTAGCTCTCCATCATAGCTGCTGCTTATCCCTTCCTAGCAGGCATCCATCTGCGCCCTCAAGTGTAATTTGTCAACTTACTGTTTACTACCCAGCCTCCCCGGGAGATCCCCAGGGCAGCGCCGTGTCGTCCTGTCCAGCACGGAGTTTTAAGGGCCCAGTCCAGCGCTTGGGCCATAGCAGACGTTCAACAACTATTTGGAAAACCATGAGTGAATAAGTGGATGGACACAGACACCCTTCTACCCCATCTCCCCGCTACGTTGCCTCTCACTCTGCCTCTGCACCCCAGAGGAGCACAGGGGTGCTCCCTGAATGCCCTGGTGCTCCGGATATCCCAACACAGAGAGCTGAGAGACAGAGACGGGCAGGCAGATCCTGAGGCCTTGAGATGGAAACAGACAGAAGAGGCAAGGCCCGGAGGGATGGAGGAGAGGGGAAGAGGAGGAAAAGTGGAAAGAGAAAGGAATTGGAGCCACAGGAAGGATAGAGGAGGCACACAAAGAGGGGAGAACGAGTTGGTTGGGCTTGCTGATAATCCCGTTTCTCCTCTTTATTTGTGAAACTAATAATTACTATTAATACCTGGCCCCTCCCTGGCCCTTTCATCCAGGCTGGTGGGGAAATTTCAAAGATGAAAGTCCGGGGAAAGGGGGATGGTGCTCTCAGAGGCAGGTCCCAGGGCTGCACAAGCACTAATTAAACTTGGCAGCCCCTTCCAGGTGGGAGCACTCCCAGGGCCTGGCCCACCTCCCCTCCTCCGCGGGAGGCTCACTAACTGCAGCAGGGGGGTGGGGCGGTCAGCAGAGACAGTCGTCGGGGAGGTGCCAGAAAGAGGAACCTCACACCAGGTGGCACTGAAACCCAGGAGTCTGGCCCCCAGCTGAAATTACAGCCCCATCCCAGAGGCCGCCCTCCCCCCCGAGCCCGGACCAGGGTCTGTGTACCCGGGGCCATCTGCCAGATGGTGGTGGGGGAAGCGCTACTGAGAAGGAAGGTCTCACCAGACAAAGAGGCAGAGTCAGCAAGTCCGGCTCCTCCACGCGGCCCCAGGGCCACCTGAGTCCTGGCCTTTCACATCCTCAGGGGCCATTTCGTTGCACGGCCCTCACAGAGGCCGCCCCTCTCCACCAGTCATCAATACATCCAGCAGGCTCCCCGTCACACCTGCAGCCATGGGGCTCTCCTCACAGTCTCCCATTATTGAGCTGCCTAGACTTTGGGCTGAGTGAGCTCATCCAGTCCCTTGACATTAAGTTCAATCTAGGGACTTCCCTGGTGGTCCAGTGTTTAAGATTTCATGCTCCCAAAGCAGGGGCTGCTGCTGCTAAGTTGCTTCAGTTGTGTCCGACTCTGCGCGACCCCATAGACGGCAGCCCACCAGGCTCCGCTGTCCCTGGGATTCTCCAGGCAAGAACACTGGAGTGGGTTGCCATTTCCTTCTCCAATGCATGAAAATGAAAAGTGAAAACGAAGTCGCTCAGTCATGTCCGACTCTTAGTGACCCCATGGACTGCAGCCTACCAGGCGCCTCCATCCATGGGATTTTCCAGGCAAGAGTACTGGAGTGGGGTGCCATTGCCACCCAGGTTCAATTCCTGGTCAGGGAACTAGATTCCCACATGCTGCAACTAAGAGTTTGTACCCTGTAACAAAGATAGATATCCCAAGCACTGCAACTAAGACTTGGTGCAGCCAAATAAATAAATAAATATTTAAAAAATAATAAGTAGTTAGTACAATCTACAGACTCCTGACTGATTCACTGAGTCAGACCCTGATGCTGGGAAAGACTGAAGGCAGGAGGAAGAGAAGGGGGCGACAGGATGAGATGGTTGGATGGCATCACTGACTCAAGGGACATGACTTTGTGCAAACTCCTGGAGATAGTAAAGGACAGGGAAGCCTGGCGTACTGCAGTCCATGGGATCACAAAGAGTCGGACGCTATTTAGCAACTGAACAATGAACAACAGAGGCTCGGGAAATTATTTCAGTGGCCTCGACCTTTCCAACAAGCCCCAACTGCCTACCCCTTCTTTCTACCAGGATTTGACATGGGTGGCTTCAAAAATAACAGAGCCTGACCTTGTTTCCCATCCTCCACCCAGCTCACGCCGTCCGCAGGCTTTCCCACCTTGGGAAATGGCCCCATTATCCACCTGTTGCTCATGGTTGGAACCTGGAATCATCCTCACCCCTGCATGCAATCCATCTGAAAACCCTGCTGATTCTACTTCCAAACTACCTCTCAAACCTAGGCACTGTCCCCCACCTTCGCAGCTGCCAGCGTGCTCCAAGCCACCATCGTCTCTCACCTGTGTGGTCATCTTCACCCGAATCTCTAAACAAAACCAGAGTGGACTTTGAAACGCAAATCACAAGGGTCAAGCCCTGCTTAAAGCTCCTCTCCTTCTTAGGGTATGTAGATGATAATACACACCCCTCACCAGGGTCCGTCAGACACCCTCTACCCCCACCCTCCAACTCCACCCCAGGGGTGACCTCACCTCCCTCCCCTCTCCCCACCAGCCCCCCATCTCCGTGCAGTCCCTCAGCACTTCCCTGCCTTGGCAGCTTTTGCATGAGCCATTGCCTCTGCCTGAACACTGTTTATCCTGCCCACCTCCCGGCTGCACCTTCTCACCCTGAGTCCTGTCGCTGCCTTTCTAAGACTGAGCCCCCTTACCGCCCCCGCCCCACCAACCTTCTTGGGTCTGCTTGTCAGCTGGCTAACTTGGATGATGTCTGGCTGTCTCCCTGACAGCCTTCATGTCTGTTACCAGTGGCTTTATCGCTCACCAATGCCTAGCACAATGCCTGGAACATAGCAGTAGGTGCTCAACAAATATGCTAAATGGATAAACGCCCAGGATCCGTATCCTGGTACCACCAACCCATTGGGCTCTGTTCTTCCATTCAGAGTGACAAAGAGCAAGTTCTTCACGAGTGGGTCCTGCCATGTGACCCGGATCTGTCCTAGATCGCCTGGTGGCAATCTCTATTTACTCCACTTTGAACCAGCTGAGTGACCTTGGGCACAGCCCCAACCTTCTGCTGTCTCAGCGTCCCACTTTGGAAAACTAATAGTCTGAGCTCCTGGGGTGTGACGAGGCCCTAAGGGAGAATGTACACCAAAGCCGAATCACAGCCATGTCCCAAGTAGATGTCCTAACAAAAGTGAAGATTTACACACATGCTGACTTACGTTTACACTCCGCAACCAACCTCGGGGCTTGGAAATTACAAAGCTTACCGCCGCGCCCCTGCTCACTCCAGCGTACCAGCCCTGCCAAAGCCTGTCTGTCCCCCAGAGGCCTGGTGATCAGGCGCCATCTAGTGGACACCCAGGGGAGAAACAGCATTCCAGCCCTCTGCAGCCCTCAGGGTGGGTGGGGCAGCTCCCTGGGAACCCACCCTAACCATCCTCACCCAGCAGAAATAGCTGGGCCTAGGATTGGAGGTGGCTCAGAGGTTAAAGCGTCTGCCTACAATGAGGGAGAACTGGGTTCGATCCCTGGGTCAGGATCCCCTGGAGAAGGAACTGGCAACCCACTCCAGTATTCTTGCCTGGAGAATCTCATGGACGGAGAAGCCTGGTGGGCTACAGTCCATGGGGTCACAAAGAGTCGGACATGACTGAGCGACTTCACTTTCACTTTCACTTTTCTAGGAGTGGAGGTGGAGAAGGAAATAGCAACCCACTCCAGTATTCTTGCCTGGAGAATCTCATGGACGGAGAAGCCTGGTGGGCTACAGTCCATGGGGTCACAAAGAGTCGGACATGACTGAGTGACTTCACTTTCACTTTTCTAGGAGTGGAGGTGGAGAAGGAAATAGCAACCCACTCCAGTATTCTTGCCTGGAGAATCCCAGGGACAGAGGAGCCTGGTGGGCTGCCGTCTATGGGGTCGCACAGAGTCGGACACGACTGAAGTGACTTAGCAGCAGCAGCAGCAGCAGCAGTGGAGGAGCTGCTCATTGCCCATCAAGGCCCTCAGCCTCTCCCCAACAGCACAGAGGCCTAACACTGAACCCCTGAGGGCCCACCTCCCCAGACTTCAAGCTTCCCACAGCCTGGAGCTCTCCCCACCCTCTTCTCTCTGTCTTGGCTGACCCTTGCCCCTACTCTGCACCCCCACTCTAGGCACCTGCCTAGAGGTCCCTAACCAAGCCAGAGCTGCCCCCTGGGGACCCATAGGCCCCCTCACCGCCTGTTGCTAAACCTGATCCACACACTGTTGTTTCTGGCCCGTATTCATCCTTTGTTGTTACTGTTCAGTGGCTCAGTCGTGTCCGACTCTTTGTGACCCCATGGACTGCAGCACACCAGGCTTCCCTGTCCATCACCAACTCCTGGAGCCTACTCAAACTTATGTCCACTGAGTTAGTGATGCCATCCAACCATCTTGTCCTCTGTCGTCCCCTTCTCTTCCTGCCTTCAATCTTTCCCAGCATCATGGTCTTTTCAAATGAGTCAGTTCTTCGCATCAGGTGGTCAAAGTATTGGAGCTTCAGCTTCAGCATCAGTCCTTCCAATGAATATTCAGGATTGATTTCCTTTAGGATTGACTGGTTTGATCTCCTTGCTGTCCAAAGGACTCTCAAGAGTCTTCACCAACACCATAGCTCAAAAGCATCAGTCCTTCGGTGCTCAGCCTTCTTTATGGTCCAACTCTTACATCCATATTCCTCCTTAGACAAAGACTTTTTTTTAGCTTTTTGTTTTGTACAATTTTTTTTCTGCTCTGCGGTAATCTTAATTCTCTGACTAGGGATCGAACCAGTGCCCCCTGCAGTGGAATCACAGAGTCCTAACCAATGGACCACCTGGGAAGTCCTAGACAAAGACAATGACAGCAGACCCTGTAACTCTCCCCTCTGTATGCTAAGTACTGAGAGAGTTCAGACTGCCGGTGAGTTCTGTAAAAATCCAAAGCAGGTGGTCACAACCGATGGATGATGGAAACTGAGGGTTTCCAGGAAGGATTCAGGCTGCTGCTTCAGGCTGGGCCCCATCTTCGAGCCCCAGCTCCCACTGAGCTGCAGTTACTCTCTGACATCTGGCGATGTTTCTCTGGTGAGCTAACTCTCCCTCTCTGGGCCATAGCTTCCTCTCTCCACTCTCCCCCTTGCTCCCTCCTGAAGAACTTCCCTGCAAAGAATAAAGCCCACGGGCAAATTAAAATATGCTCTATTGCTCAGAAAGGGAAGTATGGGGGGCCTTCCAGGTTGTGCTTCAAGGTGCAGGAATGGGTTTGGATTTCTCAAGGTCAACTCCCTGTTCTTCCTGCATCCACTCAACAAATACCTTTAAAAAAATAAAAAGCCTGGATCCAAGATTAAAAGTATTGGGGCTCTGGAGTCAGACTGTCTGGGCTCCAATCCCAGCATTACTGTTGATAGCTGTTGGCTGCTAACTCATTTTCTTAGCTGTAAAATGAGGGGATAAAAATTTCTACTTCATAGAGTTGAGAGGATTCGATGAGAATATACATGCAAGTCACTGAGCATGGGGTCTGACTGTAGTATGTGTTTGATGGGAGGGCTTGGTGCTACCGTTATTCATGGAACAACTGCGGCGCTGGGTCGCTGATCTCACGCGACCTCTCTCCTCCCCCGGGCACCCAGGGCCTCCCTCGGCCCCAGCACTCTGGTCCCCACGGGCCCTAGGCAGCCCCTGCCCAGCCCTCGTCGACAGAACACCTGCAGTGGAACACCTCCTCTACCCAGTCCTTTCTCTGAAAGCTCTCATCTTGCCCCAGGATGCCTGCTCTCCTCTGAGGACACTGTGCTCCCCTGCAGGCCTCCGAGTGGCTTTCTCTTCCACAGCCTGGGGGCAGGAGAGAAAAGGGAAGAGGGGAGGGAGAAACCACAGGCTGTTCTCCCTGCTCTTCACTGTCCCTTTCAGGCTGTTCTCTGTTGCTCCTCCCTAAAGGATGCCTGTCTCGTTTGAATCCTGTCTCGCACTGCAGCACCCAGACGCATACATCTACCAGCCTCTGGGCCACAGCCTCTCATCCCTGAGGGCTTGCCCCTGGCCGCGGTATCACTCTCAACCAGTTTGTTCCTGTTGTAGCTTCTGGTTATTCCAATATTCACAGGGACACTGCTGCCGTCACCCTGGCCTCTGGTCCCTTGACCTGTCCCTAAGGATTTGTCCCCCCGCCCCAATGTCAACCACTCACCTCCAAGGTCTGAAACTCTGCCCCAAACCATTATCTCAATCTCAAGCCCCCCACAGCCCCATCCTTGACCTCCATCTCAAAGTATCAGCTGGTACCTGGACTTCAGCCCTCCCTTGCCCCAGTGGGCTCTCGAATCCGTCATTCCCACCGTCTTTCTGCTGTCCCTCGCCCCTGATGCTCTCTCTACCCCAGTTACCCCAGCTTTAGCACCTGCTCAGTGGCAATCACGGTTCTTATACATTCACCTTCCAATCCCCTGTTCCTCTCTCAAGTTGTCTTCTCTTGGCAAAACTGCAACCCCAGTTAAATCCAACCCTCTGCTGACCCTATGCCTACATCCACGCAGCTGAACATGGCTGAGAAAACGTCGAGCAGACCCTCAGCACTGCCCGGAATCACCCTCTCTTCCCCTTAGCTCTTGGTGAAGTTTCAAACCTTCTCTCACCTCCAAACTTCAATATTCACCCACCCCCAGCCTCACAGCTCGTCTCGCCCCACTTCCCTGACTAGAAGGTTCTCAGGCTCCACTCCCACGTGCTCACCCTGCAGCCCCTCCCTTCTCCCCATTTGCACAGATCTGCTATCCACGCTCCTCTCTAAAGCTGCCACCTCCATCTGTGCACAAGAGTCGGTCACCTCTTCCTACTCAAGGACACAGTTCCATCAGCTTCTTCCACTCTCTACTAGACCATTCCCACTGGCACACAAATATCTGTTACTGATATTTTTCTGTTTTATTAAAGTAGGAAGAAGAAAAAGAACCTCTTGATCCTGCTTGTTCATTCTGCCCTTCAGCACACCTTCGTAGTAAAACTTAAGCATCGTCTGTACCTCTGTCTCTTTCTTTCTTCAACTGACTCCGTTCAAGCTTTTGCACTCCCCTCCCCTGCCCCTGCCACACACACACCCTGACCTCTCGCCAAGGTCCCCAGTGGCCTCCAAGCTGTTGCATCAGTGGTCATTCTTGGTCCACGTCTCCCTTGACCTCTCTTCACACGGACACAGCCACCCGCCCCCTCCTCCTGGCCTCCCTTTCCTCTCCCGGCTTCCTGGGCATCCCCTGGCTTGGTTTTCCTCCCTTCTCACTGCTTCCTGCGGCTTTTTTCCTTGGCTATCTCTTTCCCTCAGCCCCATGCTTTGAAGCTCAGTCCCTGGATCTCTTCTCTATCTACACTCAGCTCCTGAGTGGTCACAAATGGTCTCATAATTTTAAATATCATCAAAATGCAGAAGACTCCCAAATGTACACCTCCAGCTGAAAGTCTTGCCTCAATTCCAGACTCGTCTACCCCCAAAACTTTCTTGACATCTCCACTTAAGATATATAACAAACACCTCAAACTCAGGTCTAAGACTTAACACCTAATCTTCCTCCCAAAATTTACCCCACCCTCAGCCTCCCCAGGACTTCCCAGGTGGCGCAGTGGTAAAGAATCCACCTTATCAATGCAGGAGATGCAAGAGACGTGGATTTGATCCCTGGGTCAGGAAGATCCACTGGAGAAGGAAATAGCAACCTGCTCCGGTATTCTTGCCTGGAAAATCCCATGGACGGAGGAGTCTGGTGGGCTACACTCTACGGGGTCGCAAAGAGTTGGACACGACTGAGCCACAGAGCATGTATGCATGCAGCCCCCCTACCCCAGCTGATGGTGACTCTGTCCTTCCAGCTCCTCCAGCCTTAAATGCTGGAGGCAGGTCTGCCAGCCCTTTCTCTCCCGGCCCGGGTTTCATCTACCAGGGAATCCTGTTGGATCTCCTTCCAAAATATAACCAAATTTTGAGCACTTCCTTCTACCTCAACTAATGGCACCTTGGTCTCACCAACCAGTCATCTTTCACCTCTTAACCGTGACCCCTGCTTCCACCATAGTCCCGCACACCACCCCCACTAAGAGACTAGCCTCCACAGAGCATCCGTGCAGATCCTATTAAAACATGAGTCACATTCCATCACTTCTCTGCCCAAAATTCTCCAAAGCTTTTACTCAGAGCAAAAGCCAAAATCCTTACAATGACCTAAAGGCCATATAATCTGCCCCTGCCACACATTCTCTTTTCTTTTTCTAAAATTTTTTTTTTTGGTTGTGCTGGGTCTTTGTAGCTGTGCAAGGGCTTTCTCTAGCTGTGGTGAGTGGGGGGTTACTCTTCGTTGAGGTGTGGGGGCTTCTCATTTCAGTGACTTCTCTTGTTGCAAAAGCACGGGTTCTAGGCGTGAGGGCCTCAGGAGTTGCAGCGTGCGGACGTGGCAGTTGTGGCGCAAGGGCTTTGTCACCCCGTGGCGTGTGAAATCTTCCCGGACCAGGGGACCCATGTCCCCCCCATCGCCAGGCAGATTCTTACCCACTGGACCACCTGGGATGCCCCGCCATCTTTTTTTCTCATCGTTACATTGTTACATCTCCACATCCACTCACTCACTCTAAATCCAGCCACACTGGCCTCCTTGCTCCTCCTTGAATATGTCAGTGGTGCTTCCCTCTGGGCCTTTGTACAGGCTGTTTCCCTCTGCCAGTAATGATCTTCCTTAGTTTACTGATGGTAAAGGGGAGGCTTGCCCCCTGTCCTCCTTCATGCCTCTGCTCAAATCTCTCAAAGAGGCTACTCTGCCCTCTCTCTCTTTTTTTTTTTTAATATTTTTTAAATTAATTTACTTATTCGGCTGTGCCAGGTCTTAGTCACAGCATGTGGGATCTAGTTCCCTGACCAGGGGTTGAACCCAGGCCCCCTGTGTTGGGAGCATGGAGTACTTAGCCACTGGGCCACCTGGGAAGTCAGTGCCTCGCTATCTAATTCTGCACCTGCCCCACCCCTTTCCTCAGACACCTCGACACGCTTTACCTTGCTGGACTTCTCTTCTCATAGTGCTGGTTATCTTCTAACACAACAGAAAATTAACTGAGACACTGCACCCGCCTTTCCTGCCAGAAGGTGAACTCCGGGATGGTACGGACCCTTATCTGTAGATACTGATGCATCCCAAGTATCTAGAACAGGACCAGATACAGACTAGGTGATCAGTATTTACTGAATGCATGAATCACCTGTGGGAGGTGCGGGCAGACATAGTCCCTGTGCTCACAGCATGGACGGCGTGTGGGGTGGGGTGGGGTGGGGAAAACAGACAAGGCAGAAGGGAGGTAAGAGCCCGCACACAGTGGCTCCGGCCGTTCCTCCAGCCTGACCTCCCATCCCTCCGCTCTCACACACAACAGCCCAGCTGTTTTTAATGCCTTCAACTCTTCAAATGCCTTCCCACCCCAGGACCTTTTCGTATACTGTGGTCCACGCTCAGGCCATTCTTCCTGCCTTCGTTTAGGTAATTCCTACACTGTTCTCAAGTCTTACCTCAGAGCCATTATTACTGTGTCTCAGAGCTTGGTACTCAGTCCCCTATGAAAATACAAGTCTCAGTATACATTTCTTTTTTAAAAGAATACTGTTGTTATCCCACTCCACAGATGAGAAAGCTGAAGCCCAGAGAGGTTACAGTTTTTGCCCAAGGACCCACAACCAATAACTCTTTGTTGAAGTAATAAACATTGATTAGAAAATGACAGTGGAATCTGAAAACAGTGACTTTGAAGGCTTCTGGCACTCTCCTATGGAAAAATTTGTCCTGAGGTGACTGTGGGCTGCCTCCAGCCACAAGATCAAGCCATGCTCCCTTCACCACGCCTTCCCTCACTGAGGTTCAGAGATCTGTTTGTTCAGTACAACTTTATTTATTTATTTGGCTGCATCGTGTCTTAGTTGCAGCATGCGGGATCTTTCGTTGCAGGACACGAACTTTCTAGTTGTGGCACAAAAGCTCAGTAGTCGTGTTGCACGAGTTTAGTTGATCCCAGGCATGTGGGATCTTAGTTGCCTGACCAGTGATCAAATCCATGTCCCCTGCATTGTGAGGCAAATTCTTAGCCACTGGACCACCAGGGATATCCTTAACACAACTCTTATCCAAAGCAGAAACTTACTCTGTAATGCTCCTCTCTGCTAACATACCTCCTCCACTGGGGAACTCAATACTACAGAACAAAAAAGTTGTTTCTTTCAAAAGATATAAACAGACAATTCACAAAAGAGATACAAATGTGCAAAACAATCCATAAAGACATGTCTGACCTTATTAATTACAGAAGAAATACAATACAGTAAGGAGGTATATTTAGATTCTCAGTTTAACAGAAGTGAAAATTGATATCAACTCTCTGGAGGACAGTTTAGCTATAAATATCAAAACTTGCTGGCATTTACCCCGAAGAAAGAGTATCACAAGTGTGTTTGTGACACTTCTGTTTATATTTCAAAATTCTGGAAATAAATGTCCTCCAATATAGAACTGGTTAGATAAACAGTGGGACAGCTATAGAGAGGAACATCATATAGTAGTAAAAAAAAAAATAATACAATACAGGGATTCCTGAAAGGGAAAGTCACTCAGTTGTATCTGACTCTTTGTGACCCCATTGACTATATGGTCCATGGAATTCTCCAGGCCAGACTACTGGAGTGGGTAGCCTTTCCCTTCTCCAGGGGATCTTCCCAACCCAGGTATCAAACCCAGGTCTCCCTCACTGCAGGTGGATTCTTTACTAACAGAGTTTCAGGGAACCTCTACAGGGATTCCTGGTTGCTTGCAAAGAAGAGGATTGGGTTTCTGAGGACAGAAGTGAGAGGAGTAGGGTTTTTTTTTTTTTTTTTTAAGCAAAGGGAGAAGAGTTTAATATTCAGATTAGGTATAAAGTTGTAGCAGCGTGAATGCAGGGAAACCACAGGCCCCTGGGATGTTAACAGCAGGTAATGTCACCTCCCTAGAATGGAGGGAGTATTTCTAGACCTGAAGACAGAGAAGGGGCATCCCACAGAGACCCAAGTCATGAGACTCAGCCAGCATGCAAACAGAGACCAGGGAAATAAGTCTGCCCTCTGCTTCTCCCTTCCAGTCTTTTCCGAGTTCTAACCAGAACCAGAGGGCAGGGACATAGTCTGAGGTTTTCAGGACAGGTCAGGCCCCAGGACCCTAGGACAGGGTGGAGAGGGTGGTGCCAGGGGAAGAGTGCTGGTATGTTTAATTTTTTAATTTGTGTGAATGCACTTAATATTCAAAATAATAAATGAAATATTAAATATCTGTGAAAAAATGTTGTAGATCTCTATTAGTTGTTATGGGAGAATGTTCACAATGTTGAGTGAGAAAAAGAAGTCACCACATGGCATACAGAACACAATTTCATTTACATAAGACTGTATATTATAGGTACAGATACAAGTAAACAAAATTATTTCTGGAATGATGCTCCAATTTGATAATAGTGGTATCTCGAGAAGAAAGAATTTAGAGATGATTTTTACTTTTTGCTATATACTTTTCTGTAGCGTGAGGATTTATAATGAGCATGCTTTTTTAATACCATCAGGGAAAAATGTTGTAAAGTTATTTTCTTTTAAAAAAGAAGTGCCGCCATACACACTGCTGCTGCTAAGTCGCTTCAGTCGTGTCTGACTCTGTGCGACCCCATAGACGGCAGCCCACCAGGCTCCCCGCCCCGGGATTCTCCAGGCAAGAACACTGGAGTGGGTTGCCATTTCCTTCTCCAATGCATGCAAGTGAAAAGTGAAAGTGAAGTCGCTCAGTCGTGTCCGACTCTTGGCGACCCCATGGAATGCAGCCTACCAGGCTCCTCCGTCCATGGGATTTTCCAGGCAAGAGTACTGGAGTGGGGTGCCACTGTTTTCTCCGTCCATACACATGACTATATATAAAGTAGATAACTAATAAGGACCTACTGTCACTCTGCAATGGCCTATATGGGAAAAGAATCTAAAAACGAGTGGATACATGTATTTGTGTAACAGATGCAGTTTGCTGTCCGCCTGAAACCAACACAGCACTGGAAACCAATTATACCCCAATTTAAAAAATGTGCCTCTTCTGTGCGCTTTGGATTGGCCAAAAAATTTCTTCAGGTTTTTCCACAACATCTTACAAGAAAACCCAAACTGAAGTTTTGGCCAACCCGCGTGCGGAGATAGTGTTTGTAAAGAACACACACCAAGGTGTTAACAGTGGTGGGTTAGACTGCTGTCCCTTTTTCCTTTTTGTTCTCCACTCTGCATATTTCTATTCTATGGGTTTTCTTTAACTAGTTACTTTTCATAAAGGGGAAAGAGGGCATTAGATTTTTAAAAAGAAGTTCTTCCCTGGGCTTTCCTCCAGAGGCTGAGACTATGGCTGCCAGTACCGGGGATGAGGGTTTGACCCCGATGCAGGAAGATTCCCCGTGCAGCAGAGCCCCTCGCGGGCACCCCGCAACCACTGCAGGCCGGGCACCCGAGAGCCCGCGCTCCTCGGGAAGGGAAGCCACCGCGACGAGAAGCCCGCACACCAAACCGCAGAGTAGCCCCCGCTCACCGCAACTAGAGAAAGCCCATGGGCTGCAAGGAAAACCCAACACAGCCAAAAACAAGTAAATAAGTTTTAAAGAAGCTCTTCCTGAAATCAAGCCCAAGCTGTGCAATGGCATCAATTACAGTACACAAAGAGCTACACGCTGTTACATAATTGCTCATTTTGTTACAAAATTATATATATATATATATCTCACTATGTAGGCTTTATATGTATATGTATGTATTGATATATTAATATACACACACCTCTGCATACACACACACACAGAGCACAACACATGGCCTACTTTTTGTCCCTTCTTCACATCTCCATCTATACATTCCAATCCTTCAAGGTCCTTCAAAGTTGTTAATAGAGGGATATATGGAAGTAGTTATTAAACACAGACTTTGAAGTCAGAATTCCAAATTGCCCACAAATGTGTAATTTCAGTGAAAATCGCTTTCTTTAAATTTAAGGCAGGACACTATAAGCTCTTAGAGGAAAATATAGGCAGAACACTGGCTTAAGTCACAGCAATACTTTTTGGATCTGTCTCCTAGAATAATGAAAACAAAAATTTAAAAATGGCACCTCCTTAAATTCAAAGTCTTCTGCACACCAAAGGAAACCATTCACAAAACGAAAAGACAGCTGACACAATGGGAGAAAACACTTGCAAATGAAGTAACCAACAAGGAATCATGACAAAAAACACACAACCCAATCAAAAAACGGGCAGAAGCTCTAAACTGACATTTCCCCAAAGAAGACGTATAGATGGCCAAAAAGCACAGAAAAAGATGTTCAACATCACTAATTACCAGAGAAATGCAAATCAAAATTATAATGATGTATCACTTCACACTGGTCAGAATGGCCATCATCAAAGTCTACAAACAATAAATGCTGGAGAGGGTGTGGAGAAAAGGGAACCATCCTACACTGCTGGGTAATGTAAATTGGTATAGCCACTATGGAGAACAGTATGGAGGTTCCTTAAAACACTAAAACCAGAGCTATCATATGACCCAGCAGTTCCACTCCTATGCATATATCTGGAGACAGCTAGAATTCAAAAGGATGCACGCAGCTCAATGTTGACTGCAGCACTATTTACAATAGCCAAGACATGGAAGCCTCTTAAATATCTATTGACAGGGGAATGAATAAAGAAATGGTAGGGCTTCCCTCGTGGCTCAGTGGTAAAGAATCCGCCTGCCAATGCAGGAGACACTGGTTCGGTCCCTGATTCGGGAAGAGCCCACGTGCCACAGCTATTTCGCCTGTGCTCCAGAGCCCAGGAGCTGCATCTACTGAAGCTCATGCACCCTAGAGCCTATGCTCCCCAGCAAGAGAAGCCACCACAAGGAGAAACCCGAGCACGGAAGCTAGAAAGCAGCCCCCGCTCAACACAACCAGAGAAAAGCCTGCACAGCCACAAAGACCCAGCACAGCCAAAAATACATAAATAAAAATTATTTTAAAATGATAATCTTTAAAAAAGCGGTAAATACACACAGTGGAGTATTACTCAACCATGAAAAAGACTGAAATAATGCCATCTGCATGGATTGCGTGGGTGACCTGAAAATCATCATACTACGTGAACTGCGAATTTTCAGATGTTCAAGCTGGTTTTAGAAAAGGCAGAGGAACCAGAGATCAAATTGCCAACATCCGCTGGATCACTGAAAAAGCAAGAGAGTTCCAGAAAAACATCTATTTCTGCTTTCTTGACTATGCCAAAGCCTTTGACTATGTGGGTCAAAAAAAACTGTGGAAAATTCTTCAAGAGATGGGAATACTAGACCACCTGACCTGCCTCTTGAGAAACCTGTATGCAGGTCAAGAAGCAACAGCTAGAAATGGACATGGAACAACAGACTGCTTCCAAATAGGCAAAGGAGTACGTCAAGGCTGTATATTGTCACCCTGCTTATTTAACTTATATGCAGAGTACATCATGAGAAACACTGGGCTGGAGGAAGCACAAGCTGGAATCAAGATTGCCGGGAGAAATATCAATAACCTCACATATGCAGATGACACCACCCTTATGGCAGAAAGTGAAGAAGAACTAAAGAGCCTCTTGATGGAAGTGAAAGAGGAGAGTGAAAAAGTTGGCTTAAAGCTCAACATTCAGAAAACTAAGATCGTGGCATCCAGTCCTATCACTTCATGGCAAATAGATGGGGAAACAGTGGAAACAATGGCTGACTTTATTTTTCTGGCCTCCAAAATCACTGCAGATGGTGACTGCAGCCATGAAATTGAAAGATGCTTACTCCTTAAAAGAAAAGTTATGACCAACCTAGATAGCATATTAAAAAGCAGAGACATTACTTTGTCAACAAAGGTCCGTCTAGTCAAGGCTATGGTTTTTCCAGTAGTCATGTTTAGATGTGAGATTTGGACTATAAAGAAAGCTGAGCACCGAAGAATTGATGCTTTTGAACTGTGGTGTTGGAGAGGACTCTTGAGAGTCCCTTGAACTGCAAGGAGATCCAACCAGTCCATCCTAAAGGAGATCAGTCCTGAGTGTTGATTCGAAGGACTGATGTTGAAGCTGAAACTCCAATACTTTGGCCACCTGATGAGAAGAGCTGACTCATTTGAAAAGACCCTGATGCTGGGCAAGATTGAGGGCAGGAGGAGAAGGGGACGACAGAGGATGAGATGGTTGGATGGCATCACTGACTTGATGGACATGGGTTTGGGTGGACTCTGGGAGTTGGTGATGGACAGGGAGGCCTGGCGTGCTGTGGTTTATGGGGTCGCAAAGAATCGGACATGACTGAGCGACTGAACTGAAGTAAATCAAAGACAAATATCACATGATATTATTCATATGTGGAATCTAATTTTTTAAGGTGCTATGACTCCTTTTATTTAAAAACATTTATTTATTTGGCTGTGTCAGGTCTTAGTAGCAGCATGCGGGCTCTTCACTGGGTCACGAGCCACATGTGGGATCACAGTTCCCGCACAAGGGATGGAACTTGAGTCCCCTGCATTGAAAAGCAGATTCTTAACCACTGAACCACCAGGGGAAGTCCCTAATTTTTTTAAAAAAATGATACAAATGAACTTATTTACAAAACAGAAACAGACTTACTGATATCAAAAACAAACTTATAGGGACTTCCTGGTGGCGCAGTGGATAGGAATCCACCTGCCAAAGCAGGGGATGCGGGTTCTATCCCTGATCCAGGAAGACTCCACATTCCTTGGGGCCACCAAGCCAGTGCACCTCAACTCCGGAGCCCTGTGCTCCTCAAGAAGAGCAGTCACTGCAGTGAGAAGCCCACACTCTGCAAGGAACTGTGGCCCCCACTTTCAGAAACTAGAGAAAGCCCTCACAAAACAACAAAGACCCAGCGCGGCCAAAAATTAAGTAATAAATAAATAAAATTATTTTTTAGAAAAACAAACTTATGGTTACCAAAGGGAAAATGTTGTGATGGGGGGGCAGGGTGCGGGGAAGCAGTGGATGAAGGTACACACACTATATATAGAAGGAGGACATGGCAACCCATTCAAGCATTCTTGAGGGGAAAATCCCATGGACAGAGAAGCCTGGTGAGCCTTGGACAGTGGGGTTGCAAAAGAGTTGGACACGACTGAACTGACAGAGCACGCAGGTACTACTATATATAAGATAAATAAAAAACAAACAACAAGGACCTACTGAATAGCAAAGGGAACTCTACTAAGTATTCTGATAACCTATGTGAGGAAAAGACTTAGGAAAAGAATGAATATACATATAACTGAATGCCTTTGCTGGACACCTGGAACTAACACAATACTGTAAGTAAACTATATCCCCAAAAAGCCAAAAATCTATACTCCAGTAAAATGTTTCTTAAAAATCTTTCTTTAAAAGAGAAGTCAAACAGTATCTACTTAATAGTATCTATCTGTTAATGCGGTGAGGATTAAATGAAGCAAGGCATATGAATATACGCTGGTATACAATGACAAATATTGAATAATTTATTCTTATTTTGCCAAGTACTCAGTAGTTGGAAGAGCTTCCCTGGTGGCTCAGATGGTAAAGAATCTGCCTGCAATGCAGGAGACAGGGGATCGATACCTGGATCAGGAAGATCCCCTAGAGAAGGGAATGTCAGGCAACCCAACTCCAGCATTCCTGCCTGGAGGATTCCATGGACAGAGAAACCTGGAGGAGTACAGTCGAAGGGATTGCAGAATCAGTGACGAGACAACTGTTGTTGTCATTTGCCTCCGCACCACCAGGGGCGCTGCCGCCCTCAGGCTAAGCAGGCTCCGGGGTCAGGGTGGTGGAAGTTCCTCTAGCCGCGGTCACCGCCATCTTAGAACACAGGCCTTCCACACCCACCGGGTTTGGCTGCTCCCTGTAGTCTTAGAAGCAGACCGCTCGTCAAGATACCCAGGCCCTTACCTCCTTAGGCACTCCCTTCAGTAAGCCGTGTTCTCGAGGGCGTTTGAATCTCCTGGGAAATGCTAAAATCGGCGTCTTCCGGGAGCTGTCCTCGCCCCGTGACCTCAGACGTGCACTTCCGGGACAAGAGCGTGACCCGTCGCCCCGCCCTCTTCCACCCTCTCTTTCCGGTGGCGGAGTCTGGAGAAGACGCGCAGGTAGGATCCCTGGGCAAGGAAAATCGGCTGGCATCCTGCGGCACGGGAGCTCATCGGGGCCGAGGGCTTGGGGCTGAGGTCTTTCTGCGGAAAACAAACCTAGTGCCGGGCGCGAGCAGCACGGCGGGCTGACCCAGACTCTGTTTCGCGCCCTGTCTCGGGAGGCGGCGGTCTTGGTTTAGGAAAAAGCCTGTTAAGTGTGGGTGAGTTCGGATCAAGTCTCGAAGGCGTAGGCCCGGCGCCACGACCACAACTACCTTAACCAGCAACACACCGTCGTTGGGAAGGATCGGGTAATAAGTTGGTCTGTGTGAGCGCCCACCTTAACCGGTTTTTTTCCCGGGCAGCCTCAGGCCGGGCCTCTGATCTCTTAAGTTTTCGAATCTGGAAAGTAGGAATAATCGTCTCATGAATCCCTTGGGGATGTAGTGAGGATTTAAGAAGGGAATGCAGAAGAAACGGCCTTTCGTTAGGTGCTTCCAAAATCCGAGTGACTACTAAGTCGGGCACATTGCAGTTTCTGTGCAGGTCTCTCAGAGCCAGACATTGAGGGTAGGGATTGCACATCGGTGTTTGCTGAACACCTATCACGTGCCTGTTTCCCCTGAAGCCAGAGATGAGGTGCACTCTAGTTTTGCCAGGGTGGGTTGGGAGTCACCTGGGAACCCTGATTTCTGCTCCTGGCCGCCCGGAGCGGGAGAGCCGGAGCTTTTCAGTGTCCTGCTCACCTTTCTCAGGGAGGAAATTATTCCCAGAGTTGTAAACATTTGGGGTTTTTGTCGTTAACGTTGGAATTTTTTTTCTTCTCGTTAAGAAATGGCACCTCGCAAGGGGAAGGAAAAGAAGGAAGAACAGGTCATCAGCCTTGGCCCTCAGGTGGCTGAAGGAGAAAATGTATTTGGTGTGTGCCACATCTTTGCATCCTTCAACGACACTTTTGTGCACGTCACCGATCTTTCTGGCAAGTGAGTTACCTGCGTGGAGAGGCGCAGGACCCAGTTAGCAAGGGCTGGGGTTAGAAATGACCGGGGAGCTGAGTAGCACTTTAAGAGGATCTCTGGAAATAATTTTTATTAAAGATGTTCGGATAAGGATATGTGCTTGGTTGCTTAGTGCACAGATACTGTAATCTAGGTGCTGGAGTTCCAAGAGAAGGAGGTACATTTTTTTGCCTTTACAGCCTGGGGGCCTCTTATGTAAAATGAGGAGGAATTACTCCTACTACTGGATTAATAAAATTAAAGGTAAGAGTAAAGTGTTGATGCATTGTTAATCTGGGATCTGTGAACAGCATCACTGCAGAGCCTAGGGAAGTCTTGTGGGATCAGGATCCTTGTTCAGATTGACCTTCATCCTCTGCCCTTCCTGGGCAGAAGTGCCCTTTATCTTTAGGATGTGATATGCACTCTGAATCCTTGATGGGTAAGAAAGAAAGGATCCTGTGCTTTTGTTCCCAGGGAAACCATCTGCCGTGTAACTGGTGGGATGAAGGTGAAGGCTGACCGAGATGAGTCCTCTCCATATGCTGCCATGTTGGCTGCCCAGGATGTAGCCCAGAGATGCAAGGAGCTGGGCATCACTGCACTCCACATCAAACTCCGGGCCACAGGAGGAAATAGGTAAGGCTGGGAGGATAGTGAGGTCACTGAGCTTGGGCAAGGCATCATGGGTACCTATGTAATTAATATGGGCATACCTCAGAGATGCTGTGGGTTTGGTTCCAGACCACTGCAGTAAAAACAGTATCTCAGTAAAAATGAGCAACAGTGTTTTCTCAGTGTGTATAAAAGTTACCTTTACACTGTGTCTATTGTGTGTGCAGTAGCATCCTGTCTTAAAAAAAATGCAGCATACCTTAACTTAAAAATACTTTATTGCTTTTTAAAAAAAAAGTAACCATCTGACAGTGAAGGGACTTTTTTAAAAAGGCATGATTTGTGAAGCACAGTTAAATGAGGTGTGCCTGTAATTGGTTTCTGCATGCACCCCTGCCCCAACGTACTGTGTTAATTGAGCATACATAGCATGTGAAGTGCTATATTCTAAGTACTAGAAGAGAGTGATGGGGGAAAGCAGGTATTGTCTCCATCCTCTGTGGCTCTTAGGCTGGCAGGGTCAGGCTTTAAACAATTTAGAGCAGGGGAGTGTATGGTTGGTTTTTGCAGCAAATATTGGGAAGCAGAAATGTGTCAGGGCTGGGTTGATAATAAAGTTTAAATGAAGATCTAATGTTGTGATATTAGAAATTGGTCCAGTGAAGGAAGGACAGAGGAGAGTGTTACAGCCAGGGACAACTGGAAGGAAAGGGTCTTGGAGTAGAAGTGAGCTTGGCACATCGCTGGGCATGAAAACTTGTTAATAGTAATGATTTAAGGTTGAGGGTGGTTTGTTTGTTAAAGATGGCTGCTGTGTTGGGCAGAGACCAGATAGGAAGTTGTTAAGTGATCCATTGTTCTTGGGAGGGTGGGAAAGGACAGATCACCAAAAAGACTTAGAATCACAGCATGTGACAAAAGGGGGTACTTCATGTTGATGTTTAAAAGAGGGCATTTAAACAGGCTGCAGGCAGAGCAGAGTACAAACTATGGCCCATGGTGCAGGGGAGGTATGCAACAGATAATGACTTGGCCAAAGGCTTTTCTTAATTTCCATATTTGTTTTTTAGGACCAAGACTCCTGGACCAGGGGCCCAGTCAGCGCTCAGAGCCCTTGCCCGCTCAGGGATGAAGATTGGGCGGATTGGTGAGTACCCCTTTTTGGCTGATGCTTGGTTTTCTTTCAAGTGTGACCCCAGAAAACATGCGGTCTGTATAGTGGATACAGGCCCTGGTCTGCTAACTTTTGGCAGTTAGACTTGTTAATGGGGTGTGCAAGAGGTACTGAGTGACATAAACTCTCTACCTGAACACTCAAGTCACCTTGACCTGAATGTCCCGCACTGGAACAGCACCGTCTCGTTTCTGCATTTCTGTGCCTGACGGTGGCCGGTGGAACTAATGGGAGATGAATTGTCCTTTCTAGTGTTTTCAAGAAACTTGTATTCAATATTTTGGAGGGCTGACTACTGCACATTAGAGCGGGCCAGTCATTGTGACAAAAATACATGGAGGGGGCAGTGGCTCCCATGGCTAAGAGTCGCAGCGGTTCTCTGTACTTGCATAGCGTTTATACCCTCGTGTCTGTGATCTGACCATTGGTAGCTCTTAGGAAGGAGCTGGTAGCCCTTCCCTGCTGCTTCTGTGGCAGCGTGTACTGATCCCTTGACCTGATGGTCCATCTCTCTCGAGATTTTTTTCAAAACATTTGCAGTCGTCATTTACCTATTAAAAAAGAGCTATTCTTCAGTTTGAGAGGATTTTTCCACTAGAGTCAGTGGGCTAGGTATCAGAAACCTGGACTTGTCACCTGCCTCTGATATCCTATTCAAGTTGCCTACTCTGAGCCTCAGTTTCCCCTTCACGGATGTTGAATTCAAACTACATGAGAAGTTTTGAGGAGGCAGCTCGTGGGGCAGCTCCACACCCATCAGCTACATACGGAGGACTGACTTGGGAAGCAATAGGATCCACTGCTGACCTGTTTGACCATTGGCCTCGGGCGGCCTGCGCCCCTTCCCATCCAGCTCCAGACAGTGATGTTTTCTCTTCCTCCCCACAGAGGATGTCACCCCCATTCCCTCCGACAGCACCCGCAGGAAGGGGGGTCGCCGTGGTCGCCGTCTGTGAACAAGACTCTTCAAATTATTGCTTTCTGTTAATAAATTGCTTTGATGTAAGCTGTTTTTGACTCCAGTCGTCTCTCCTTTATGTAGGGGCCACTGCTCAGGGGTACTTGATTCCTTCTGTCTGTATTTAACCAGGGTATGGGGCTTTCTTGAGGTCATGGGTGCATTGATAAGCCAGCAGCCATTTAATAGGTACATTGCTTCAGAGAATGTCTATAACCTGTCAAAGAGGAACTCGAGGTGTTGATCCAGTCCCTGCCCTGGGACAGGGTGAGCCTGTGTTCTGTGAACTGGTTTCCTGAGAGGAGGAGCCGAAGGAGAGGTGAGATTCTGGTGCTATGGTTGGGTCTTCTCGACACTGCTGGTTGTGGCATTAGTTGTCTCAGTCATCTAAAGAGACCAAGGCCTTGGAGACCTTGTTTTGAAAGTGGAGATGTTGATTCCAAAAATGGACCAATTCTTAAACAGCGGGAGTGGAGTGGAAACTGTTGAGCCCAGTGTAGCCTGAGCAGAAGAGCCTTCCAGACAGCCATATATAAACACGTGTGGGTGGGTACTCACCCCCCACACCTTCTGTGCAAAAAAGGGAGTGCACTGTCTTGTATCTTACTTTTTCTCACTTGGCAGATCTAGGAGGTTGTTCCACATCAGTACATAAAGTACATAAAGATTCTGTCACCCACAAATACACATCAAGCCCTATTTTCATCAGTGATAAAGTTTCTGCTTTCCGGAAGCCTGCATCCAACTCCAAGGACCCAGTGGCACCAGATGGTACTGAGTGTTCTGCAGAGGATTAGCCGGGGCCCTGGGATGCTGACTTCTCCAAGGGAAGACAGTGACATAATGCTTTCAGGGTTCATCCCAGCAGACGTGTTTCAGTACTTCATTCCTTTTTATTGCTGTTTAGCATCCATTTCCCAGCTATACATCTATTCACAACTCCCATCCCACCCGGAAGAGCCCTGGAGAGGTGAGTCTTGCCATGGCTCCTACCAACTTGCCATGTGTGATGGATTAGCCATAAATTAGTCTGTTTCATCATCTTTAAATGAGTAATTACAACACAAAGCATAAAATGAGTCCATGCTGGTAACAGATGATTTTAAGATGAAGGCATAAATCTTACAAAAACTAAAAATAGTTGCTCCCCCTTCCAGTAAGTGAACTTACCTGTGGGCTAGACTTAGTGACTCACTTTCCAAAGAATAGAACATGGAAGATGTTAACTTTGGAGAGATGAATTATTAAGGTTGAACTGGCTGATTGCTAAACACTTGGATAAATCATGTTTCTAGTACTCAGACTTGACAAGATGATGAATACTTCAACTGAATTTTCAATTTCTGAAAACCCATAATCTAGTTAGAGGGCATTCTACAACGTGTCAACATTTAAATTCAAAAGTTAAACAAGGGCTCAAGACCAGAGGAGCTGAAGGAGACGGAATAACAAGGCATTGGATCCTGAACCTGAAAGGGCATTAGTGTAAAAACTAATACAATATTAACCTGGGGACTTCCCTTGTAGTTAAGAATCAGCCTTCTGAGGCAGGGGAGGCAGGTTTGATCCTGGTTCAGAGAACTAAGATCCTGCATGCTGCAGAGCAACAAACCCCATGTGCTCTAGAGCCCATGCTCTGCAACAGGAACGCCAAACACCTTGCAATGAAGAGCCTGCACACCACAGTGAAGGCCAGTGCAGCCAAAAAAAATCTGAATCTGGAGTCCAATTAGTAGTAATGTACCTGTGCTCCCTAGTTCTGACAAGTGAATTGTTACAAATGTAAGATACTAGCGTTTGAGGAAACCAAATGAGTGATATACAGAAATGTCATATCTTGCAACTTTTTGGTAAATTTAAAAGCATTCCCAAATAAACATTGCAGGGGTGGGGGAAATGAGGGTGTGTTTTTTTTGGTTTTTTTTGTTTTTTTTTTTTTAATTTTTTTATTAGTTGGAGGCTAATTACTTCACAACATTTCAGTGGGTTTTGTCATACATTGATATGAATCAGCCATAGATTTACACTTATTCCCCATCCCGATCCCCCCTCCCATCTCCCTCTCCACCCGATTCCTCTGGGTCTTCCCAGTGCACCAGGCCCGAGCACTTGTCTCATGCATCCCACCTGGGCTGGTGATCTGTTTCACCATAGATAGTATACATGCTGTTCTTTTGAAACATCCCACCCTCACCTTCTCCCACAGAGTTCAAAAGTCTGTTCTGTATTTCTATGTCTCTTTTTCTTCTGTATTTCTATGTCTCTTTTTCTGTTTTGCATATAGGGTTATCGTTACCATCTTTCTAAATTCCATATATATGTGTTAGTATGCTGTAATGTTCTTTATCTTTCTGGCTTACTTCACTCTGAGTGAGGGTGTTTTTCTACTGTCATTCTGGTTTCGAAGGCAGGACATGGTACACAGACCTTCAAGAGGCAGGTATTCCAGGGTGGAAATCGCAGTTCCCCAGATTTGGACTCAACCTTGGGGCACTTCCCTGGTGGCTCAGATGGTAAAGCGTCTGCCTACAATGTGGGAGACCCGGGTTCAATCCATGGGTCAGGAAGATCTGGAGAAGGAAATGGCAACCCACTTCAGTATTCTTGCCTGGAAAATCCCATGGACGGAGAAGCCTGGTAGGCTACAGTCCATGGGGTCACAAAGAGTCGGACACGACTGAGCGACTTCACTTGGGCAAATTACTTAACCTCTCAGCCATTTAGTGAAAATTCCTGTGATAATGGCAGCCTCATAGTGCATCACAAGAAAGATTAAAGCGTTTAATCTGGCACTGAAGAAACTGCTCCTATTCTTAATGCCTGTTCAGTTCTGCCAAGCATCATGAATGACAGCTGGCTGGAATCCTGGTGGGAAGATGCTGGCGCTCACTGAAGTGTTCTTTTTATTTCCTGTGATGGGACTTTGCAGATTGTCCTGCTGTTTCCTGGTAACCAGGGATTTTTGAAAGCAGTTCATTTCTAGGTTTTGTCTGCAAGTTTCAAAGAGCTAGTTGGTGCAGTCCAGGTTGGAATGTAAGTGGCCTATTGGCCACTGAGGTGGGCAGGGCGGGACTTGGCCTGTTGCCCTCCTGAGACTGCAGACCATGGAAGCCCAGCCACTGGCTGCAAGTGCAGCCTTAGTCAGGGCCATAGAGATGGTCCCTACTTCTCATTCCTTTCTCTTACCTGAGCTCGTACAACAACCTTCTCCTAACAGGTCTTCCTGTCTTCCCTCTGTTCTTTGTTTAGTCATAAGTCAAGCAGAGACATTACTTTGTCAACGAAGGTCCGTCTAGTCAAGGCTATTGTTTTTCCAGTAGTCATGTATGGATGTGAGAGTTGGACTATAAAGAAAGCTGAGCACCGAAGAATTGATGCTTTTGAACTGTGGTGTTGGAGAAGACTCTTGAGAGTCCCTTGAACTGCAAGGAGATCCAACCAGTCCATCCTAAAGGAGATCAGTCCTGGGTGTTCATTGGAAGGACTGATGTTGAGGTTGAAACTCCAATACTTTGGCCACCTGATGCAAAGAACTGACTCATTTGAAAAGACCCTGATGCTGGGCAAGATTGAGGGCAGGAGGAGAAGGGGACGACAGAGGATGAGATGGTTGGATGGCATCACCGACTCAATGGACATGAGTTTGGGTAAACTCTGGGAGTTGGTGAGGGACAGGGAGGCCTGGCGTGCTGTGGTTCATGGGGTCGCAAAGAGTTGGACACGACTGAGCAACTGAGCTGAAGTGAAGTCATGACCAACTCTTTGCGACTCCATAGACCAGGGCCTGCCAGGCTCCTCTGTCCATGGGATTTCCCAGGCAGGAATACTGGAGTGGGCTGCCATTTCTTTCTCCAGGGGCTCTTCTCGACCCAGGGATCAAACCCGCATCTCCTGCATTGGCAGACGGATTCCTTACCACTGAGCCACCAGGGAAGCCCTATCTTCCCTCTGGCCCATGCCTATGCCTAGGCCACACTACAGCTGTGTGATCTAAAATTAATTGGATCCTGTCACACATACCCCTGCTATTTTATCCATGCCTCACTCTTACCTTCAGTCTAGAATCCAGTCTCCATGAATCTCCAGTATTTTGTCTAACTCTGCCATATCCTTCACCCTCTCTGCCCAAAGCAAACCTAGTTCCTTTCACTTTGCCAATTCTCCGTGCCTTCAGTCTGACTCCTTCAGTATCTCCTCTCCCCACCTTGGCCTCACTACCTACCCCTCACCTGTTGGAATCAGTTTTTCATCACTCTCTCAAAGTTATCTTCTGGGATGTCCCTCAAGGTGCTTCTCCACTCAGTTCCCCCAACACTCCCCTCGTAGTACCACTAGTTTCCCTCTATCCTAATAACATCTTTCCCTGCTAATCTGCTAGCTCTGAGAGGGCAGAGAGTGTCTTGTACAGTGTCTGCCAGCCCAGCTCCCAGTCTGCAAAAGTAGCATCTCTTTAAAGACTTGTTTGATGAAT
The DNA here is from genome assembly GCF_019320065.1 of Cervus canadensis. Classification (NCBI taxonomy): domain Eukaryota; kingdom Metazoa; phylum Chordata; class Mammalia; order Artiodactyla; family Cervidae; genus Cervus; species Cervus canadensis. Next base: position 47,220,892 of record NC_057389.1, read on the forward strand.
CATTGAAAGAATTGCCTTCACCTTCTGTAGTTTAGTCAGTTGAAGGACTTTTTCTAATAGATTCTAGATACATTGAAACAAACATGCATTCTTGGGTTCTAAGAAAGTGAAGGAAATTCCCAGGAGCATTAACGAAATGGGAAAGAAAATGACACCAAGATAAAATGCTTTAGGGAGCTGAGAGCTATAGGAAAGAAAGCCGGGGTAACCCTCAGGGCAAATACTGGAGTTAGTGCCAGGAGGTTAAGTAAGCTTAATCACCTAAGGGCTCTGCTCTCAGCCCCAACCACAGCCTGGAGGTGAGGGAACTGAACATGACTTTCATATTAACCCAGAAACCCTCAGACTTCAGAGCTAATGTGGTCACAGGTGGGAGTGTCTCTGGGCTCTTTGTAGAAGGGCAAGTCTCTGGAGAAAGTGAAAGTGTTAGTCACTGTCGTGTCTGACTCTTGTGGCGCCACCAGCCAGTCTCCTCTCTCATTGGGATTCTCCAGGCAAGATACTGGAGTGGGTTGCCATTCCCTTCTCCAGGGCAGCTTCCCGACTCAGGGATCGAACCCAGGTCTCCCACATGGCAGGCACATTCTCTACTGTCTGAGCCACCAGGGAAGCCACTTAAATTGAGGTCTTGACAGTTGTTTTTTCTTCCAGTTAACTCCATTGACCTGGGTGATGGTTCATGGCTCCCTTTTGCCCAGGAGAATACTATCAAGGCAATTCTCAGTCTCTTAATGTAAGATCTGGGAAACCTTTCACAAAACATGGCCTCAGGGGGAGCACTGCTGACCTTAAGTGGTCCAAAGAGAAGATGTATAAGGGACTTCAAATAAGTTAAGTTCTGTCTTGTTGCATGTAGTCCTAAGGTGGTAGAACTTGGCCAGTGGGTGGGTAGGAGTTGTAGAGAGATTTAAGCATCAGATAAAGGAGCATTTTCTAAAAGAGAGCCGCTAAGAAGAAATAAAACTGCTTCCTAATCATTGGAGGCATACAAGCATAAGCCAGGTCCCCAAAGGCTAGCTAATCAGAATCAGTGTGGCAGAGACAGTTGTTTCCTAGTGTTCCTTCATCTTCTGTTATGAATAATAGCAGCCTCAGTGTTTAGCTGGATGCATGGTTGATCAGAATAGAGATTACTTTTCCTAACTATAGTCACCAGGCTGTATGTTACAGCCCCAGGACTTATAAGAAAATGTCTTAAATAATGTCTAGATCTTTGCCGGAACTTGTCACCTTATCAAACAGTCCTTCCTTGATCATCACAGATAAATTAATGTTTCTTCCCCCGCCCCACCTCTGGCCTCATTCTCAAGCTTTTTACCTGCCACATTCATAGCATTAACCCTAGTGTGGAGTCTGTGCCTCTTGAGTCGCGTGGTTCTTAACCTCGAGTGTGCATCACATTCAGTAGATCTGGGCTGGAGGCCTGAGGATGTGTGTTTCTAACAAGTCCCCAACAGTGCTGATGCCAGTGGTCTGGAGACCACACTTGGAGAACCACTGGACTTGTCTGTTTAGGTCACTGCTGTATTCCAGCACCAGGAGTAGTACATTAAGTTGTGGTGTTTTCTACGTGTTTGTTGACTCATTTTGCAGATATCGCGTTCAAACAGATTTAAGGCAATACCGTTATCCACATTTTACCTACAGAGAACCTGAGGGTCAGAGAAATTGAGTTGTCCAGGGGCACATAGCTGGAAAGGGTCAGAGCAGAGATTCAAACCTATGCTTGTCTGAAACCACAGAGTATGCCCTCCTCAATCACTGTGCCATCACACCCTTGGTAGGCTCCGGCTCAATACAGTCTGGTTGAGGAGCAGGAGGAGGAGGACCCTCCCTGTCCTTGCGTAAGATTGGAAGTAGAAGGCAGCAGAGGGCTGCTCCTGAAGGGTTCACAGCCATCATGTCCTGGTGGCCCCCAGGTGGCAGCATCATACGGACAGGATGGGGAGGTCTGGGTTCTGCCACCAATAACTTCTGTGGCCCTGGATGTATCCCATTTCTCATGGTCTTCAGTTTCCCCATCTTCACAGATAGAAGATTAGATCTCTATAATATCCAAAGAACCCTTGCAGCTCAAATACCACCTATAAGAGACAGGTGCAGCCACTGGAAGTCAAATGCCCCCAAACCAAATATCCTGTTTCTCTTCTCCCACACTGAGAAATACCCCCAAACCAGAATTCCATCACCAACAAACCCCCTCCACCGCTGCAAACCCCCACTATACTATCACTGTCCGGAAGAAATATGCAAGCCACAAAACTGAGCCACATAAGTTCAAATTTCCTAGTAGCTATATTAATAAATATAAAAAGTGACATTATTTATAATATATTTTACTTAACCCAGTATATCCAGTGATTATATCATTTCAATGTATAATCAATATGGAAAGTTATTAGCAAGATAGTTTATGTTTTCTTCCTGAACTACACCTTGAAATCCAGTATGTATTTTATACTTAATAGCACATGTCTCAATTCAGACTAGCCACGTTTCAAGGCTTCATCTGCCACATGTGGCTAGTGGCTGCCCTGGTAGACAGCATAGTCCTAGGATATTAATGACAAATATTTATTGAGGTATACACTATACTGTCTTATATACATTGCTCAGTCCTCATAACACCCTATGAAATAGGCAAGATTATTATCAGTCTAATTTTGTAGATAATGAAACAGGTTCCGGGAGGCTTTTTGGCCAAGATCACAGAGTAGGTAAACAGAAGAGTCTGGATTTGAACTTGGCTGTCTGGTGCCAGAGTGTGGCTCTTCATCTTGACATAATCCTGTCCTGGTAGGAGATGTTTAGGATATGCAGTCAATGGGACCCACTGACTGGGATACCAAATCCAGGGAATGTAAAAGCCCGGGAGCCAACAAGGCCTGTGAGGGCAATAGATGAGAGGCCTTGAAGCTACCCTTCTCCCACCCTGAGTTATGTGTTTGGCAACGTTGAGCTTGCCCAGCTAACAGCCAGTGACTCTGTCAAGAGGAAATCATGATCTTAGGAAGATCATGTCAGTGTAATGAATAACTGAGCTTGCCAAAAAAAAGAAATCTGGTGTCAGGAGCAAGTGAAAACTGAGAAATGCAGGACCATAGGAATGACCTGCAGGGAGCATGGGAGAGGGTAGACTTTCAAGGGACAGGGCTAGGCCCAAAGTGTGGAAGTTATAGGGAGCCAGTTGTAACTCTGCCTCAGGAAAAATAACAATAAGGACAATGTCAGTAGCTAAATTTATTAAGCACTCACTAAATGTAGCATCTTATTTAACCCTCATTATCATACTAGGAGGTAGGTACTACTGTTTTACCATTTTACACGTGAAGAAACTGAGGCACAGGATGCTTGTAGGAAGCAGAGTTGAGATTCAGCCAACTAGTGTTGACACTCTGCATTGCCACACTATCCTACTGCCTAGAATGGGCTGCTCATGGAGGTACTGAGCTCACTGTCTCTGGAGGCATTTCAGCAGACCACCAGAGATGTGAGGAAATGCTCAAGACAAGGATCATTCCTGAGTAGGACAGAGCTACTGAACTGATAGTGAAGCTTGTCTGGAGAGTAATGGAGGTTGTACAATTGCCCACAAAGATTGGGAAGGAATCCTGTCTTTCTAATCCATCGCCTTGGGAACAGGGGCTATAGGAGGCATGACCTTCACTAAGATTGGTCACAGCGAGTAAGGGGTCTGTGGGAAGCAGCATGGCAGAGTAGTTAAGAGAATGGGCTCTGTGGACCGCTTAAACCTGGGTTCAGATCTTGGGTTTCCCACTTGCTGTCGCTTAGATAGTATTTGTACATCCCATCTAATCTTCCTGAGACTCACAGGGCTATTGTGACAATAAAATGAGGAAACACACAGAATAGTTTATACTCAGAGATGAGACGAGCTCTGCCAAGGCAGGAAAGTCAGGAGCCAAGGCCTTGGTGTAATTCAGAAAGCTTCACTTTCCGCTCAAACCCAGTGGACTGGACTGATGGTGGCAGCATTTGCAAAATGAGCTGCCAGGCTGAGGAGGCAGGTCTGAGAGGAGAGCAGGAAAAGAGAGGCAGCAGGGAGTTGGTGCCTGGGAGGAGAAACGCTCCAGGACCACTCCTGCCTGGGGAGGAGGCTGGTGAGCCGAGTGACACTGCTGTGCGGGGTGGCCCTCTGGAAGCACCAGGGCCTCGCAGCGCGGGAGGCCAGCAGAACCCCTGCCCTGCAGCAGCATCGGTCCCTCCCCCCGCCCTCCTGAGGCGTTCCCTTCTGGACAGCAGGTTCAGACACCATGCCCTGCGTCCTCTTCCAGAGGCTACCCTCACCTCTCTGCTCCACCTCCCGTGCTGGTTTCACTTCTTCCCTCCCAGTCACCTCCCAACCCAATTCTCAGACCTGCTTTTGTCAAGATCTCCCATGACTTCCGTGTGGCCCCGTCCAGTGGGCCTTTCCCTCAGTGGTGTTGGACACAGCTGACACTCCTTCACTCCTCTGTTGGGATGTGTGATCACACCCTGTCTCTATTTTCCTTCTGCTCCCTGATCACTCCTCTGCACTGCTCAGAGCTGCTCCTCATCCGATCTCCACACAACAAGGGTCTCCAGAGCTCAGCCCCCATCCCCTGGTATAAAACTGTCTGCAAGCTGATCATTTACAAACATGTATACTCACTCTTCAAGTTTCAGTCTGGTACCGTCAATCATCGATGATGTCTCCACATGGGTGTCACACAGACTATAGACACAACAAAACTCTAGGGTCTTCCTATCCCAGAATAGTGTTCTCCCATCTCCTCCATCCCAGGCAACGCCACCATCCATTGTACAGCTCTAAACCCGGACACCATCTTTGACTTCACTCCCACAGCAAGTCCTGACATTTCTACTTTTCAAAACAGCTATCGAACCCATCTGCTTCTCCTTGTCTCCACACCGTCTCTCACTTAAACGATTTTACCCCTAACTGATCTCCAGACTCCCACTCCTGCCCCTGGGAAATCTGTATGCCATACATCATTAAAAAACATAAACCAAAAAAAAAAAACATAAACCAGCCCCAGCCCATCCCTGCTTGACACTCCCCACCAGCTTCCCATTTTCTTGGAATAATACCTAAGCTGCAGCCCAGCCTGTCCCTTCAACAGCATCCGAAACCACCCTCCCCCTCACTCACTAGGCTCAGACGCACTGCACTTCTTTCTGTTCCTCAAATGTGCCAAGGACTTCTTGTTTCTGGAAAAGACATCATCTCCGTCATCCAAGCCAAAAAGCTCAGCAACATCTTGGTCTCACCCCTCTATCCATATTCAGTTTGGTCTGAGTCCTGTGGATTTTCCTCCTGACATTTTTATTCTTTGTCACCTCTCCTGCAATGCTCCCAGCCATGGCCCCCAACAGGCCTGCCTCTCCAGCTTGACTTTTCACCGCAGCCTCCTGACTGATCTCCCTGCCTCCAGCCTCAGCTGTGACCTGACCCCTAATCCCAGCCTCAGCCACTGTAGCCCGGTCTCTGACTGAGACTGGGGCTCATCTGTCACCAGGTGTCTCCATATGCCCCTGTGTCCTGGTGACTGGCGCAGAAGTGGTGCTTGATACATATTTGCTGGATGAATGAATCCTAGGAGAGGGCTTGATCAGTCTTACTCAGCTGTACTACCTGAGATCACATGTCCAAGGGCCATACTATTAACCTACCTGCCAGACAGCAGCTGGGAGAAGAGATGGGGAGTCCCAGATCCTAAATTGGTTGTAGGACATCTGACATAGGGCAAATCAAATCCTCTACTCACCCAATTGTCCCTTCAGTATGATTGGAAGGAGCAGAGCAACTAGTCTCTTTCTCCCAGAAACACTGTGAAGTGAACTGAAGTTAAAGCCGCTCAGTCATGTCCGACTCTTTGCGACCCCAAGGACTACACAGTCCATGGAATTCTCCAGGCCAGAATACTGGGGTGGGGAGCCATTCCCTTCCCCAGGGGATCTTCCCAACCCAGGGATCTAACCCAGGTCTCCCACATTGCAGGTGGATTCAAGGCTGTTTGTTACAAAATGTTTCCTCACTCTCCTTCTCCTTGGGTCTTCACAGCAGTCCCATGAGGTAGTGGGGATCATCTACCCCTGTTGTACTAACTTTCAACACAGCCTGAACCACCCTTTTAAACCGCAATTTAGATAATGACACTTTTTGCTCAAAGCCTTCCCATGGTGCTTTTTGTTTGTCAGGCAGGATCTTAGTTCCTCAACCAGGGATCAAACCCACGCTCCCTTCAGTGGAAGCATAGTCTTAACCACCAGACCACCAGGTAAGTCCCAAAGCCTTCCCATAGCTCTTGATTTTACTCACAGTAAAAGCCAAGGTGTGACCATGGCCACAAGATCTGGCCCAAGACCTTGCTTACTTCCTGTCCTGTCACGCCCCGCCTCAGTGGCTCCACTCCAACCACTCTGGCCTCCTTGCTGCTCCTCAGCCAGGTGCATCCCCACGCTGGGATCTTTGTTTTGCCCGTTCCTTCTGTCCAGGGAATCCTGCCCTCAGACATGGCCTAGGTTAACCACCTCATCTTCAAGTCTGTGCCCAAACCTTGCTCTGTCAGTGAGGCCCAGCCCAACACCCTATAAAGTACTACCACTTGCCCCCATCCTGCAGTGTAGTAATACCTTTTGTTTCCCCATCTCTGCCATCACTCTTTAACAAACAAGTTTACTCGTTTGTTTCCAACTAGAATGCAAACTCCGTAAGGGCATAGATACTGTCTGCTTCATTCACTGACATAGCCCAAGGGCCTGGCTTGGAGTAGGTGGGCAATAAATAATTGTTGAATGTGTAAATGAGCAAGTAAGAGGAGTGAAGTAAGGGGCTTGCCCAGGCCAGGCGGGACAGGTTCAGGGCTGTAGTGTGGGCCTGCTCCTTCCCCATAGAGAGGACCTTTTCCGGCCTCTTGTTCATGGCCAAGATGTGCTAGGATCCAAGGGGCCCCCACACAGAAAGGATGGCCAAGCCATGTGGGGTGGTGGACGGGGCTGGGCATACACCGCCTACCACCTGGGGTGGCTCTTTCCTCTCCCAGGACTTGGGGACCAAGAAGGAACACAAGATGGTTAGAGGTCGGGGGGATTCCACCTCCTGGCTCACCCAAGTGAACTGGCAGGAACTCACACCTCTGGGGCCTGGAGTGCCCAGACCGAGGGAGAACAGACATCTCAACCTAGACCAGCTCAACAGGGACACCATAGGAGGAGACTCCCAGGATGATCTGGCGGTGGGGATAAGGGCCCCTCTGGCTCTGTTGTACAGCTCCAGATCTCTGGGCACAGTCCCAGATTCAGATTCAGCAGGTTTGCAGAGGGGCTTCTCTGGTGGTTCAGGGGTAAATAATCCACCTGCCAATGCAGGAGACATGGGGATATCCCACATGCTGTGAAGCAGCTAAGCTCATGTACCACAACTACTGATTTTGTGCTCAAGAGCCCGGGAGCTACAACTGTGAGCCCATGTGCTGCAACAAGAGAAGTTACCACAATGTACCACGTTACTCCCACTCGCTGCAATTAGAGAAAAGTCCACACAGCAATGAAGACCCACTGCAACCAAAAATAAATAAAATTATTTTTTAAAAGTTTGCAGAAAAAAATTTATCACTGAACTACCTAATGCTTATTGCACACTTAATCTCCACATCAGGCATATGTATATTAATTTGTTCAATTATCCCAACAAGCCAACGATTTAAGTTCTGTAAGTATGCCCATTTTACAGATAAGGAAACTGAGGCACAGAGGAGTTAAGTCATTTGCTCAAAATCACACATCCTGTAGTAGTGGACCTGGAATTTTTTTTTTTTGAATTAAAAAAAAAAATTTATTTATTTGGCTGAGACTAGTCTTACTTGCAGCCTGAGGGATCTTTAGCTGTGGCATGTGGGATTTAATTTCCTGACAGGGATCGAATTGGGGCCCCTGCATTGGAAGCAGAGTCCCAACCACTGAACCACCAAGGAAGTCCTTAGAATTTTTTTCTTATCAATACAAAACTTTTGATAATTTCTGAGAAATTTCAAGGAGGACTACAACATACATTTTTTGCTTATGCTGTGGAAGAGCCCACTGTCAGTGTAATAATGTGTCAAGGGAACAGTGGTGGAAATATAGTGTCTTCTGAGCAGCTAGCACAGTTTTTATATAGGAGGAGATTGGATTTGTACAAAATTGCCTTTAATTTTTCCCCAACCATTTATTATTCAAAATTTCAAACATACAGAGATGTTTATACATTGCACTTAGATTCACCTATTGTTAATTTTATCTATTATCTTTTTTCCTGAGCTATTTTGAAAATAACTTGTAAACCGCATTTCATGTCACCTCTAAGTACTTCATTCAGCCTTCAGCCTCTAAAAATATATTTTTCTAGCATACTAAAATTCCATTATTGCACCTAAGAAAAGCAATAATAATCCCCAAGTATCAGCTAAAATTCAGTCTATATTCAAATTTCCCCAACTTCACAAAAATATCTCTTACAGCTTTTTTCCCAACCAAAATCTTGTCAGAATGTACAAATTGCATTTGGTTATTATGTTTTTTTAATCTTTTAAAATACAGAATCCTCTCCACACCCACACACGCATCTTTTTTCATGACATTGACTCTTCCTTGGGCACCATTATTCTTTGGAGACTGTCTCTGAATTTGTCTCCTCATAGTTTTATTTCATTTGTTCTTCTGTGTCTGGTAAATTAGAATTTAGGTCTAATGGCAGATTCAGTTTAATTTTTTTTTTTTTAGCAAAGATAACTTCCCAGCTGATGCAGAGTATCTTACCTCTTTAGGAAACACAAAATGTCACACTGCTTTGCGATCAGTGATGCTAAAAGTCTGATCATGTGGTAGCAACCGCAGGACTGCACCATTGTAGGGTGGCTTTTCTTATAAACAACCAGCAAGGACTCTGGAGAGATACCATGGCAGGTGGATATCCTGTGTCCCCCAAGGCTTTGTCTCATGATTTTGGCATCCATTGGTGGTTGAGTTAACTATTACACTGGGGATTACAAACAGGTGACTTTCTAATTCTGTCTTCTCTTTTACATTAGTTAGCTTGTGTTCTTCTGTAAAGAGAAAAAAGAAAGAAAGAAAAGAAAAGGAAGATAAACTCCTTATCAACTGGGATTGAACTATATGGTTCCTTTTGAAAAAGCACGGTAAATTATTCTTATTGATGCTGGAATTGTCTCATATTTGGCTGGCAAGTGCTCCTTCAAGTTGGCTCCAGGGTCCTTCTGACAAACACCAGTGGTGCTTGAGCACTTCTTTGCTTTCTGGGGGAAAAAAAAGATGTCTCCAACTCACCTGTGTTTCCCTTCCTCAGCCCTGGGATCCACCATTTTGGCACTGGGATGTTATTCCAAGAAGTTGGCCTCAGAGCTGTTTTGTTTAGACCAGATCCAGCTCTGTGTGACCTTGGGCCTGTTCTTTTCTCCTTTCTGAGTCAGACTTTCTTCATATGAACAGTGGGGGAGCTGAATCCTGCCTTAACCCTGGGCCCCTCTCAGGGTGTGGCAGACACCAAGCCTTCCTGCTTCCTGTCATTCTGTCTCCATCTCCATCAAGAGGATCAGTAGGACAGGACTCCTTCACTGGGCAGTGAATGACACCTGAGACCTCTTACCCTACTAGAAGAAAAGAAGGGAACCATCATCCTGTCCACTCTTCTAGCTGGAATCATTTCAAGCCTCTTGTGGGCAAGGACAGGATGACCTTTGGGGTCATCCTAAACTCTGACCGAAAGCTGCTTCACAAGGAAAAGGCTTTCTTTTAGACTGCCATTTTATTATCACAGTCAGCTCAGAATCAGCTGACTTTGATGTTAAACTTCGTATCAAAGTTATAAATTCACAAATTTAAATAATCAAATCCTTCTAAAAGGCTGGCTGCGAAAAACAGAGGTTCCTTACCTTCCTTTTCCCACCACTTTAAAACGTTTTTAGCCGGTTCTTTTGGTATTAACCTCTATGTCTCTCAATAACTTCTGGTACTGTTACTTCCAGATTGTTTCAGTTTTAAACATGATCTGGGTGGCTTTTCATTGTGGACACAAAACCAAGATTTAGTCCTCTTTCCTTCTCTTCTAAGTCACTTTTCCTATCCTCTCATCCTCCCCAAATGCCTCTACTGTATGTTTAGTTAGATCTGTATTTAAAGTTTGCCATATATGACAGTAAATGCCATTTATAGCTGTGCTGTGTAGTATGGTGTGATGACTCTTCATTTCCTATATAACTTTTGTTTTCCCAAAAATTAATAATTGTCTTGATACAACTTAGCAACTAAACAACAACAACAACAACAAATAGTTGTCTTGTTTTTTTTTTTCATTTGCTTAATTTTCTGTGAAATTTATCATAATTCAACCTCATACTCTCTAAAAAATGATCTAAATCACCTCTCAGTATATTCAGCTCTATCAGCTGTCTATCAATTTTATCTTATTGAAGAAATGTCTTTTACAGTCTGTGGACCTGATCCAATACGAATCTATTGCTTTTCTCTTGGGATTTCTCTGTGCCATCGTTCTGGGGATCCCCATTCCCTTTCGTGAGTTGAATTTCAGCTTCCTATAGTCCAAGTCTTCCTTTATTTTTAGTGAAGACCTTCATTTTGGTAGAGCATACGTTCATGAAGCTTTCTGAGGAAGAAAAATTTTTGAGATAATGAATGTCTGAAAATATCTTTATGATACCTTCATACCTACTTAATAATTTGGCTCAGTAAATATTCTAGGATGGTAATAATTTTCTCATAGAATTTTGAAGGCGTTGCTCCATTATCTTCTGGTTTCCAGGGTTGCTCTTAAGAAGTCCAAAGTCATTCTGATTCCTGGTCCTTTGTATCTGTCTTGTTTCTTTCTATGAAATATTCTCTTTGTCTTTATTTTTCTATAACTTCACTTGATGTACCTTGGTGTGAAATTATCTTCATACTTTGGTATTCACTGCTGCTGCTAAGTCACTTCAGTTGTGTCCGACCCTGTGCAACCCCATAGACGGCAGCCCACCAGGCTCCCCGTCCCTGGGATTCTCCAGGCAAGAACACTGGAGTGGGTTGCCATTTCCTTCTCCAATGCATGAAAGTGAAAAGCGAAAGTGAAGTCGCTCAGTCGTGTCCGACTCCTAGCGACCCCATGGACTGCAGCCCACCAGGCTCCTCTGTCCATGGGACTTTTTAGGCAAGAGTACTGGAGTGGGGTGCCATTGCCTTCTCCGTTGGTATTCACTAGGTCCTTTCAATTTGGGAATTTATGTCTTTGAGTTCTGGACATTGTACTGAATTTTTTCACTGATTTTTTTTTCACCTTTGTTTTCTCTGTTCCCTATTTCTGGAACACTGATATTTGGCTATTGGGCATCCTGGGTTGGTCTTTAATTCTCTTACTTTTTCTCTCAATTTCTTTTTATCTTGGTGGTCTACTTTCTGGGAGATTAAAAAACTATCTTTTACCTACTGATTGTTTAACATCTACCCTTGTACTTTTAATCTTTAAGGTATTGTTGTTGTCATCATTGTTGTAACAGTATGTTTATCTTTATAGTATCCTATTCTTTTTTTTTTTTTTTTATACTTACAAACAATGTATATTTATGTATCCCACCAGGCTCCTCTGTCCATGGGACTTCCCAGGCAAGAATACTGGAGTGGGTTGCCATTCCCTTCTCCATATAGTATCCTATTCTTGTTTGATGGGTACAGTATCTCTTTTATCTCCCCAAAACTGTTAATATCTATTTGTTTCCTCCATGGTTCCTTTTTGAGATTTGGTTATTTGTTTTGTTCACTCTCTTTTGTGTTAGAGGTTTTCTTCAGATGTCCCAAGAGCCTTGATTGTCTAAAAAATCAAGTGGAAGCTGTGACCAATGTGAATGGCTTATTGGCTGAGGTCTTTGCTGTAGGGTTATTTGGCTGGGTTGTTTCATCATTGAACCCCAGTATCAGAATCTTTAGGTCATTCCTTGTGGGATGGTCATGCTCTCCAGAGAAGTGTTCTCTCATTTATTGCCCAGAGAAAGAAGGTCTGGCTTCTGGCATTCTGGAAACTGGGTCGGGGAGAAGGCTGGGACTCATCATCTTCAGAGCTGGGCCCAGGCCCTGCACTGTGCCTGGGATGAGCTTCCAGCCCTCTTGTAGGAGGGAGGAGCAGTTGGGGAGGGACAGGACATGGGTATCCAACTGTTCTACCCGGTGTGCCTAGTACTCGATTCCTGAGCCTGTTCTGCCACAGAAACTGGTGGCTTCTCGGCTTCTCTAGCTGCAGGTTTAGAATTAAGCTTTCCTGGGTCTGTTAATGACTACTCCTAATCCGTTTGCTTTCCAGCTTCTAAAATTCTGCCCCTTTCTCCTTTTTTCTCTGTCCTTACAGATCTACACTAAAAAAAAAAAAAAGAAAGAAAGAAACTTTTTGTCATTTTAGTGACAGAAGCCAAGTGAAAGAGGAAGCAAACATATGTGTTCTAGGCATCATTACCAAGAAATCTTTTTTTAAATTGAACTATCAATTTCACATGCCATAATATTAAGGCTTTTAAAATGGTACAGATAAGTGGTTTTCCTATATATCCACAGTTGTGCAACCATCACCACTGTCTAATTCCAGAATATTTTCATCACCCTGAAAGGATATCCCATACCCATCAGCAATCATTCCTCATCCCCTTACCCTTGGCAACTGTTGATCTACCTTCTGTTTCTATGGCTTGCCTAGTCTAGACACTTCATATAAATGGAATAGTACAATATGTGGCCTTTTGTGTCTGGTTTATTTCACTTATCATGATTTTTTAAAATATATATCATGATAATTTAATGGCATTATTAAAGTGTATACCATCCAAATTTAAACACTTAGCATCTAATCTCAGTTTCACTTGAAATAGATAAGTGAATTTTATTTACATATCAATACTTTTCACTCTTTGATGATTTAAAACAGAATTTTCTAAAATAAATTTTGTCAAACTGTCTCTTTAGATGTTTGGTCAAATTCACTTAGCATGATGCTTTCAAAATTAATTTTGTGGCATGAATCAGTACTTCATTCCTTTTTTTATTTTATTTTTTTTTTTTTACAAATCCACACTTTCATTTATTTTCAAGAAGTTTAAATCCTCGAAGGGTACAGCATCACACGGGTTCTGTGTCCAATGGCCTCAGCAGGAAGGTTGCTTCGGAATTTGGCGCGAGCCATGCCGCTGTCTCCGTGAGCTCGAGTTGTCTTCCCCAGGTTACTCTGGTTCTGTTAGGTTTCCCCCCAGGAGTTACTGTGTTGTTCTTTGCTTTGTACACATAAGCACATCTCTTGCCTAGATAGAATTCAGTTTCATCTCGAGCATATACACCTTCAATTTTCAGGAGAGCAGTGTGTTCCCTTTGGTTCCGTAGACCCCATTTATAGCCAGCAAAAATGGCCTTGGACCACAGCCTTCCAGACATATTTGTCGTTTTAGAAGTCCCGTTCCTGGCAGGCCTCCACAGGGTCCAAGATGGCTGAAAGAGACATTCCTTTTTTCTAAAAAAAAATAAGACTTGTATTGAGACATTAATTCTTCTTTATGGCTAAATAATGTTCCATTGTATGGATATACCACATTTTGTTTACTCATCAGTTGATGAATATTTGGGTTGTTTTTGCTTTGGGGCTATTATGAATAATGGTGCTCTGACCATTTGTGTATAAGTTTTTCTATACATACATGCTTTAATCTCTCTTGTGTAGATATCCAGGGGTGAAATTACTGGATCATATGTAACTCCGTATTTAACTTCTTGAGAAATTGCCAAATTGTTTTCCAAAGTAGCTGCACCATAGTACATTCCTGCCAGCAATATCTGAGTTCCAATTCCTTCACATCCTTGTCAACACTTGTAATTATTTGTCTTTTTGATTACAGTCATTGTAGTGAATGTGAAGTGGTACCTCACTGTGGCCTCAATCTGCATTTCCCTAATGACTAATGATGTGGAGCATCTTTTCATGTGCTTATTGACCTTAAATTTGCTGAAAATGTAAACATACACACAAAAGACATAAAGATTAATAAAACAAATATGGTTTACAAGCCACAGATAGTGAGAAATAAAACCATGCCAACAGTTAAACCTCCCCTGGGTACCTTTCCCAGACCCTCTTCCTTCCCTCCCTGTAGAGGCCTCCACTGTCATGAATTTGAATGACATAATCTGAGCATTAGGAAGCAGAAGGGTGGAATGGTTAAAATCAAGAGATGGATGCATGATTCTGGGCAAACATGTAGCCTCTCAAAACCTCAGTGTCTCTATCTGTAAATGGAGATAATAAAACAGCCCTCAAAAGGTCACTGTAAAGATTAAATGAAACATAGCATCCAAAATGATTAGCACAGTGCCAGCTCAAAGGAAGGCTGGGTAAGTGCTGGCAAATAGTACCATAGCCTTAGAACCAGGGACTCAGGTTCATAAAATGCTTGCATTAGCAGACAGCAGAGAGAACACTGAATCCAACTTTCCTCTCCTGGCTCGAAGATGACATAACTGAGGCCCTGAGAGAAGGAAAGGAATTTGTCTAAGTTCACAAAAGGGGGGCAGCCCCTTTATGTACCCACTCATCTACAGGTGAGAGGGGAGACAAAAAGAATTTTTGTCTTTTTTTTGCTTCAAAGTGATTTCCTGTCTAGGGAGTGAACATTTGCCTGTTTCTTGAAACCTCCGAAGAGCCTTATGAATCCACAGGTCTGCCCAGAAACAAGTGACGAGGGCCCTGGGCAGCCAATGGAAACATGCTGGCCTTTTCACCTGCCTCAGGGGGCTCCCCCTACTCATCCTGTCCCATTAAAGGCAACTTGCTGAAGTGGGGGTATTTCCAGCTTTGTGGCTTTCACTTCCACTTCTACAGGTGGGCGGAGTGGCCTCCTGTGGACGAATCAGATTCCTCCTCAGCCCCAACTTCAAGAGGTGAGCAGGGGGCTCAGCATTCCAGATACGCAGGCAGCAGCAGCAGCAGCAGGAGTGGGGAAGACCAGAGGTCAGAAGCATGGAAGACCAGCGTGACCTCATCTCCAACCATGAGCAGCTGCCCATGCTGAGCCAGCGCCCTGGAGCCCAGGAGAGGTATGTGTGAGCAGTAGGAAAGAGCAGCCAAATCTTGGACTGCACAGACGTACGTGCACAGGCGCCTCAGAAGGAGCACTAGACCAGGAGTCAGATGAGGCATGAACTTAGGCTCTGACTCCAACACTAACTGGGTGATCTGGGGCAAGTCTCTGGCCGTCTGGCTTCAGTTCTCCCTCTTGTAAAATGAGGGAGTTCCTCTAGGGCAGGGGTTTAACTTTCTTTGCATCCCATACTTCTCTTCTGAAAATCAGAGAGCTCTGTACTCTTTTCCTATACTTTCCCACAGTATCAGGAGCTTCCCAGAGTCCCTTGAAGCTGGGCCATGAGTCCTAGATTAGAAATTTTGAAAATATTATGGATCCTAGATGGAGAAGCAGATTTTCTAAAAGAGAATGGCAGAAGCAGCTCATCATAGAGGAGTTTCCTCCTAGTTGTCCTAAGTTGGTATATGTGTTTATATCAAGGGAATTATAGTTGCAGGTGTCTGTAGAGTAGATGAAGATGTTTGCTATCACAGGAGGGAATGAGAGATATTAGAGGAGGGTCAAAAAGGGAGAGGTGGGGGGCTCTGGCTAAATTTCTAGAAGGGGCTGTGGGTTGATGTGTGTGGTGCCCTGCCCATGCCCCTCTCCCTTGCAGCAAGGGGCTAGCGCAGCCATCCAGAGGACCCTTTCCCAGATCCTTATCCATCTGTTTCCCTGAAAAAAAATGGGGAATGGTTAGAATACAGCTACCCCAATGTCCCTGCATGCCCCCCCTAATAATTTGCATATTACAGGGACTTGTTGTGACGTCAGCAGTTGCCAGGCAGAAAGGGGTTTGGGAGAGACTCTCAGAGATGTCATGAGGAACTGCATACTGTGGGACATGTAACGAGATAGACCATTAGTGCCTGGCCTGTGAAAACCCTGGGAAATCCCATGGCTAGGAGGCCCAGCTCTTGTGAGGGCTGGATTCTGGTTGAGGTTCTGCAACTGTCGTGTATGACTTGTATAAATCACAGTTTCTCTCTGGGTCTCAGTAGTAGCAGCAGCAATAATAATGACAGTGATTATGATAATAGTTCCTATTCACTGTATACTTGTTGCCAATCCTCAGTCCCTGTTAGATATTAGTATGATTAGTTTTGTGGTGGGCATATAACTAAATGATAACCTCAATCATAATTCTTTTACTAACTCTTTAAGTTGTGTACTTTTATTATTCCCATTTTTACTTAAGAGAAAATTGAGACTTATATTAACAAGTGAGTCACCCAAGTTATTGCAGCTAGTGAACCCTGGAGCCAGAATTTGAACCCAGGACTAGTCTGATATTAAAATTTGAGTTTGTCTACCATCTGACCCCCTTCTAGAGGGACAATTTGCATGGAGGGGAAATGGGTCCCCTCTGAGCATAGGCCACCCAGTGAGTTGCAGAGCCAGCGTGGGCTCAGTGAGCAGAAAGGGTGCCCCCTTGTCAAATCCTTGTCTGGTTTTCCCTCAGTTCAATCACTGCTTCTAAAAACTGTCCTGGTCTGTTTTGGACCCTTTTGTGAACACTTCTGCCTGGCAACACTTGTACCATGATTCCTCCTAGTTCTGGTTGGCTCCTGACTTTGGCCAATTGTTTATTCAAGAAAGAGGCATTAGAAAGGAGGAAGTGACAAGAGTTGGCACTCATCCAGAACCAGGAGACAGGCCATCAAGATGCATAAAGAGGAAGGAAACCAGATGCTAAAGTTAATTATTAACTCCCTTGAGATTATGCTCAGTGTTACAGACTGCTAACTAGGCGCCAGGTACGGAGTCAAGAGCTTTATCCTGATCTCATTTTATATAACAATCCTTTGAGTAGATATTTTTACCTCAAGTTACTAAGAGAGGTTGAGTGACTTGCCCCTGTTCCCTGAGCTAAGGGAATGACAGAACCAGGATTACAATCCAGGTTACAAGGTCTTATCTTTATTACTACTCTCTAGATTCTTAGACCTTATGAGAAACTGAGGTTCAGAGAATAGACGGTGGGAGGCACAGCTGGGACTCAACTTGGGTGTGGGGTTGCTGAAGACGTGAGGCTATAGAGCTTGAACTCAGGAAGACCCAAGCTTGGGTGGACTTTTCACCACTTCAGAGGCCAGGCCGCCCCTCTTCCTTGGGAAGGCCAAAAAGTAGGATTTGTTTTCCTCTCCTGTCTGGTTTTCTCCTTTTCTCCACACAGGACTTTTACATTCTGTTTTCAGAGTAATAATCCCCTGGACTGGGCCTTGGTCCAGAAATCACAGAGGATTGGCGAGCAGAGAGGCAATGAGAATGAGCCATGTTTGTGATGTCATGAATTACTAGGCAGCAGGGTCTTCCTGGGGTTTCCTCAGCTGTCCTTGCTGGTTCCCTCGAGAAGACAAGGCCCTTGTTCTTGGCTCTTCCCCACACAGGGGCAGCTCCAGGATTTCTACCTGGGAGGGCTATAGGGGCAGCAATGGCTGAAGGTAGGGGGTTGGGGGAATATCATCAAGCTGTAAGTTCATAGGCACTTATTTGTGCTTAAAGCGTGTGTTTGTTAGGGGAAGCTGAGGGCAAGGGCTGGAACTGGGGGTGCACATTCCCCCATTCCCAGCCAGTCCCCGGGGCAGCCACCTCGGTGGACTCTCCTCTGACCTATGTCCCCCTCCTCTCCCCCACAGCAAGTGCAGTCGTGGAGCCCTGTACACAGGCTTTTCCGTCCTGGTGGCTCTGCTCCTGGCTGGCCAGGCCACCACTGCCTACTTCCTGTACCAGCAGCAGGGCCGGCTGGACAGGCTGACGGTCACCTCCCAGAACCTGCAGCTGGAGAGCCTGCGCATGAAGCTTCCCAAGCGTGCGTGCCCTGCCTCTGTCCCGACAACACCCCCTGCCCCTCACCTCAGAGAACCCTCATTCCTGCCCCAGCTGGGCCCACTGGCCTTGCCCTCTGGTCTGGAATTGCAGCCCCTCATCTGGGTCTGGGCTCTCGGTCCCCGGGTCTGAGTACCCTCTTCCCTGGGCACTGGGGCCACATTCAGGCTGTGCCTTCTACCCCCGCAGCTGCCAAGCCTTTGAGCCAGATGCGGATGGCCACTCCCATGCTGATGCGGGCGCTGCCCATGGCAGGCCCGGAGGTAAGGCCAACCCCAGGGCAGTAGGAGAGGGAAGCTTACCCCGCCTGGATGGAGGGCAAGTGCCAAGGGGCAGGGGAGGATGCTGGCCCAGGAAAAGTGCAGCTGGAGAGGGGGTCCTGGCTGTTTGGGGGAGGAACAGGAATTCCAGGGGTGAGGGAGGAAAGAGCCTCTTGGGGCCCTCTCTGGGAGGAAGGCCCAGCCCTCCACAAATTATAAAGTGCTTCTCATTTCCCAGAGCATCTCACAGTCCCTCCTATTTTTAGAGCCCTTGATATATAGATGATGTTTCTGTTCACAAAACTATCTCCTGTCCACAAAGCCTTGGGCAGGAAAGTTTATGCAGAGTAGAACAGAATATTGAGGCGGGAAGACAACCTGCTCAAGCTCTCACAGTGGGAGGTGGTAGAGGTGGACTTGTTGAACATCTAGGAATCCAGACTCTCACCCAGACTCCAGCTGCTGGCTCTGCTCTGGGCCCCACCCCCAGGGGCCAGTGCTGGGAACTCCTCCTTCCTTCCTTCCTTCCACAGCCCATGAAGAACGCCACCAAGTACGGCAACATGACCCAGGACCACGTGATGCGCCTGCTCTTGGTGAGGGAGCCCAGCCAGGCAGCCCTCACCTCCCACCCCATCCCCACAGGCCCTTGACTGGGGCTGTGCTCCAAGACCTGCACCAGGCCTGGCTCACAGCAGATTCGTGAAGGGACACAAATGTGGCCCTTAACCTTCTATGAACTTTGGCCCCACTGCTCCCCACTTTTTTGTGTTTGAGATGGAGAAACTAAGGCCCAGAGTCTGGAAGTGACTTGCTGAAGATGTCTGTTTTAATCCTTCCCAAATTTTTACTGCATGTCTACTCAGCACCAGGCACTGTGCAAGGCTCTGGAGCCACAGTGGGGAGCAGTCAGATCAGTTCCTAGTCCATGAAGATCGCAGGCTAGCATGGGAGACAGACAAGTGACCAGGTGATGAGGGATGTACAGGGGGCTTTGAGAGAAAAAGAGGCCGAAGATCTGACCTAGATGGGGCGGGAGGGTTGGATGAAGTCAAGGATTCCCTCTGAAGGAGGTGAGACCTGGAAGATGAGTAAGAGTCTGCAAGGATCAGAAGACTGAGGGCTGTTGGTAGAACTGGGCCTGGGTCTCCCGACTCCCAGCCCCGGGGTGTTGTAGCTGGTCCCCTGGATTACTGTAACACGTCCTCTTCCCCATTAGCTCCAGTGTGCTGAGGTCTGGACTCCATACCTCAGAACCAAAGATCAGGGCAACATGAGCTGTACATTAAACCTTGCCTGCCTGGAAGCTTTTTAACCTTCCTTCTTGCCTTGCTACCCTGCAGAAGGCGGACCCCCTGAAGGTGTACCCACAGCTGAAGGGGAGCCTGCCAGAAAACCTGAAACACCTTAAAGACACCATGGACGGCTTGGACTGGAAGGTCAGCAGCTTTTCCTGCACTGGTACCCTGCCTCCCTGTCTACAGCAGCCCTGGGACAAGGGGCGTGAGCAAGGAAGCCTTCTTAGGAAGCTGGAGGCGGCTTCCCAGCACTTAGGAAGCTCCCACCATGGGAGAATGCTTGGACTCGAGGAACCACCTTGACCAAACCCTGTGGGGTGTCTAAGGGGGAACCAGGTCCCCACTGGCTCTTCATGTCTCTGTCCCCAGGGGCACAGTCAGTAGGGTGGGAGTGGGCTACTAAGCCTGACCCTCTGCCTTTATCCCCATTAGCTCTTTGAGAGCTGGCTGCATCAGTGGCTCTTGTTTGAAATGAGCAAGAACTCGCTGGAGGAGAAGCCCTTTGAGGTTCCACCAAAAGGTAAAGGGAATGTGAATCTTGGGGAGGCGGGGTTTCTGGGAGCTCGCTCAGGGATAGGGCCTTGAGTGCTCCCTGATCCAAGCACAGGGCTCTCCCAGCCTCTCAGCTCTCACTCCTGTTTCTCCTGCCTGTTCTTCTGGGCTTGGCTGCCCCTAGCCCCCATCCTGTCCCTTCAGGAGGTGACCTCCCTTGTGGAGGATGGAACTGCACAAGGAGGCCTGGAGCAAAAACCACCTAAAACATCTCAGGAGTCATAGCAATGACCTTCCCCACTCAGCGCTGCATCCTGCAGGCTCCCATGATAGGGTTGGGCTCATGATTCCCACCCTTCCAAGGGACCTCTCCCAGGTCACACAGCCATGGCTGCTAGATAAGAGGGCCTTGGGGGTTCTTCCATCTCATAGGCAACGTGTACCAGGGTTTTCAGCCTGAAAGCGTTTATGGGTGCTCTGTTCTCATCCTGGAGCTAATTGGCTATGTGACTTTGGGCAAGTCTCTTTCCTCTGGGCTTCAGTTTCAGAAGTGGAAGATCAATCTGGAACCCCAGGATTCTCCATCATGGATTCATAGAGGGCACCTTGCATGTTATCTTGATCAACTCCCAGCTAATGTTCAAATCCTCTCTATAACAGCCTCATCACCTGGTAACCCCCATTTCTACTTGGATACCCCCAGGAATGTGAGCTCAGACTTAGCAAGGCGTCTACTGCTTTTCTCTAGAAATCAGAATCATAGGTGCAACTCTAAACTCTAATAGGCACTGAGTGTCAGAAGAAATCATCATGTTCTGGGATGAATTAGCATCACAGCCATTCACTTCCTCTCTGATCCTGGACCTTGTTGGTCCAGGCCTCAGTTTTTCCATCTGTGCAATGGGTAGAGCAGGTGCAGCCACTTGGACAGAAGGCATTAGGCACACAACAGTGGTACGTGGACCTCTGGTTCTGCTGAGACCCCAGCCCAGAGCCTGCTCACTCACTGTGTTCACCATGCCTGTCGCTTCAGTACTGACCCAGTGCCAGGAAGAGGTCAGCCGCATCCCTGCCATCCACCCGGGCGTGTTCAAGCCCAACTGCGACGAGAACGGCAACTATATGCCGCTCCAGTGCTATGGGAGCATCGGCTACTGCTGGTGCGTCTTCCCCAACGGCACCGAGGTCCCCCACACCAGGAGCCGCGGGCGCCATAACTGCAGTGGTAAGCAGTGGCCACTATGCCAGGAGCAGGAAGGATCAGAAAGGCTGAGGGGCAGGACGTCCCTACTGGCACACCATGGGCTAGGATATGCAAGGTGCCAACTCGGGGAGCAGCCACTCAGCCATGCATCCACCCACCTGTGCATTCCTTATTTATTTGTGTACTATTATTTCTCTCCTTATGTCTACACTCATCTACTTAATTCGTTTGTCCTCCAACCCTTCCACTCTACCCATCCACGCATGCATCCAGGGTCCTCCAGATCCACCCATCTGATTTCATCACCCCCTCCTTGGCCTCGCTCATTCAGTGCCCCCGTCACATCTCATTGCCGCTTGCAGCCATCCAACAAGCATCCTTCCATTCACATCTGTTCTACCAAGCACCAGGCTTGTGGCAAAGTTGGGCAGAGCTAGCCCACCCAGGCTCCTTGCCAGTGGGTGCAGTAGGCTGGACTGCAACTAACAAGTGGGCTCTCTGCTCCTTTGCAGACCCAATGGAGATGGAGTATCCATCATCCGGGCTGGGGCTGTAAGCAGGATTTCAGTCAGGTAAGCACGCTTGCAGGGCATCTGGTCTCCAGCAGCTTATCCGCAGAGGGGCCAACTCGCTCGTGGATGATGACCCCAGGCCATTCTCCAGTTTCCTTCTCACAGAGGAGGACCAGGGCTGGGGATTTCCGGGGCCATGGCGGTCAATTCTTGTATCCAAGCAGGAGGCAGTGGAGGGTGAAGGGCCCTCGACTGCTCTGAGGCCACAGGATGCTGGGAGGGGGCAGGGACAAGTGACTCCAGCACTAACCTGCTGCTTCCCTCCTTGCAGTCGCCCCGTGAGCTCAGCAGACGCAGATGCCAGCACCCAGACAGCCCTGCAAGACCACAGCTTCCCTCCCTGCCCCAGCCCCTCTCCTTCCATTACGCACCCTTCCCCTTGCCGTCTCCCACCCTGCACCTCATTCTATGAGACTCTGCCTCTCCATCATCTTGGACACAACAATCATATCAGAACAGCATAGATCAGCGGCACACTTGCTGCCCAAACTCCCATCCACTAGCAGGGACACACGGCCCAGGGACATGGACCATGAGTGAGGCTGACCCCCACTGCTGACACCATAGCAGGCTGACACGGAACTCCAAGACCGAGGCCCACGGAAGTGGTTGGCAGGTGCAGGGAGAAGGGACGGCACTGTCCCAAGTCCCAGGATGGACAAATCTGCTGTCCCCTCCCCTCCAGGCCTCGGCTTTCCAGCCCTTTAACTGGGGGCATGAGCCACCCCTTCCCTCTCCCCAGCATCATACACCCAAGAAGAACCAGCCTCCCCAAACTGCAGCCCCTCCCCTCACTTTCTGCCATCCCCCAGTTCCCTCTGCACAGCCAAGCTTGTCATCAGCCCTCCGGCCATGGCTCCTGTGAGAATAAAAGGTAGTGAGTAGAACACTCCTGGCTCTCAGCTGTTCTGTTGGGCGTGGTCTGTCTACCCCAAGGGGGTGAACTGAAGACGTTGAATCCTGTGGTCGACGAGGCAGGTCACAGCCTGGGGAGCCCACACACAGATGCCGGGCTGGGGTGCTGCAGTGTTTGGACACAGACCACTTGTCCATGTTTCATACAAAGGAATACTTTACTTGCAAGAAGTAGAAACAGGCTCTTGCCCGTAATTCTTTAAGCACCAGCTCTTCTGGGCCCAGCTTCTCCTGTCCCCGTTTTCATGTCTATACTAAGAACAGTACAAGTGTAATGACAGATGGCAACAACGCAGGCCCTTGTGTCGGGACCACCCGGGAGTGGGGGCTGTGGAACTGGGGGCCAACGTCCTACTTAAGGGGTGGCCGCTGTGTGGCCCCAGTCGCTTGTTGCTGGGAGGAACACAGGCCCCTGTGGTCACATTTCTGGACTTTCCAAGAGGAGCCCTAAATGAAAAAGTTTATTGAAATCTCCCCATTTCTATGTCTGAAGATTTGCTAGGGGTCAAAGGAACCCAACAGGACAATGCTCTGCAGCCTCTGTTCTAGCCAACACACTTAGGGGAAGAGACGCGACCTGGGAGGGAGTCCCTGCCCAGGGGCCCCCAGTTAAGGGTACAGTTGACTGTCACCCTGACTCTCCCAGACGCCCCAAGCTCAGTGCTGTTTCTGCACGGACTCTCGCTGTCTCTAGCAGAAGGCTAAAAGCCTTGGACCGCCATGACCAGAGGTGCTTCACGCTGCTCTGGGCCCAGGGAAGTGGGCCACCCCCATCACCGCCATCACAAACTCCTGTGGATGTCACCCTGACACATGTTTTGTGTACCTCCACTTCTTGCCTTCATCACAGCAGAACCTTTGTAGATTAGCCTGACCATGCCCAAGCTCCCCCTTAGCTTAGATGCCACCTCCTCCAGGAAGCCTTCCCCACCCCATCAGGGCCCTTCACTAAGTCTCCGCCTTTGGCAAACAGGGTGTCACTCACCACAGTATCCCAGAGTCTTGATACACCATCAAGAATAAATCTTGAGCATATGAGGTCTGTTCATCTCCCAGTGTCAGTCAGACTCTCCCTTCCAAGAAACAATCAATTGCAGAGCATTTGCCCAGAGGCACTGGGAACTTGCACCTTTCCTTCAAGTCTTTTATTTTTTGAGTTCTTACAAAAAAAACATACAAACAAAACAGGAAAAAACTGACAAAAGGAGGACAGAGCCTCAGCATCAGCCAGAGACCAGGGCATGAAGGAGCCGCAGACTGGGCCTCACTGGATCTATATAGCAGAGGCAGAAAGTCCTGAGGCCTTGGGGCATGTTGGGGCTGAGAAGGGAGGGGCAGGTCACTTAAAAAAATATATATATACTGTACACGTCCATCCATCCGAGGCATCCTGCGTTGGAGAGAATTCAGTGAGCAGAGGTCATGGGGCCAGGCAGGCTTCTTCTTCCTTGGACCAGCCTCCCTGCAGGGCTTGCTGGTTTGGCCAGCATGGACACCGCAGCTGGCCATCGTCTTCTGGGGAGGGAGGGGAAGTTAAAAATTCAATTCCCACCCTCGGTGGGCAGAGGGAAGAGGCATGGGGCTGGCCACCACTTGGCTAAGAAATCCCTGGGAGAAGGAGATATAATAAGACTTCCCCAACTTTTTCTCCACCAAGGAGAACAAAATCAAATCAAAAGTTCTCCCCATGCAGGAGAGGAGCATTAACTAACCCCGGTGGATACCTGGTGGTGCTGACTGTGTCCCAGGAACTGGGACGAGGGCTTCAGAGCTTAGCTTCACTGAAGCCTCACCACCTGCCCAGGCCTGTATCACCCCTGTTTACAGCAGACTGGGGCTTACTCAGCTGGGCGGAGCACTCCACCCCTTCACCACCACCTGGGAAGCACAGAGTCATCAGAATGGCTTGCTTTGAGCAAAACATGTTCCTTCCCATGAGGAAAGGCCCTCGAATTACAAAATTAGAAAGAAAAGGAGTGACAGTGGCGAAGGAGACTGAGCTGTCCCCGACCTCGAGCCTTATCCTCGCGCACAAGGAGGAAGCATGCCAGTGCGCCCCTCCCCCACCACATCCCAGCACTGCTCCGAGCAGCTCAGTGGTGGTCACTGTCCAGACTCTCCTGGGTCATTCTGACTCTGCAGCTCTGGTTCCCGGCATCACCCACTGCCCTTGGGGAATTGAACCTTCTTTCTCCAAAACCCCTTCCCCTCAGGCCTACCCACGAGGCCCAGTCTCGCTCCTGAGCACCACGGCAGATGCTGGAGCTGACCTCCCGCCCTCCCCAGCGAGCAGATGGTCAGCAGGGGTTCCCAGGTCAGGAGTGTACCTGCCGCCTGGTGTCCCTCAGACAGTCTGCTCTGCCGTCTTCTTCTGTGAAGAGAGAAGCAGGAGAGGCTCTTGTACCTGAAGTGTCTCTCCACCCACGCCACCCTCACCAGGAGGGGCTATGACAGTTCCTTCCTGAGGCTCCGTGGCTCCCCCAGAACAGATACTGGGGATACAGAGATCCTGAGGGTGCAGAGGGTGCCCCCTGCGCCCTGGAGGATGGAGCCCAGGACTTGGCAGCAGCAGACGCTCTGATTTTCTGACCACGGCTGTGGCCCTGCTGGCCATGGTGAGAACCACATCAGCGTATGAGGAGCTGAGGGTCCCTGGTCAGGCGATCAGCCCTTAACATGGATAAGGCAGACCGTTAGTGTTTCTGCCGTGGGGATACCCCGCCAGCTGGGGCACACACACCCAAGGGAACCTTTTCTCTCACCCAAAAACCTGCAACAGCCTAGCTGATCTCCTGGCCCCAGGGGGGCTTCTCTTTTTTTCACTCGTCATAATAGCCTCCTACCTCACAGGCAAGATAGGGCCACTCCATGGCCCCCACATGCACAGACCTTGGGCCTCTCAGGGTGGCCGCCACCTCCGAGCTCTTCTCTACTGTCTCACAATACACAAGCCCCCGTTCGGGACTCTGAGAATGGTAGGGGCACAGGGACTGGGTCTGGCTCACATTCACCCGGGGACTGGGTCTGGGTCCCCTTTTCCAGCCCAAGACTCCTTGGGACTCACTCTACCTTTCTCTTCTTTTTCTTCTGTGATGGTGAGCCAGGGTCTTTGGTTGAGGCCTTTTTTGCTTTCTTCTTCTTTTCCTTTTTCTCCTTGTCTTTCTTTTCTAAGGGAAGAAAGTAAAATTGCTACACAACAGATGTTAATCTTAAGGGTTGGGTCAAAGTGGGCAGACACAGAGCATGTCTCCAGGGTCCCTAGAGCTCGCTCCTCTCCATGCCCCACACCCTGAAGGGCCATCGAAGCACAAGTCTTATGATTTCTGCCCCCATGGAAGCCCTGGACTGTTACCATTTTAACTCACTTTGTAAAATTTCTACACACTGATTTTAAAAAGACACTTTCAACCTGTAAAATGGGAATGAGTGATCACCCATCAGACAGGGCTGGGGTGGGGGTTAAACGTGGCCTGGCTGCACAAGGACTCCAGCACAAAATGCAGCAAGGGGCGGCTGCTATCCAGGAGCCTGGACCCCAGGAGCCTGGGCTGCCAGTGCATGTGGCTGTGGCCGCCATGAGGGAGTGCAGGGCTCTGCGAGCAGAACACGCCCTGGAGCTGTGAGCGCCATCCTGGTGGTGGTGGCCCCGCTGCTCTAGCACCTGGTTCTGGCTTTGCCCATCCTGCTCCCAAGACGGACAAGACATTCTCCGCTCTCTCTGTGCTGGCTGAGGGCCGCTCGCACGAGTGGGGACTGACAGCCCTCAGCAGGACTGGGGAAGTGCGCTCTGGGCTGCAGCGGGCACTTACTCTTGTCGGATTTCTTCTTCTCTTTCTTGATCTTAAGGTTGCCGTGGTCTCCCCCGTCACCCTTCGGGGTCCCCAGCTCCCCTACTGGCTTCTCCTTGGCCCCTTGAGAGCCGGGAGACTCCTTCTCCTTCTTCTCCTTGACATCACCACCTGCTCTGTCCTTCTTGGATTTACCCTTGACAGTCCTGGGGGCCTTTTCTGAGGAGACCACCTGCTCTCCGCCATCTGTGGCTGCCAGCTGCTTCTTTTTCTTGCTCTTGGGGGCCTTGGGGGTTGTCTGGTCTTCGGACAGCTTCCGCTTATGGCCCAGGCGGCCCTTCCGGCTGCCTTCCTTGGCGGTGTCCACGGCCTTCTTCCTCTCCTGCTCCAGCAGCTCCGTCAGCACCTTCGCCACTGAGGCCTGCACCTGCGCCTCGCTCAGGGGCCAGGGCTCGCTCAGGAGGCGCTGGGTGATGTTGTTCTGCAGCGCCAGCATGGAGGCTGGGGGACTCCCAGGCCCCTTCCCGGGCTTCTGAGGTGTGGCACCAGCTTCTTTTTTGCCTATGGAGAGAGGACCCGGGGTCATGGACCTGAGAGAATTGGGGACTAGACCTCTGGTGGCATGAAAGCCAAGGGGGTCCAGCACAGACCTGACCTTCTCTGATGTGGTACAGATGGGACCATGGGAACCCGCCGGATCTCCTGCTCACACCTCTCTGCCTGCTTCTAACTTAGAGCTCTTTTCATGTCTCCTCACACTGAAAACTCAAGTTCAGGTTGGGGATGGAAATTAACTCCAGAATGTTAACTGAAGGGCTTGTAGTATTAGTTGCTCAGTCGTGTCCAACTCTTTGAGACCCCACGGACTGTAGCCCACCAGGCTCCTCTGTCCGAGGAGTTCTCCAGGCAAGAATACTGGCGTGGGTTGCCATTTCCTTTTCCAAAAGGGCCTGTAATCTGCCAACAAATCAAAGAATCTATGGGACAGGATAGACGGTACCTTCCAGTCAGGAGCCCAGGGCAGGGAGACAGGATGCCTGGGCCCTGGGTCTGAAAACCAAACTCAGTTCTCTGTTTATAAAATGAGGCACTGGATGAACACTGAATCCCCTCACTGTTCTAAACCACAGATGCATAAAAAAAAGCCAAGGTCATGTAGCCATCCAACTTATGCCCACTTGTACCCTGTGGGCCTGCAGCCCTCCGCGGTCAGGGGTCCAGGTGGCTTGGCCTGGGGGTGGGGGGTGCAGAGAACGTGCACATGGTGGCTGACTAAGCAGGTTTACTGCCTGCCAGAGCGACTTCTGCTGCAGCCTTTGTTTAGAATTTTCCACGCCTCTGCTCTCCTTTGATAATTGTGTGCTGACTACACGTGTGAAAAAAACCTTCCACAGCCCCCTCTAAAATGTCTCCTTGTCACACCCGCCTCTCACAAAGAGAAGAACACTGGGGAAGAAAATGAGCAATGACTCCTCTTGCTGACCCAGCACTGGGCAAGCCGCAGCTAGAGGCCCCAGGACTGGGAGCTGAGCATCTGTCCCGGCACTGCCCCAACTTCACAGGTCCCTTTGGGGTCTCACAGCATAAGAGTGGCGACACCCTGGGCTCTGGGAGGGGCTGGTAGCTTGGCCCTGCTCCATGTGGGGAGGATAAAGCTTTTCCCTGCAGGGTGCAGTGGGACCTGCAGCAGCTCTGGCTCCAGAGCCCCGGGGGGCCGGGGAGGTGGGCAGAGGGAGGCCCACTTTAGTCCTCTGGTGCTTCGTGGCAAGAACAGGAGTCAGCTAGAGAAGGGAGCCAAGGAGAACAAAGGGTGCCTCAGCAACCCACTTCTCTGCCTCCTGTCTACCACACACCCTAGAATGCCAAGGCCAGGGAACCTCGAGAGCTGTCCCAGGCAGACCCTCTGAGACACCTGTTCCAGAGTGCTGGCACAGTCAGCAGTGGCTGATACCCTAGGCCAGGTGACCTGAGCACTCAAGTCTGCCCTCCAAATACCACGTGACTTTCTCCACATGTGCCATTTCCTGTATGTGACACCAGTGGATCCATCAACCCCTGCCCTATGTGGTTAAGGTACCGAGGTCCAGAGTCGCCATGGGCTTCTCTGAGGCTTCAAAGCACGTCAGTCCTTTGCCTGGGGTCTTCACCATGTGCAGGAGACTTCTTCAAACGTGACCCCATCTTCTGTCTGAGCTATCCCAAGTACCTACACCCTGTACCAGGAGCCCACTTATTAGGAAGAAAAGTCAACAGGAACAGCTAGAGAGCGCCAAGGCCTAGCCTGTAAGTCAAGGTGCACTTCCTCTAAGGTAGGGATCAGCCTACAAGGTGCACCAGCATCCCACAGGGCTGGATAACCCCACCTCCGGGCAGCCCTAGACTACAGGAGCCAGACTCTAGGGTACAGGCCCCTGCACTTTTGACGAGCACCTCCAGGCCTGATGTAGCAGTACTAGACCTCACTTGGGGAGGCCCTGCTGGCAGACAGGACCATGTTGGTGGGACTGCTCCTAAGGGAAGCAAAGGGGCTCCTTGCCTTGTTCTTCTACATCCTGCTGTGTCCTTCCTGCGGCCCTCGACTCACCTGTTTTAGGGGACATGGTGCCTGCTGCTTGCTGGGGCTCCACTTCCTGCTTGCCCTCTGGGGCATCTCTGGTGGCCGGAGCAGAGGAAACAGAGGGGCTGGCATCTGGTTTGGGAGTGGCCTTTGAAGTCTTGGAACCGGCTGGAGTCAGCCCAGGAGTCACAAAACCTGACAGGAGAGACTGAAGAAGCCCAGCGTGAAGAAGCCCAGCAGTGCACGGCCCACAGAGGAGACCAGCCCCGGGACCCTCAGGCCAGCTAGGCGGTGGGCATATCAGCCCTGTGTGCGTACCTCCGGCACTACTATATTAATACATATTTTAAACGGGCGCACTTAAAAAGGAAACTTATTGCTGATGCAAACGGAAAAGCACTAGCACTTGCCACATACAGATGATAACCTTAAAAGAAATCCCATCTGTTATCTGTTAGAGAATGTTTTTATCTGGAAAACACCTAAAATCAAGGTAAAGCCTTTCTATAGACTCCAAGAGTCTGCTTCTCACAGTTTTATGCTGAAGTGGGACCTCAGGAGAGGAGCCAGGCAGACAGGACCCTGCCCAGGGCCCCTGGAAAGAGGACGGGCCTGGTCCCAGACCCATGACCCAGGGCATGGTCTCAGCCTACAACTGCATGGTGGGTGAGAGCCTGGCCTGGGACTCCCACCTCAAGGCTCCCGAGACTGCCAGCCCCTCCCCTTGCAGTTACCTGGGAAGGTGCCACCACCTCGTCGTCACTGGACTCTGGTGTGGTTTCTTCCACCAAGGTCTCCCTCCTGGAGGGGGCTGGGCCTACAGGAGAAGCACAGGTAACTGTTGGAAACCCCAGGTTCCCTCTGCCCGCTGGACAGGCCAGAGCGCTCCGGGAACAGGAGGGCCCCAAGGTGGCCTGGTCCCTATTGACACGCCTCACCCTCTGATCTAAGGCATCATCTGCCCCTCATTGCTCCCTTCCATGGTCTATTGCTATACACGGCATTTCCAGTGAGACACTTGCATGCCCAAACCTTCTAATCCCCAAGAGAGGTATGGTCCTGGGACTCTGGGGATCAGTTAGGGAAGCCTGATCCCAAAAGGTTTGGCGTGGCCAAACAGTCAAATAAAAAGATTTTTCATGTTGTGTGGACCAATTTGGTCACAGGGCTGTGCAGCTGGGTAAACTGAGGTCCTGTGTGAGATGCCTAGGTCAAAGTCACAGAACATGGGCAGATGCAGAGCAGAGACCTGAGCCCAGAGCTCCACCAGGCCCGCCAGCATTCCCCTCCCAGGAGCCTCACCTGGCCTGTGGGCTGACGGGGCCGCCTGGGACCCCTCGGCATCGTCCTCGCTCCCTGAAGAGCTGCTGTTGCTGTCATCCGAGGGCGCGGGGGCCTTGGCTGTGGGGTTCCCCGAGGGAGTGGCTGTGGCCCGCTGCGCTGCAGGAACCTCAGGCTTTCTGAGCTTGTTGGCCATTCTGGCCGGGGTAGGGGTGCTCTGGGGACTCGCCGTAGAGAGTGTTCCCACAGCACTGTCAGTCTGATTCGGGGACAGGAGAGAGGGTGGAAAGGGAAAATTAGAGGAAATAAGATCTGGTGCTTACTGAATATCTCAGTGAAGGGCCAGGTGCCACCAGAGGCTCCGCACACAAGCCCCATTTAATTCTCCCACCACTCTCTAGGATGGGCAGTGGGAGACTCCCTGGCAGTGATTAGGACTCCAGGATTTCACTGCCAAGGGCCTGGGTTCAATCCCTGGTTGGGGAACTAAAATCCCTCAAAAAAAATGTTTTGGTGGGGGGCATGCACAGTAGAAGCCTAGGAAGGTAAATGCATATGCTGAGGTCATGGGGTAGTTAAATGCTGGCGCTGGGACTGGGGTCCCTGCCTGCACCTGCCTTCTACCTCCTGTGTCTCTGAACACTATAGCCTCTGGGGTGAGGCCTGGCCCCCAGCTCCCCAGCTCACCCCACTTGAAGACGGGGTCTTGGCAGCAGGAGGCTGGGCCTCACTGGCTTTCTGGGCAAGAACCTTCAGGGCAGCCTGTGTTAGCGGGAGGTTCCTCTTGGTCACCTGTGAAAGGCAAAGGTGAGGAGCTAGCCTGGCTCCATGCAGACAGGACCCTGCCCAGGGCCCCCAGAAAGAGGACCGGCCCAGACACATGACCCAGGAGCTGGCCTCAGCCTAACACTGCATGGGTGGGTGAGAGCCTGGCCTGGGCTCCTAGGTTCTTGGCATGCCATCTAGGCCACACCCTGGTCACATCCTGCCTGGCTGGGGCGGGAGGGGACCCATAGCTGCCAGAGGAACGTGGAGGTGGAGTGGAGGGCTGAGGGGTGGTTGAAGGGGTACTGCCACTGACTGGGCAGAAAATAAGCTAATTGTATCATTCTCAGAGGATCCACAGACAGCTCCCAGCCCAGGGGAGGGAAGGGGCTCAGGCCCCCCTGGAGGCCCTACCACTGAGTCTGAGCCTCTAGACTAGTGGCTGCAACAGACTCAACAGGCTCCCTGGTGCCGCTCCTGTTTCCCACGCCTGCCAGCAGCCAAGGAGAGAACGGAACGAGAACTGGGTGTGATCCCTGGCTAAAATCTCCAGGCCCCCTTCAGCCCTCACCATGGGCCGTGAGGCCTGGCCCCTCTGCCCGTTACCCCACCTTCTCCCAGCTCTCACACCCCCAAGTGCTTCCCTAGAGGCTTCTGTGCCTGGGTTTCCCTGCCTGGAGGGCTCCCCAGCTTGCCCAGACCTGGCTGCTTCTCTGGCCCCAGCGTTGGCTCCTCTGGGAGGCCACCCCGGCCTATCATTTCTAAGGCAAGTCATCCCACTGTTCCTTGCTTACATCAATACTACTCCCTTCAAAGCACCCACCAGTTGGTGAGCACTTTAACTCTTGGTCTCCTTGCTTAATGGCTGTCCCCTGCCTTGGGAATTCCATTGAGGGCAGGGCCCCTCCCTGTCTTCTTCCTGCCGTACCCCTAGTTCCCAGCATGGACAGATGCTCAGCACCATCTGCTGGCTGAAAGGCCAAATGGATGCAGGTTGGTGGGTGCAGTGACCACAACCCAGCCACCCACTCAGCAACCATGCTCCCAGGAAGCTCTTTTGGGTCGGAGGTTGTGATGAGCCCCAATGAATGGAGGTGCCCAAGTTCTGCTTCAGCCTCTCCAGCTCTTGCTCCTGCCATCTCAGGAAAAACGGGGGCGGGTGCAAGGGCTTGGGAAAGCAAACGGCTATGGCCCCACAAGCAATGGGCCCCAAAAACAATGAACGAGGATCCAGGAGCCCTGGGTTCCGACCCTGCCTGATTCTGGACACGTCTCAACCCTCTTGCTGAGGGCGTGGCGCTCAGTTCCATCGTTTGAACAGCGAGCCATCAACTCTCCCTTGCTTGGTTTTTAGGTTCCAGCAAGGACCAGAGAAATAAAAATGCACTGAAAATAGTGAAGGCTCGGAAGAACACTACTGGTCACTATGATGAACATTAACAAAGGGCAACTTTTGTTCACAGCAAACCGTGAGAGAAAAATCAAACCTAAAGCCTGATATTGTTGGAGAAGCTGCTAGAGTCGTGTTGGTTCTGCCCAGGGAGCCACGTGCCAGAGGATGCTTCCTGACCTTCAGGGACACGGATCAGGGTTATGGCCAGGCCAGGAAAGGCCCTGGCTTCCACGGGGTAGGTGAGAGCAACTACAGTGCCACCCAGCAACCCTGAGGGGAAATGGTGTTGAGGAGGGGACCCCTCAGCCCACTGGCCCGTCAGCAACCCCTTGTCCACCAGGTACCTGAGTGGCTGAAGCCTCCTGTTTCTTGCCTTCAGACCCCCGACTTGTGTCCTCACTGCTGGGGGCCCCCACCACACTGGCCCTGAGGGCCGCCTTTGGGGGGGCCGTGGGCACAGTCACCACGCTGGTCCTAGTGGCTGAGATGGAGGGGGAAGGGGTATGTCAGGGCAGAGAAGCCCTGTGGCCTCCACCAAGCAGCAAAACCCGCTCTATCAGCCCATCCTGGGAAACTCGTGTGGTGCCCAGGGCCCATGTGGTAGAAGCCCCTTAAGCCCCCTCCCAAGCCTTCCAGGCAGGAGTGGCCACTGTCTCCATGTTTTATAAGGAGATGAGACAGCAGCTGTGGGCAACACCCCAGGCCTCTTCCTCAGCTCCTCCCCACCTGCAGTCCCCCTCACTGGCTAAGCCGCTCCTCCTGAATGACAGGCAGAGCACTGGAGCCAAACACGACTCTGCGCATTTAAAACCCTCTCTCTTAGAAAAGCCTTGGTCATGTGCAGAGGCTCAGTCACATGTGTTCACTGCAGCACTGTTTGTAACAGCCCAACACCCCAAATAAAACCCTTAGCTTCCTCCAACTCGACACTGACTGAAAAAACTGCAGGATTCCCAGGTGACCACTCAGTAGCCAGCGGGGATCACGCTGTAACTACGGAACATCACAACATGTCAAGATTACTGAGCATATGTACAGTATGGTCTCACTAAAAATACACAGTGAACCTTTGGTTTTTGTAAAGTTAATAGCTGTAAAATGTTAACAGTGATTATTTTGGACAGTGGGATTACAAGTGATGCTTTTTCTTTTGTGCTAATCTGCATTTCTTAATAAACCCGATAAGATCAGGTATTAATATCCTCATCAAAAAGTGTTCTGGTAACAACAACAATAATGATTACCCATTTTCTTGCTATCACTGTGGGAATCACAGATTGTCAAAAGTCAAAGAAAGTCCAGATCTGGTCCTGTCTCCAGAAATTCCTCCCTACACCTCTCTGTTTAGGGATTACTTGATCTCCTTTACATGCCACCAGGAATGGGAGGCTCACTACCCTGCAGCTCTCTCCAAGTTCAGTCAGCCAGCTGTTACAAGGCTCCTTCTGAACTACAAACCTGGTCAGTGCAGCTTCCAGTCTCTAGTCTGGGTTCTACCTTTTGGAGCCCGCACAGAGAAGCCCTAGCACAGTTATTGCTCAAGCCAGATCCTCATGGGGATGAGCCAACATAGGGTCGAAACCTTGCCCTAAGCCCCTCCAGAACAACTACTTGCTGACACTCAGCCAGTGTCTTCTCCCTTTGGCACCTCAATGGATGTGTGCACAGGCCTGGCAGCTGCAGCCAGGAAGTCAGCCCTGCAGGGTGGCCCGTGCTCACCAGGAGTCAGGCACTGTGTAGCGGGGATCACATCCTCATCCTCGCTCTCAGAGGAGCTCCTGGCTGTGCTCTCCGAGGCCTGAGCCTTCCTCGGGGTGCCTGTAGCCTGTGCTTGGGCGGGGGTAGCAGCTGGGCCAGCTGGACTACGATTAGGGTCGACAAAAATCAGAGGGGTTTTAATCACCTTGAAAAACAAAAACAAAACACACCCCCCCAGTGATTAACAGCTTGGCCAGGGGAAAGGGAAGGTAGGTAGGGGAGGGTGTTACAAGGCAAGGGTTCCAGAGAGCTCCCAGACTCTGCCAACTCACTCCCAGCCCAGGCACCCACCAAGACCCTGCACAGCATCTCAGAGCTCACAGGAGCCCACCCGACCCTCAGAGGAACCCCTGAGATCAGCAGTATCAGCTCCATCACACAGATGGGAAAACCACAAGTCCTGAGAGTGGGGAGAGAGTTGCCCAAGGTCACACAGCCTAACTGAAGCCGAGTCAGGCCCAGAATGTGGAGGTCAGCCTCCTTCCTCTCGCTGACTTCAGAGACACACACCTGCTGTGCGGGGCGTTCTGAGCAATGCCCCGTCAGCTGCCTGACGGTTCGCCCAGGGGGCTGTTCACAGTCTAGTTGCCCCCATGCCCAAGACTCGGATGCTGCCAGGATGCAGGAATGTGGCCAGGATATGCAGCAACCCAAACTACACAGGCCCAGGATCTTCAACAGGTAAACTGCTCAGGGAAAACCAACTAAGACCAAAGGGACCCAATGTAGCCGGTGGCTTTTATCTAGATTCCTATTTGACCAGATACAGAAAACGTCATTAGGCAACCGGGGAAATGGGGACGCTGACTAGGTGGGCCAACTTTTTAGTGATTGTGCTTTTAAAAAAAAAAAAAAAAGGAGGAATCTAGTGGTGTTGGGGAAGAGAGTGAAGATGTGGATGAACCAAGACTGGTCACAAGTCCAGAGCTACCAAAGCTGGGATGGTGACTGGCGACTCTACACTGTTCTAGCTTGGGGCATGCTCTGCATTTTCCAGTAAGACACTGGAAAAAAAGAGAAAAAAGTAACACTCCCTGTGGACTCTTGGCGGACGTCTGGGAACCGCAGCGCCAGTGAACGTGCCCACCGCATAGAAGGACACCTGGGGAGCCTACGTTCCACTCCCCAGAGGTCAGGTCTGGTCTGAGTTCTGCCCCCACCCCGACCCCACAGGGAGACAGAGGGCAGCAGGAGAGCAGGAGGGAGCTGCCCATGGCCATGGTCTGGAACCCAGGTCTCTGCCACCCCACTGGGACTGACTCCGCATCCTCCAGGTTGCTGCAGGAAAGGCAACATGAAATGGAAAGCAGAAAGGGGCCCGCCCGAGGGGGAAGCTCTGCTGGGCCCGGGCCCTGCCTACCCCTGCCAAACAGCCTCCCCCACAGCCGCTCTGATCTGCCACTTCCAGAGACTTCCTTCCCACGTGATGAAAGAGAGAAGGATGGAAGTGGGAGAAGGCTTTCAGTTGAGGGAGGGGGGATCTATATATATGTGAGAAGACAGAGGAACAGATTGTCGGGGAGAAGAGAGGCAGAGAACCCACTGAGGCAAACAATAGCGTCTGGGATATTAAAAGCAGCTCCTCGGCAGAAGCCTCCACCCTGCTCTACCTGCCCACGCTGCCGGCCCCGCCTCTGAGCTGGGGGTGGGGGTGGGGGGCCCACGGAGCCCTGGATGGGAGAGAGGGTTCAAAGGGGGTACGTGGAACACACTTCTGACCCCATCTCTGCCACGACCTCGCTGTGTGGCCCAGCCCCTGAGATTCGTGAGCCTCATTCTCCCACCTGCTGGAAGGGCTCTTAGTAATCCAGTCTGGGCTCTCTCACCAAAGAGCTTCTGGTCTGCTTCGCA
This sequence comes from Cervus canadensis, assembly GCF_019320065.1. Classification (NCBI taxonomy): domain Eukaryota; kingdom Metazoa; phylum Chordata; class Mammalia; order Artiodactyla; family Cervidae; genus Cervus; species Cervus canadensis. The sequence continues at coordinate 47,256,998 of NC_057389.1, forward strand.
AACCACAAAGCACGATACACATGGGGTGACAAGGACCTTCTTTCTGGGGTGGGTCAGGAAAAGACTCACTGAAGTGGAAGCAGCCTGAACACCTGGCTGGACCCCCACTCTGCCCCTGTAGGTGCTGGGCAGTGAGGGCGCAGAGGGAACACACAGGGTCCCTTTCTACTGCAGGGGTCAGTGCCTGTAGGACCAAGCCCAGTGGCCTTCTAGAAGTCACAGCTGAGTGCACCACAAGAGTGCCCTCGTTCAGGCCATGGCGGGGGTGGGGGGCAGACTGGCCTAGCCTGCTGACCCCGGGGACAAGGCACACAAACACGGGGGACCCAAGCCATGGGAGGCAGCACTTCTGAGGCCTCGCCCAGGACTGTCTGGAGTGGTCACACATCCTAGGCCCACACCTGAGGGAGCTGAAAAATCCCACTCCTGGGCATGTGGCCCAGAGCCTCCATGGTTCACCAGCCCTCAGGGAGTCTCACCCCAGGGGTTGAGAGGGCCAGTGGCCTCACACAGGGTAACCAGCAAACTGGTGTCAGAGCCAGGGCTGGAAGCTGGTTCTCCAGGCACCAGACAGGAACTCTTAGGATCAACCATGCTAGACCTTAGATCTCTGATTTAACACCTTAGCTTCAGCTTCTTAGAGGTCTCTTATTTCTCTCCAACTCAACCTGAAACTCTAAAGGCAGGGTCTTGCCTGTTAAATTTGGTACCTACCCTAGGCCTGGCACAGACTCTGGCCTGGGATTAATGCCTGCACAACAAGGCTGAGCCGCGCAGGGACCATCCCCTGATCTGTCTTTGAGAGCAAAGGGGTAAGCCCAACCCCTGCAGCGGCGGAGACTGAGGCACAGTGAGGGGACCTGGGAATGGACCCACAGCCCCTCTCTGCCTCCCAGCCTGGGGCTCTGCCCACCACCCTGGTATCAATCCCTTACTCTCAGTGATGGGCTAATAATAAAAACAGTGAAACTCATCAGTAGAGAAGTGCTTGATAAATGCATAATAATGATAATAATCATAATTAGAGAGCTGGGGATTAAGGAGCTAAAAAACCCCAAAGTTGGGAGGAGGCTGCAGCTCCCCCAGGCTGTGCCGTCTTCCCTGAATCCTTCCGGGGGATGCACAAAGTGCTGACTGTTTTTTCTTTTTCTTTGCTAACAGGGACTCCAAAACCTTGAGGACTAACGTACCAATTAAATGGTTCAGTTTAAGCATGATGTTCATTTTAATTGTGTTAGTCCACCCCCGCAGAGAAGGGCAAAGCGGCCCCCTCCCTCCCAGCTGTTTAGATCCTGCACACAGAAGGAGGCAGGCTCCAAAAGGCTCCTTGGAGAGCCCGAGGGCAGGGCCCGAGCCCCGCTGTCTTCCTGCCACAGGGAGGGGAGTGTCAGGGCAGGGCCAGGGAGCGAGCAGAGTATGGGCAGCCTGGGTTCTGACGCCAGGTCTGTCCCCTTATGACAACCATGTGACGCCAGGGCAGCTTATCCAACTTCTCTGGACTTATTCATTCCTTCCTCCTCAAAATGGTAATAAAAAGAAGCACCTTTCCTCATAGGGCTGGTCTGGGGATTAAACAGAAAAATGAAAATGGGGACTAGCATAGTCCTTGGCACTCAAGAAGTGGCCAATGGTAGACGGAGTTGTTCACAGTTTCTCTCAATAGCCTAGGTTAGAAGAGTAAGACAGTGAGCACCCCAACACCATGGGTGTGCATGACACCTGACCCTACTGATGGACTAATCAGTGTATGATATGATATTTAAGGGGAGCTGGATAGGGAGACCCCACTCATCTGACGGTTGGGGACTCCGGCATCTCTGAGGGGCCTGGCTTCTAGTACCTTGGGGCTAGGTGAGGACAAAGGGCAGTGCCGGCTGTGGGAAAGGCCTGGGGTTCACACAGAAACTCAGACACCTGCCAGGTGAATGCTAGCAAGCCTCTGGAGCTGGGGAGACAGGGGGGCTTGGTCCCGCCCTCAGGGGTAGAGCCAGGGGAGGATGGCTGGCAGCGTGTGGAGATGGGCCGCAGCTTCCTGAGCGAGGTCTGGGACCAGGCCCGCGGGGCTCTGACAGACCCTGCAGAGAAGGCTCCTGGGTCCCAACAGGAAGTAGGGTATACATGGAACCAGGGCCCAGTGCCTGCCTCTTCCCGGGCTTCTTAGGGGTCATAAGAGTTCGGGGCGATCACTCCAGCTTGTTGGGCCTCGATTCCTGGCACACCACATGCCTCCTGCAGTAACAGGCCCTCCCTGTCAGGCGGCATGCTGTGTATCCGCGCCTCGGAGGTGGGAGCCAACTCTGACCCTCCTTTGGCAGGCTCTGCTTCCTGCCTCCCAGGGTTATTGTGGAGATGAAAGTGTTAAAAAAAAGAAAGGGCTCGGGAAGCGCTGTAAGTGGGACAGACCTGCCCTCCCCATGCCCCCCGCCCCCGCCCCGCCGTCTCCCAGGCCCATCTGCCCAGCTCTTAGCCTAAGCAGCCTCAGGGACAGGCCCGGCCTACCTGGCTTGACGGTAGGTCCTCGTCACTGCTGGTTGAGGACTCCTCTGCTTTCTTCTCCAGGGATGCGGAGGCCAGGGTCTTGCTTGTGGCAGTTTTGGAGCTACCCTCTTTCTGAGAGGACAAGAACATGGTGGGCAAGGGGGCATTTGTTAGCTGAGAGGAAGCACAGCTGAGAGGCCAGCGAGCAACGATCCTCACTCTCCCGGGAAGATAGCATGACGCCCTTTACCCACAGCGTGTGTGGCGGGGTGGCCAGCATGCCCCACAGACACCGGGAACACAGGCCTCCACGCTGCCTATCCTCCCCCCAGAGCTGACTCCAGCCATGAAAGGGGTGTGTGAGTCAGGTACCACTAAAACCCAAGGGCTGGCGGGCAGCTGGCCAGGCATCTGAATGAGAGGTGACGGCAGCCCGGGACAGGTGGCAGGGGTGAGCTAGAGGCCCCAGCACAGCTCACATCTGGCTGTCACATCCCCAGCTAAAAGAAGGAGCCGGTCGAGAGCAGTTCAACCAGCTGTTATCCTCTCCTGCCAGCCCACGAATAAACGAGGGGGCTGGCTGGCGATGGCAGTCAGGAGCCAGAGGAGGACCTAGAGCAGGGACTAAACTGAAAGGTGCTGGTGGTGGAGGGGGGCCCAGGCCAGGGCAGAGGGCAGCTCTGTGCCTCCCTGTTGGTGTGAAGGTCCAATTTTTACCACTCAGAAAAGCAGGACCAAACTGCTAGGGCCTCCAGTTTCTTGAATGCACTTGCCAATGCAGGAGACTTGAGACATGGGTTTGATCCTTGGGTCGGGAAGATCCCTTGGAGGAGGGCATGGAACCTACTCCGGTATCCTTGCCTGGAGAATCCCATGGACAGAGGAGCCTGGCGGGCTACAGTCCATGGAGTCGCAAAGAGTTGGACATGACTGAGCGACTTAGCATGCACAGAATTAATTATTTGGCTATACTGGGTCTTAGTTGCTGCATGTGGGATCTAGTTCCCTGACCACAGGTTGAACCCAGGCCCCAGCACTGGGAGCACAGAGTCTTAGCCACTGGACCACTGGGGAAGTCCCTGGAGTCTCCAATTTCTTAAGAAAAGCTAGAAGATCCTGATTTGGGTGTGCACTTCCAAATCTTTTACTGGGTCGACTACAGTGCACACTGCAACAGCCAAGTCCCCGTGTCTCCCTTGCTAACAGAACCCTGACTCTGTCCTGGCGAGCCCCACCACAGGCTTTGGAGAGGGTGGCCCTTTCTCCCAGGCAATCGTAGGAACTGCAGGCCCCTCATCAATGTGTGGCATTTTTTTTTGGGTGGGGATGGCAGAGGACAGGTAGACCACATGCCTTAGATCTGGTCAAGGAGCTAAGTGGAGGGGAAGTCAACTGGAGGATTTTTCTCTTTAGGAGATGCTGCAGCCCTGCTGTGACAATGAGGCAGATAAAACATGGAGACAGAAGAAATCTGAGTCACCAATGATGCTAGGCTGAAGGGACCACCTTCACAGAAGCCCTACCATGAAACTTCATGCCCTGAGATAATCAATCCCCCTAAGATCCATCTGAGCGCTTATGAAGTAGCTCTTGTTTTCTCTTGCAGATTAAGATGTCCTGACTGATACAATAAACCTGATTAAAACTTTACAAAAAGTTTCATGGTCCAAAACACGGCTAGGACCCTTGTGTCTCAGTCTGGCATTTAGGCTCCCATAGATATTATTGGTAACAAGCAACTAGAAGTGACTGCTGCCTGCAGGACAGCTGGCCTTTGCTGAGCCCATCTGACTTCACAACCCCTCTCCTTTCCACACTCTCCCATCTCTTCCCTGTCTCCACTTCAGTGTCTAGAGAACCCCAGGTCTTCCTCCAAGCTCAGCTCAATCATCTCATCCAGCCTCTCAGACACTCATTTTCCCAGCTCCATCAGAAGAAGCACTACCAGAACATGCTCCGGTAACCCCGTCACCTTGTCTTACCCTACAGACTACAAGTTCCTTGAGGGCACGGCCAACGTCTTTCATGCCTTCATCTCTATCAACAAGACAACACACTCAGTAGTTGATCTGCTACACCGAAGGCAGAGAGGTTAGTGCTATGAGCACTTACACCTCTTGGTGCTTCTTTACTTGTGAAGAAAATACAAATCTAGGAGGGATTAGAGCTCAGCCTGGAGCAGGGATTGCCAGCTTCCCTTAAGGAATGGAAGATCTGGCCACACATGTCCATAAGGTCACAACTGGCTGGAGCCGAGAGGGACCATCGTTCTAGTTTGCCCTTGTTGCCACCACTCCCTCGGTCTCTCCTGACACCAAGGCTTCATGTCAGCTGCCGTCTATCACCTCCACTAGGCCTGTACCACTCAGGTCATTTCCTCCACATGTCTGAGCCCTGTGAGTCCTGGAGTCTGTCACCCTGAACTACACATTGTAGCCACTCCTGCAAGCAGACAGAGGAAGAATCATCCAGATAAAAGTCGGGTCCTCATTCCTTCTTTCTCCCCATTCCCCAGGCTTCACACTGAGCTAGAAGAACTCTCTCTGAGACACACACATACCAACAGGAGGCCCTAGGCCCCGTTACCTACAGGACAACAGGGTGAGGGATGTGGCTTCCTCCTACTCCCCAGGGCCTCATGGTACCTACACCACATCGAAGCCCCCTCCTGGTTCTCTGACTGGGACATCCTTGAGGGCCTTGCCTGGCCTCCCATGGGGCTGGTGGGCCCATTAGCATCGTGGAGGCCTTGGTAGATATGGGAGTACCAAAGCCACCTTTTATTGGGGAGGCCCTGGTTTCGCTGAGGGCGTGGGGGGGGGGTTGTTTACAGGAGGTTTTACCTAAGGAAACATGGGAGACAGCAGCAGGGGGAAAGGTCCCTGGAGTCAGAGCCTAAATCTGGTCTTGCTTCCTCACTTGGCCCTGAACCCAAGTTTTGACATGGGAGTAGGTGGCGGTAGCTTGGAGGCCTGGCACCACAGCTGCTTCCTCGGGAGGCCTCACCTGGGCTGAAGGTGCAGCTGCTGGCGCGTCCCCGTCACTGTCCGACTCCTCCTCGCTGCTGCTCTCCGAGTCCTCCTCCTGCCTCCTGGCCTGGGCGGCTAGGGGTCCTGCCTTCCCAGGGGGTACCGGGGTAGCCCCTTTCTTGGGGGATGCCTTGGTGGGGGCTGAGGCAGTTCTGACCTGGGGGGTCTTTCCTGAGGGCTTCGCCTGGAGTGAGAGAAACAGGATCAGGAAAGGGGGGGATGGGAGACGGCTGGGGCACGTGCAGCTGTGCTGCGGGTGGCTCCTGGCCCAGAGGACAACCACGGGGCTGCTCTCCGCCCCCCGGGGCCTCACCTGAGCAGGCGCCTCTCCCTCACTGTCCGACTCCTCCTCACTGCTCTCCGAGTCCTCCTGTGAGCCCCTGACAGGCCCCGGCTGGGCCTGGGCTGTTGCAGCCACTGCCTTCCCCACAGCCGGCACAGACGCCTGGCCCCTCCCAGAGACGGCGCTGCTCTGGGGGGCTCTCGCTGGCGGTTTTACCTGAATCGGGAGGCGGGAATGGTATTAAGAGGAAAGAGGAAAGCACTGTTCCCTTTAGGTGAAACCCCAGCCAGGGCACAACTCTGGGGAGGTCACTCCCACCTGTGCAGAACCCTTGTCCAGGCTAGGACCATTGCGTGGTCCTCCCTTCCATTCCACCCCGGCACCTCTTTTGGCTCTGGTCCTACTTGCCTTGGCTGGGGACCCCACTTTGGCTTGAGCAACAGCAAGGGTCTCCTTTCCAGGAGCTGGTGCTGCCGCTTTGGCTGAAGCCACTCTGGTGGCAGAAGGGTTGGCTTTGGTCTGAGGGGTTTTCACTGAAGTCTTCACCTGGAAGAAAAGGGAATTAATTATGTAAAGGATGTAAGCAATGAGCCAAGAATGCCAATTCTGGAGTCAGATGCCGGAATCTGGATTCTGACTCCTCCAATAACACCTGTATGAACCTGGACAAATCATTTGATGTCACTGGGCCTCACTTTCTTCCTCTGTAAAATGGGAATGAGGAAGGGTGAGGACAAAACGTGAGATATCACAGTGTTTAACACAGTGCTGGCACACAATAAGCACTCAAACTCATTACTGTTGTGAGCACTTTTTCTTCGAGTTAGCTAAGCATAAGACTACCCTGAACAAAGGTTTTCCAGGCTCCCTTTCAGCTAGGTGGCCATGTGATTAGCTAACGAATGTAAGTCAAGCATACATTTGACTTTCTTACTCATGTAGATTTGTCTTCTTCCTTCCTGCTGCCTGGAATACTGAGGCAATAGCTGGAGCTCAAGCAGCCATCTTAGTCTATCAGGTAGAAGCCAGGTACTCAGGATGGCAGAACAAAAAGGAAAACCACTGTTGTCTGAGGTTTTCTTCAGCTTAACCCTAACCTTAACTGATATCCAAGGAATCCCCTAAAAGTTTATCAGTGTCTCCAGCAAATACAGACCTAGAAACACAACAGCAACAAAGAGCAAAATCCTTAATAAGAGTGTGAAAGGAAACCTTGCTAACGTGAAATAGGATGAGGGATTTGGCAGCATCTCAAGGCCCATCTCATTCAGAGATGTCATCTGAGCAGAGGTATGCCCCATAATTTAGCTTCCCTCATTTATATAAGACCGAGTGAAATTAACATTCATGAATTGAATAAAGAAAACAGTCTAAAGCATAGCCTATGTGTGATGAAGAAAAGGGGCTAATCAGCACAGAACTCAAATTATCAGAGGGGAGTAACGTCTTTGACATAGACTTACAAAAACAAAAGACACCATGTCTAAGTTGCCCTAAAAAGTCAGTAAGTTTAAAAGGATTGAAATCACACAAAATATATTCTATAGCCACAACAGAATTAAATTAAAAATCATCAACAAAAACAAACCTGTATTAATTCCATACATTTAGAAATTAGCCCACCCTTTTTTTTTTTTCCTGGTGTGTGGCCACGTTGCATAACATGGGAGATCTTAGTTTCTTAACCTGGGATTGAACCAGCCTCCCTGCAGTGGAAGCACACAGTTTTAACCACCGGACTGCCAGGGAAGTCCCTCAACCCACTGTTTTTTAAAGATATTTACTTGGCTGCACTGCATCTCAGCTGCAGCATGGAGGATCTAGTTCTTTGACCAGGGATTGAACCCAAGCCCCCTGCATTGGGAGTGTAGAGTCTCAGCCATTGGACCACCAGGGAAGTCCCAACACACTTCTTAATAATCCATGGCTCAAAGAATAAAATTAAAAATACAGTACTTTAAAATTCATGGGACAAAGCTAATACAGCCCTCAGAGGGAAATTTATTGTGTTAAATGTTTAAATTAGAAAGAAAAATCTAAAATAAAAAAAAAAAATCTAAGTTTCCATCTTAAAAGGCTAGAAAATGAAGAGCAAATCAAACTCAAAGTGAGGGAAGAAATAATAAAGATCATTGGAAATTAATGAAAAAGAAAACAGGAAAATAAGAGAAAAAAAAAAAAATCAATGAAGCCAAAAGTTATTCCTGTGAAAAGAATGAAATTTGTAATTCTTTAGGTAAAGTAACCAAGTAATAGGACAGAAGACACAAATTACCAAAAATTATGAAAGAAAGCAGGACATCACTACAGATCCTATGGATAGTAAAAGGATATAGAGGAATGTTATGGACAAACTTAAGCTAATCAACTATACAACTGAGATGAAAATGGACAAGTTTATAGAATGGCACAAATTATTAACTGCACAGAAGTATTAAAAGGTACAAAATATAAACTTAATTCAAGAGGAAAAAAATCTGAATACACCAACATCAATTAGAGAAACTGACTGAGTCATTAAAAATCTTCACCCACATACACAAAAAGGCCAGGTCCAGATGGCTTTACTTATGAATTTGAATTGCGTGAAGAAAAGAAATAATACCAGTGCAACACAAACTCTGATAAAAGAGGTTTTATGAGGCAGGATCACACAATACCAAAGCCAGGCAAAGATATCACAAGGAAACTACAGACCAATATTCTTTGTAAACACAAGACACAAAAATCCTCACAAATGATTCGCAAACCAAACTCAGCAACAAATAAAAAGGAGAATGCACTCAGACCAAGATGGACTTATTCCAAGAATGAAAGATTGATTTAATACCCCCAAAACAACTAATGTCATACATATTAACAATAGAAAAAAAAAATCACTTTCATAAAGAAGAAGCACTTGACAAAAACTAACTCCAATTCATGATAGGAACTCTCAACAAATTAGAAATAGAAGGAAACTTCCTCAATCTGATCAGAAGCATCTATGAAAAACTTAGAGCTAACATCACACAACTGAATGCTTTATTTTTAAGATTAAAAATAAGACAAGGATGTCTGCTCTTACCACTACTATTCAACATTTTATTGGAGGTTCTAGCCAGTCCAATAAGGCAAGAAAAAGAAATAAAAGTTACCTAGATTAGAAAGGAAAAAGTAAAACTGTCCTTAATTTGAAGGCATGATCTGTATATAGAAAATCCTAAGGAATCTACAAAAGTCACTAGAACCGATAAGCAAGTATAACAATGTCATAGGACATAAGATCATATACGTCACAAATTCAGGCCCATAAGGCACCACACTACTTATTCAGCCATTCATCAAACACTGACTAAACATCTCTCCCCTGCCTTTCTCACACCAGGGCTATCTTTCTTTTCACAGCATTTAAATCATGAATTATCTCCTTTCTGAGTCTTTGGCACATTTGGTTTTCCAGAACCCATCCTGACTTGTTAATTTGTTTGTTTTGAACTTCAGTTTCCTCAGTGGACGCTTTACTTCCAGCTGGCTGGGTGGGTATCTCTGAGCAGATCAATTTCTGACCTCAGCAATGCTGAGAACAATGATTAGAAATACTGATTAGAAACCAGTTAATATATATGGCACTGAGGGTGAGGCCATACAAGTATTGTCTCATTTAATCCTCATAATAACCTCACAACAGAGGCAGTTATTATCTGCATCCCTGGATGAAGGTAACGAAAAGAAGTTGGCCAGTTAGACTCCTCTTGTTAGTCCTGCTTGTTTTAGCAGAGGCTTGTCAGACCTCTTGAAGCTAGGAAAGGCAGTTTCGTCTGACAGAGCACCAGGTTATAAGGCTAGGCCCCTGCAGAGGGATTGGCTGCTCTTTTTCAACCCAGGAGAACATAATGCCCCAAAATATGACTATTTCTGTGGCTGGAAAAGTTGTGGTAAAAATGTAACAGAAAGGGACTTCCCTAGCGATCCACTGGTTAAGACACTGAACTTCTATTCCAATGGCATGAGTCTGATCCCTGGTTGGGGAACTAAAACCCTGCAATGCATCTTGGCCAAAAAAACAAAACAAACAAAACCTTAGTAGAAGGAAGTGGGAAAGGCTTTGGAGTCAGGGGCTGGTGGGGCTGGATCAAATCACCAAACAACTCCTCTATGCTCCAATTTCTTTGTCCAGAAACCAAAGCAAATGAACACTGTCTCATGGGACAGGTGGAAGGCTCAAATGCGAAGACTAGTACTTAAGTGATCAGCACAATGAAACTTTGAAGGCACTGGTCTGGAATGTCTCTATAGCATGGAAAAACAGGATAGGAGCCTATTGAGCTGAGACTCTGGGAAGGCCAAGAATAGCTTAAAATTTCAGTAAAGGAATTACGGGACCTTGGGTCTCACAAGATAACAGTGAGAGCAAGACAAAAAAAATTCACAGAAATGTGTACTCTGGTACAGGGAAACAAGAAATGACTAACATGAGTGGTTAGTGAAAAAAAGAGCGACAATTAAAAATAATAAACGGTGGGTGGGTGAGTGAGCAGGGAGTGAGCTATCTTCACTTCTCCCTGCTTTGCCGGTCTGGAAGACAACTCTTGAGTCTGCTCCCTCAGGGAGATGGATGAGAACTTGCTGTGTGCAAGCCCCTTGGCTAGATGTGGCAGGTGAGAGCTCATCAAATTCAACTCTGTGCAGGTCAATTTCCAACTTACAGAAGAATAAACAGAGGCCCTGATGGATTGTAGCACTTGCTAGGACATGGAGCTGGGACTTGAACCCAGGCAGCCCAGCTCCAAAATTCCCACCACTTCCCATTGACATGGTCTCCCCTAGTGATCCCACCAGAACGCTCTGCTTGGGGAACTCAAAAAGCCAGGCACTCTCCTGGCTCTCGTACAAGCTAGTTTCTCTGCCTGGAAAACTTCACATCACCTGGCCAACTCTTTCAGCCCACAGTTCAGGTGCCACTTCATCCAAGAGATCTGCTTTCCTGCAAAAGCCCTAGATATCATCATCTGCCATGCTCTGCTGGCCTAGGCACACACCCTCCATCTCAACCCTGTTATACATGCTGATACAATCTGTGGACATATCCGTCCCCCATCTAGGCTGGGAACCATGAGAGCCAGGGCCAAAGGAGCCCCAGACGGGATGGAACCTGGTCGATGGAGTACTCAACAGAGCTGGTGTAAAAAGAAACCTCAGTGGGAGCTCAAAAGGCGATGAAGGAGACCCTGGAGCTTGACCCTGCAGCTCTTACGGGCAGAGGAGATGAGTGGAAAGTGCAGAATGAGGCTGAGCTGAGGGTGCCGCTCAGGCTTCTGCATACCCAGGTGGGGCAAAGGCAGCCCAGGTTAGCCCATCCTCAGCCCCGTCCCAGGCCTCACCTGTGTGGGAGTTGCGGCCGCTTCCTCATTGTCTGACTCCTCACTGCTCTCTGAGTCTTCCTGCACCTCAGTCTTGACCTGTGCCACTGCGGGTCCTGCCTTCCCAAGGGGCCCTGGGGTGGCCCCTTTCCCTGAGGGCCCCTTGGTGGGTGCTGAGGCAGCTTTCACTGGGAGGCTCTTCCCTACAGACTTCATCTGGAATAACACAGAAGAGAGGCCTATCATAGGGGCCCAAGGACCCATGGGGGCCGGCCCCAACCCAGCCAAGTGAACTTGGCCTCACCTGTCCCCCTGCGGCAGCAGGAGCTGTCTCCTCCTCGCTCTCGGACTCCTCGCTGCTTGAAGAGTCCTCCCCCGGCTTCTGGGTGCGCCTGACTACGGCTGGGGATGATGCGCAGGTGGGTGTACTCACTGTTGCTGCTGTCCGGGGGGCTGGGGTGCCAACTTGCACTGGGGGGACCCTGGCAGATGCGGGTGTAATGGGGGTGCCCTTCTTTGGGGAGGCCTTGATCTGAGAAGTTTTCACTGCTGATTTTGCCTGAGGGGACACATAATTCAGAAGCTTGAGAAGGATCATGGACTCAGAGCCCCCATGTGCCCAGGGCTGGAGCTCACTGCCATCCCTCCCCACAGCCCCCCGTGGAGCTGACTGGTTGGCGGGGGGCAGTTCAGAGGCAGGCCGTGTAGCCGCCCCTCCCAAGACCCTACCTGGGCTGGAGTCTTGGCTACAGGAGCTTCATCCTCACTGTCTGACTCCTCCTCACTGCTCTCCGAGTCTTCCTCAGCCCTTTCGACCTTGACCTGGGTGGTTGCAGGCCTGGCCTTCTGAGGGGGCCCCTTGGCGGGACCTGAGGCAGGTCTGACCTGGAGGGCTTTCCCAGAGGACTGTGCCTACAGCGAGACACAGAGATGAGAGGCTCACCCGGTCCAGGGAGGGGGCTTCCGGCACTGAGCAGGAGAGATGAACCTCGCAGGCAGAGGACTCACCTGGGTTGAGGTCCCTGCCGTCTGCACCTCCTCCTCGCTGTCTGATTCCTCCTCACTGCTGCTCTCTGAGTCCTCCTGCTTCCCGTCCTGGGCGGCCACCCTTGCCTTCTGAGGGAGCGCTGGGACCGCACCCTTCGCCGAGGGTCCCGCACCCGTGGCTGAGGCAGCTCTGACCTGAGAGTTTTTCTCCAAGGGCTTTGCCTGGGAGTGACAGAGGACAGGACGGGAAGCTTAGTGGGGACCGTGTGAGGTAAGACAGGAGGTGAGGAGGGTGACAGGGTCTCTGCAGGCGACTCCCAGGGCTGGGCTGAGCATCCTCCAGCCTCACCTGAGCCAGGCCTGTAGTCTGCCGCACGGCCGTGGACGCCTCGCCCTCGCTGTCCGATTGCTCGCTGCTGCTGCTACTGCTGCTGCTCTCCTCCTCCTGCTTCCTGGGCTGGGTGGCTGCAGGCCCTGCCTTGCCAGGGGGTGCTGGAGGGGCCCCTTTCTTAGGGGAAAGCACCTGGGTGGGTGCTGAGGAGGTGGCTTTAACCTGGGGGATCTTCCCAGAGGGCTTTGCCTGGAGAGAGAGAGAAACAGAATTGGGGAGAGAGCCCAGACGGTGGACTCGAGGAACACAGGAGAGCAGATGGGGTCGAAGACACCAGACACCACATGGCCCTGTGCATGACCGGGGCATGTGGAGCGGGAGAATAAGCCCTCAGAAGGCCTCCTGGGGTGGGGTGCCAGCTCCGGGATCCTTTCTCCAGGTCCCACCTGCACTGGGCTCTTAACAGCTTGTGTCTCCTCCTCGCTGTCTGACTCCTGGCTGCTGCTCTCCGAGTCCTCCTCTGGCTTCCCCGTCATGGCCTGGGTGGCTGAGGGCCCTGCCTTCCCAGGGGGTGCTGGGGTGGCCCCTTTCCCAGGGGTCCCCTTGGCAGGACTAGGAGCAACTTTGATTGGGACGGTTTTCTCCAAGGCCTTCACCTGGTAAAAGAGAAAGCATGGTTTGTTCATTTCTTTCTGAAAACTCTCTTGCAATGTCTTAAGAATAAAGCCTGAGCCCTTAGTGAGGCTCACGAGACTCCTTGCTTCTCTCCCTACTCCCTGCTTTGACTGACACTCCAGCCAGTGTGACTGACCAGCCAGATGGCCATATCTCCTCATTCCTGGGGCCCTCACACCCCCGTCCATCTCACCTCACCACCAATGCCTCATCCCCTGGGCACCAGATAAGATACCAGTTCCTTATACCAGTTTTCCATGATGGCCAGGGTGGATAGGCTCCTCACCTGGGCAGGCTCAGGGCTCTAAGGGCCTTTTACCACCAGTCTGACCCCTCATCCTTGCTGCTCTCTGACTCCAACAGTTTCCCAGTGCCTCTGGTTTTCCCTCAGGACATGCCCAGCTGCAGCTCTGGCCACCCACGCAAGAAGGGGATTCTAGCAGATGGACTAGAGCTGGACTCCTATTTGCTAACAAGCCATGATTTGGCCTGAGAAGCCAGAGGGCCAGGTAACTAAGACTTCTCAAGTCCCTTCACAGCAGGACCAGCCGGGACAAAGACAGCAGCCTGTTTACTAGACAGGGGAATGGAGGTGAAGGGGGAACTGGGCAGGGTTCTTCCCTTTGGGCAGGAAGGGCAATTTCCAGAAGCAGCTGAAGCAAAATCAGGTGCCCTTGCCCTTCAACTCCCAGAGCCCCGCCTCCCTCTCCCCAAACTCCAGGGCCAGTGTCCTCTGGCAGGGGAGGTGTTCTTTACACAGCTGCCCTGGCACCGGAAGAGCAGGCCTCCCTTGGGCCTCACCTGACTGGGTGTCCCCGCAGGGGCCTCCTCCTCACTCTCGTCGGACTCCTCGCTGCTCTCTGAGACCTCTTCTGGCTTCTTGGCCCTGCTGGCTGGGGTCACAGCACTGCCTTTGACTTGGGGTGTCACAACCCCTGCCTTCCCTGGGGTTGGGGCTGCACTTTTTCTCGGAGACTCCTTGACTGCAGCGGCTGAGGATCTGACCTGCAGTGGTTTTACTGCGGCTTTCACCTGGAACAAGAGCATGGGATCAGAGAATCACCCTGTCTACCACTGAGGAGTGTAAGATGCTTCATTGTCTATAAAGCTCTCTCTTAATATCATCTGGTTCTCAAACAACTCCCTAAGATACCATCTTTACACCCATTTTCCAGAAAAAGACAAGAGGCTCAGAGGGGTTAAACCACTAACGCTGATAGTAAGGGGCAGAGCTCTCAACCACCAGCCTCCTTTATACCACCTGGCACACAGGGCTCAGTGGAGGGGCAGCCTCTCTCAAGCAGGACAGCTCATACTTGTCTACCCCTCCAAATACTAACACAGGATCTGATCATGGTAGCTACAAGGGCCAAGAGGCCAGGACCTGAACTCTAGTCTTGGCACCAGCCTGCCCGGATTCCTGGGGCACACTCCCTCCCTCTCTGGGCTCTGGCCCACTGAAGCTACATGTTTGGCTGCTGGCTTCCAGGGCCAGGTGTGTGCCCCTTCCCTTGACAGAGCCTGGAGATGGAAGCCCAGGGTGCCTTTATAGCTGGCTGTAACTAGGGCCCAAAGGTGGGATGGAATGTGAGAGGCAGCCCGCAGTTAGGCCTGCATCTTCAGGGGTTACTGGTTGAGGTGGGAAGGTAAGGTAGGAAGCACTGTGGGTGCCAGGTCAATTTGATCCCAGAATCCTATTGTTCTCTCTCCCCACCTCTCTGCTGGCTGCCCTGGTGCCAGCCTTCAGCATCTCCCGCCAGTATTACTCCAATAGCCCCCTCAACCATCTCACTGCATTTATGAAGCACCGTCCTCCAACCCAGGCCACAACCAGCGATGTTGTGGAACCATAAATCAGGCCATCTCACCTGTGTGCCTGTAACCCTGCAATGGTTTCCCACGGCCCCCAGGACTAAACCCAAACTTCTCTCAGTGGTCCTCATGGTCAGGCACGGATCTGGCCCCTGCCTACCTCAGACTTCATCTTACATCACTTTCCCCTTCATTCATGAAATTGTGGCTCACTGTTCCTGAAAAGCACCAAATCTGCTGTGTGTCCATCCTTGCCCATGCTGTCCCTCTGCCCACATCACATTCCTGTTACTGCTCCTCACGGCTTTCTACATTTTCCATTCATACTAACCATCACCACTGCAGTTAGATTTCTGAGGGTCCCTTTCACTCCCCCACGGCAGCAGGAACCCTGCCTACCACTCGGAAGGTGCACACTAAGGAATAACCTGCAGGGACTCCAGGTCACGCTTCACAGAAGAGACAAGGCCACGGACTTCCTCAGGCCGGTGCTGAGACCCAGCACTCACCAGCAGACCCAGAACCCCCTCAGTAGCCTGACCCCAGACGGCCATGCGCCTGACCCCACGGCCTTCGCTTGTGCAGCTTTTCCTGCTCGAACACTCACGCCCTGACAGGCCCGCGCCGGGGAGCCCCCTGTGCGTCAGGCCCTGGTCCCCTGCCACCTCTCCCAGAAAGTCTGCCCCCACCTCACAGGTAGGATGGCGTCTCCCCCCACCAACTCCAGGCCCTCTTCCTGCCCAGAGCACAGTGAAACTCTGGCTCCCAACCTGCCCAGGGCTCAGCCTTCCAGCTCCTGGTCACCCCAAAACACCCACTGAACGGGGAGAGGTACCACTGGGAGGTGAGGCCCCTGGCCAGGCCCCGGGAGGGTTAGAGGTTTGCAGAGGGCTGCTCTGAGGGTCGGGGACAATTACCTCCAAGTCTGTCTCATCGCTCGAGCTGGTGGTATCCTCACTGGAGCTGTCAGCCTGGTCGGCGGATGCCATTCCTGAGGGATAAACAAGGAGAGGACTGAGGGCCAACCCTTTATAGACCCGCCTGCCTCTCGTTGGCACCCTCCACGCCAATTACTCAGGGCCAGGTATGAGTACTGCCTCCTCCCCGCGTGGAAGACGAACAGCTGAGGTGCATCCCACACTCCCCCCTGCCCCTGCACAGCTGAGGGCCTGGTAAGAGGTGTAACAATAGGTCCTAACACACAAGCGCCAGCACCTGGGGGCTTAGAAAACCTCCTTCCCCCATCACAGGGCAGCAGGCAGGGCAAATGCCTATTTTACATGCGATATAGAGGCAAACCCAGGCCTCTCGGCTTAGCCTCTAAGCCTCTGTGGAGGGCGCTGGTACCCACCCAAGAGCAATAAACCAGAAAATGCTCCAACCCCACGCCGGCTGCTCACACTCCCTCAGCATAGCCTGAGGTGTCCCTGCAGCAGATTCTCTCTCACCCAGGGGAGGGGAAAGTGGCCTGAGGCGGGGGTCCTCGCCGTCATGGAGACAACCGCCTGAATTCCAGAATGTCCCGGGGGCCTGACAAAGCAGTGACCAGGTCTGCCTCCCCAGCCTGCCCTTGGGGCCTGGCCCTAGAGGTCGGGGCTCCTTACCAGGCATGGTGGCGGTTTTCAGGGCTGACACGCTGCCCTCCTCCTCGGTTTCTGACACCAAGACAGCATTTGCTGAGGGCCCTGTCGTCTTCTGGGGTGACTTCCCAGCGAGGAGGTGGGCCACTGCCTTTCCAGGGGCAGGGTGTGTCGTGGAGTTCACTGTCTTGCTGGCTTTCGTGGTCTTTGCCTACAGAGAACAGGAGTGACAGACACTGGGTACGGTCAGGTGGAGAAGAGCACAGACCACTTCGGCTCCCACCTCCGCCACTTCTCAGACCCGTGAGCTCGGGCGCACGACCTCCGTAAGCCTCTGTTTCTTCATCTTCGAAGTTATGGATTCATCACCAACCTGTGGCCAGTCAAGGAAGGCGCTGAAAACGGTACTTCCCCTCGCAGAGGTGTGAACTGAATTACAGTTCTTAGGACACAGCAGTTTTGCTAAGCAGTAAGTAGCAATTTATTGTAGATGTTATCATGGCCTCGTGATTATTTCTACATATTTTTTGCTAATGCTCCAGTCAGTATCAGGGACACAGTCCTTAACATGTCTGAGACACTGCTTTGTGGATGACCAGAAAATGATATTCTGCCTTCCAAGTAGTTTCCAGTCTAGAAAATGTTTCTCGAGCTTTCAAAGCCACAAGTGTCTTGTTTGCTATGGTGTCTCCACTGCCTCACGTAGTACCTGGAACATAACTGTATTGGGAATGACTCTCTGAGTGAAGAGCTGAATGCAGGGCCAGAGCTGAATGCAGGGCCAGAGGAGGAAAGGAGCCGTCTACCCCAGGTATGTAAGGTGCCCAATGGCTCACAGCAGTAGGCATCATCGCCATGTTACAGACAAAAACCTGAGGCCCGAAGAGGTGAATGGGACACACCATGATCACACAGCTGGTGACTGAGATCTGAATCCAAGTTAGGCAATTACCCACAACCCAATCCTTCTCTGATGCCAGGGAATGTATCCTACAGGGCACTTCACCGCCCATGGGTGACAGTCTGGTAGATGGTCCCACTCACCTTGGCTTTTTCTTTCACACTTGAAGACGAAACTGTCCCTGTGACTGAGGAGTTGGTAGCTGCTAGTTTCGGGGCTGCAAGACACAAATACCCGTTGGGTGAGCCAGACCAGCCTTTTCGCAGGGAAGAAGAAAGGTTTACAGCTCACCTAACAATTCAATTTGTATGGCTGCCTGGTGTTGGCATGAGATTTGAGGCTGCGCCTGGACTGAGGAAGGGCTCGGTAGTGCTCAACCACATCCCCCAGGAGCAAGAGGGGAGAGTGGCGACATGAAAGTTGACTGACTGCATCCCCAATGGGGTCCCAGCTCCCTGGAGGCTCGAGATACCGAAGGCCCCAGAGGAAAAGGGATTGGCTCCCAAACCCACTGCACACTACCCTGAAGGCCCAAACAACTCCAGGGATGCCATTCCCACAGGCTACCTGCCACACTGCAGCCCCGAACGCCACTTAGCAAGACAGGGGCAGGTCACGCAGCCCCAGGTCCACAGAGAAAGCTGCTCGAATTTAAACCATTTCCCAGTGGGTGGGGAGCTACACTACAAGACTGGAATCTTGTTAGATGTTGGTTTCTAGATCCTTGTTGCCTTGATACCAGGATACTGTCTCCTTTGAGCTCAGGTTAGGGAAAGATTTCTAACGTATGCTGTAAAATAAAGAAGATGCTGTTGGGGGCTTCCCTGGTGGTCTGGTGATTAAGAATTCGCTTGCCAATGCTGGGGACACAGGTTCAGTCCCTGGTCTGAGAAGATCCCACATGCCACAGAACACCGAGGCTTATGCATCACAACTACGAAGCCGGTGATCTACAGCCTGTGCTCTGCAACGAGAAACCACCACAAGGAGAAGCCTGTACAACCAAACAAGAGTAGCCACCCCCTCTCCGCAACCAGAGAAAACCTTGAACACAGCAAGGAAGGCCCACCACAGCCAAAAATAAATGAATAAACAAAGCCAAGAGAAACAAGTGTTGATTAGGTTAAAAAATATGATGCTGTTGAGAGGAATGACATGATCTTTTCCTGACATTTAATTCCATCTCTCATTTTTTTTTTTAAATTTATTGGCTGAGCTGGGTCTTTGTTGCTTTTCTCTAGCTGCAGAGAGCAGGGCTACTCTCCAGTTGTGGTGCGTGGGCTTCTCACTGTGGTGGCCTCTCTTGTTGCAAAGCACACGCTCTAGAGGGCAGGTTCAATAGTTGTGGTGCACGAGCTTAGTTGCTCCGTGGCATGTGGGCTCTTCCCGGACCAGGGACTGAACCCATGTTTTTTGCACTGGCAGGCAGTCTCTACCACTGAGCCACCAGGGGAGCCCTCTCTTGATTTTTAATTATGGAACATTTTAGGCCCATTCATAAGTACCGAGGAAGAGGATTAAGCACCCAGCCCCAACCATTATCAACTTGTGGCCAATCTTATTTCAACTGTGCCCCTCATTCATCCATCCCCAGTGAGTGTTATTCTGAAGAATACACCAGACATCATATCATGTTGCCCAACAATATTTTAGCAAGATTCTCTCAATGAGGACTCTTAAAAAGTATAATTATAATTCCATTGTTAGAGTTTAAAAAATTCATTAATATTGAGTAACCAATCAGTAGGCAGTTTTACAGCTGTTGTTTCAAATAGTTTGTAAGTATGGAAGTAGGCCTGTATGGATGTCTATCTGTATAAGTGCAGATGCAAAGGGGAGCGTCGTCAGCATCGTCAGGCTACCCTCCAGGAGATACGTTTAGGGAGAGAAAAGGGAGCAGGCAAGGGGAACAGGAAACCTCCCACTTCTCTGTTTCTGCAGCGCTCACAGTGAACTTGTTTTGCATTATAATTTTCAAAGATTAAGCAAAGTACAAAATATATATTCAGTATGATTGCCAATATTTGAAAAAACATGCTCAGGAAAAATAAATGGAAGAATAATTTGCCAAATTATACATGGCCAAGAATATGGGTAATTTTCCCCTACCTCTCTAAAAAGTCATTTTCACTTATTCTATAATGAATATAATGAAGCCTGTATTTCTTTTATAATCAGAAAATATATTTAAAAATTAAGAAGTTACCTTCTATGTAAGTAAAAATCAATAATTCAAAGAAGAATGGTAATTCTTCTGTGGAGCTGTGACCACTGTTGGTTAAAGCACAAACTACCTGGAGAATGGGGGGAGGAGGGGTTGTGAAGGCCTCACAGGGTGGCCCCTGCCAATTCACTGGAGCCAGAGTGCCTGGGACAGCGTGCAGGTGCTAAACCTGCTCACTTCAGATAGGCAGCTGCTGAAATTGCCCCTGAGCACACAGAAGAGGCGCCCGCCAGCTGTCGTCTCTGAAATCTCTCTAGCAGTTCTTCTGAAAATGTGGGCTGCTTTTCTGTTTTTATCAGAATTATCTGGAAGGCTTAAAAAATGCAGCTCCTGGACTGGAGAGACTGATTCTACAATCCTCTAGACTCTAAGAGCCCATCCATGTTTTTGTTCACCACTGGATTCCTAGCGCCTGGGACACAATGTCTGGCCCAGAGGAAGGGCTCAAATCAAGACTGAAATAGGTATGTGGGGCTGTTACAACCTTCCCTTTAAAAGGAGCTGGTCCTCTGAGGGCTCATGGAAGGTGCAGCTGGAGGTGGACTCTCCCTTGGAACAATCCAATATACAATAGCCTGTCCCCAAGAGGAGCAGGGTACTGCACTGAGCCCCCAGCTCAGAGACAGGGGCCTTCTCAGCACCCAGGGCTCTTACTGGGTTTGGCGGTTTGGGCTTCTGCCTCCTCCTCCTCCTCCTCTTCTGAGCTCTCTGAGCTGCTGATGGGATCTGATACGCGGGTCCTCTTGGCCTGCAAGGCCGCATCTTCCTCTGCCTTCCGTTTCCGGCCAATCTCCGAAGTTCTGCAGGACAAGGGTGACTGGCAAGCTCAACCAGGGGGCAAGGACAACCCTAGGAGAGTTGGAAAGGAAGACCTCCCACATCCTCCCTGTCCCCAAAGGGAAAGTGTATGAAGAGACTTTAAACAGTGATGAAACAGAGTGCAGAAACAATTTTGTGTTGTGCATCTTCACTCATTTCATTGTATTTTTACAGTATATTCATCTCCAAACACTCAGGAAGGGTGGACAGTATTTTCTAACAGCGGCTAAGAGTCACAGAGCTCTAAGTGCCGGCACTATATACACTTCACAGAACCATCCAGGCTCCTCCTTCCTTCAGGACTTGTGGCACCCACAGTAACCTCTTCTTGGAAGACTGCCCAGGTCCCTGTTGTCCCTCAGGCCTCAACTCCCGTACAGCCTTCTCAGAGAGGCCCTCCCTGGTCACCACCGTCCTCTAAGATATTCTCTGCCCTGTTTCATTTTCTTCAAAGCACTTTTCTCTCTCCTGTTATTTTACTTACTTCCTACTTGATGCCCCCACTGCATGCCCTGGGAGGGGAGGGCTGGCAGAACTTTTTCCAGCTCACTATAGTACCTAGCCTAAGTCTCACGGCTAAGTGACCTGTCCAAAGTCAGTCTGAGGCTCTGGGGAGGATAAGCACTCAGATGGCTGAGTTGCCAGAATTTTCAAGCATCACATCCTTTGAGCCCAGCCTCCTGGCCGAGGGGGTCACTGTCTGCGTGCCACACTCTCCACGTGGGACAGATGTCGCTCTGCCATGGTTTGGGATGTGCTGCCTGGCTCCCTTGTTCCCAGGAAGGCCACTTGTTGGGAAATCTTCTGCAAAAACATGTTTCATTTATCACACATATAGGTTCACTCTGCCTCTCTTCTCCCCGTGGAATGTAACTTTCACAGGTGCAGAGATTGTTTTCTTCCAGTTTGTTTCCAACTACATCGAGAACAGTTCTGTCCCACAGTAGGTGCTCACTAAACAGAGGTGAGTAGAGGGGTAATGCCTCCACTGGCCAGGTTTAGCACTTCATTTACTATTATTATCTTCATTTTACTGAAGGAGACAGACTTGGGGAGGTCAAGTTTGTCCAAGGTCATACAGCTGGGTTTGAACCACCAGGTTAGGCTGGCTCTGATGGGTGTGAGGTCCTCATCCAAGTCAGTACCCCTCATCCAGAGAAGGGGCTGGTGGTAGGGGAGGGCATGTGGTGCAACTCACTGAAGCAGTTCTCTGGGGAAGGAAGTGCTGCACAAATAGCCAGACACCTGGGCACGTGGAAGAGGAAGTGGGGGGTATGCCCTGTGCTCACCTCAGCAGCAGAGAAGAGCCAAGAACTGAGGGCTGACAAAGCTTGCAAAGACCTCAGCTCTCTACTGGAAGCTGGGATCCCTTCTCTACCATGCCTGCCTTTGCTTACACACCTCTGATGACAGGAATCTCACCACTCTACCGTAGCCCACATTAGTTTTGGACAGCTTTGATGACCAACTGCTTTTATTCAGAAGCTGACACTTGTCTTCCTAAAGCAGGTTCACATGGGTCCCACTTCAGTCTCTCAGGCCCCAGGGAACACCCCACTCCCTTTGTCTCCAAACATGTGCAGATAGTAGTCCCTCCACTGCCCCTCTGCCAACTCTTTTCCACCCAGACAGTTGCGTATTCACTATCATTCCTCATGGGTCACAACTGCAGGTCCCTCACTCCCATAGTTGGCTGTGGTCAGCCCAGTTCATTGAAGGAACGATTATCCCCTCCTTCATTTTCAAACCATTCCTCTGTTGATATGTCCTTGGATTATCCGCCCTCCTTGTTTTGCATGTTTCACAGGCATTTCACGTTCAACATGTCTTTGAAATCTTTCACTCCATGTTGGGTTCCTTCCATTCAAGCGTACAAGTCAGACACCTGGGAGCTGACTACACTTCTTCTCCAAACCATCTGCAGACCCTCATCTCATCCTCCAGTATTCTTGCAAACTGTCTCCCTCCTACGCTATTCCTGCCTCAAGCCCATCAGCCCTTGTCTGGAAGCTGACATCCACAGCCTGCCCAATCAAGCCAGTGATCTCACTGCTCTCCACTTCACCCTTCCATGGCTGCCACGGCTTTTGGGGCAAAGACACAACTTCTCCTCATGGGTGATCAGGCCTGTTACGGGGTGGTCCATGATGACCATCCAGTCTCGTCTGCACCGCACTGCAGTTACAGGCCTCAAATCAGCAGCTCCCTCTGCCAGGTACACTCCATCAGCCTTTCCACACCTATTGCCGAGTTCACTTCCCCGATCCCTGCAGTTCTCAACTCAAAGGTCACCTCAAGGAAGCCATCCCCTAAACACCTAAATGAGGTGAGGCTAATCTATTCAGGCAGTTTTGGCGCCAGGCACCTCTTTTTCATAATCCTCACCACCACCGTAATTTTACACTCACTTGTCTCATTCTCTGTGGCGTGCTTACCTCCCTGACTCCAATGTCCGCTCCAGGAAAGGAGCCACCATGCATGTCTCACTCATGACAATATCTCTGTACTGAGAGCCCGGCATTCAGTAGTCACTCAATAAATGCTCATTGACTGAATGAATAACAAGCTGCCGAGAAGCTCTTGTCCTTAAGAGGCACTGAGCACAGCTCTCAGAGTCCTCTCTACTATCAGACAGACACCCATATCTGTGGTGTAGCTTCCTAGAGGTGATAACAGTATCTACAGTGGGTTATGGGGACAGATCTTAGACCAGATTAGTATCCTAGCTGATTTCATGCTGAGAGCTTGGGGTGTCCCTCCTGCACTCCCTCAGCCCCATTAGACTTACTGTTGCCAGTGTGTATAGATGTCCAGAAGGGTTACAGACTGCCTCAGGAAACTTTTCTGCAGAGAAGCAAAGAGAAAGCAGCAATTAACCCTCCTGAGCACAGCAAGGTTCCTCGTTGGGCCCCACTCTCATGACATCATGATCTGCAGAGAGGTGGTTGAGAAGGGGGTCTTTCTGCTCTGGGCAATATGTCTGCTCGGCCCTGCCAGGACCACCCGAATCTTTCAGAGACACGCAGGGCAAGTACTTTCAACTAAACCCTTTTAAGACAATATTCTGGTGAGAAGTACCTTTGACAGAGTAGAGTGGAAATATTCCAGGCTAGCATTTATCCAGCCTCCCTGGCACTCTCCAGGCTTAGGTGCCACAAGACAGGACTTTTTCCACCTCTGACCTTTCAAAAGTCAGGCTGGTCAATCTCCCCAGGCAGACTAGAGGCAGACTAGACACCCACGCTGTCTGCTCACCCACTGGGCAGAGACTGGAACCAAATGGTGCCAATCCTTTGGTAGAAGCAAAGCCCTTTGGAGCCAAGATCAGAAGTCTACTCTCTCTGCAAATGTCAAGAACCTGGGATGTCAAATGCCCCAAGGAGGCTGAGTGAGTGAAGTGCCAGGGATTTAGGCACAGTGGCCAGGAGGGTGCATCTGGGGTCAGGTAAAGAGAATTTGTTAACTGGATAGTCTACTGTCTTCAGCTCTTTAAGCTTGCAGGTTCTTTCTTTATATGGGGATAACAGCAGTACCCATCTAAGATGTTGCTCTCAGGCCTGAAGGAGACAACCTACAACAGTAACTGCAAAGCACAGCAGCCAGTAACATTCAGACTGTAACTGACAGTGACTGAAAGTCTAAGTTTCACTTTCCTTGGCCCCAGGCACACTGGCTTCCTCACAGTCCCTCAAATCTGTCAGAGGACTCCGCCCCCATGGGGGCTGGCTGGTCTTTCTGTCTAGAATGCTCTCTCCTGCCAACTGTATGGCTCACTCCCTCACTTTCTTCAGGTCCTTGCCCAAAGTCACCTTCTCATTCGGGTTTCAAGACCACCCTATAGATAATATAACTCTGACATTCCTTATCCCTTCTACCTGCCTTATTTTTACAACTAGCACCTACCATCACCCTACACATTGTATCATTAACTTAAAAAAAAAAATTCAGTCATTTGTCTGTTCCTGATGGAATGTATGCTTCATAAGGGCAGGATTCTTTCGTCTAGGCAAATGCCCCAAAGAAGATAGGTACTCCCTTTCGTTTCCTGTAGCTGTTAAGTGATATAAGTGAAGTAAGAAAAGCTACTGAGGTCCAAAGATTGTGAAAAGCACAGATGATGTCTTATTTGTAATCCTTTAGTCTCTCCCAGAGGTCCTGAGAGTAAGTATCACGACCAGAGCCTACACCATAGCCAAAGGGGCACTGACTAATCAAGTCAATAGCCACCACACCAACTTAACACCTTCCAGTGGCTTACCACTACTTTATCAAAACCAAAGGAAGCCCGCTCCCTGCCTCTGTCTCCCCAGAGATCTGTCACCCTTGTACCCCACACTTCAGTCATAAAAAACTTTCTGGCGGCCAGTACATATGCAACACTTTGCATCTCTACTTGGAACATCCACTTCCTTCTCTCAGATCTCAAAGCAGCATTCACTTCCTCAGGAAAGCAGTTCTGGATATCCCTGACTAAGGCAATCTGCCATTCCTGTCTTAGCACCCTATGCTTCTCATTATTGGCAGTTAATGCAGTGTTGAGTGCACGGTTACTTTCGTGGTCCTTTGATTTATGTCAATCTCCCCTAACAGATTTAGCCTGTAAACTCTAATTAGTGAGCCAAGGGACCCTCCCCACTATTCTATATTCCATCACCAGCACCCTCACTGCCAGATTAACAGCTGCTCGAGGAATGGATGAAGTAAGAACGACTACAGCGCGAGTTCAACTCCCCATCAGTACAGAAGAGCTGCTAAGGGTTTGAGCTCCAGCTCAATTAAGTAGCTTCAGGCCCCTTCTCGGGGCGCTCTTTCGCCCCTTCCAGGGCTGGTAGCGATCCACTCCTCAGACTCGCAGCAACCTTTTCGCCCTAGGGGGCCGCGCCGAGCCACGTGGCCCGAGACTTCGAAACTTTAAACTGTCGCTCCCGGAAGGGGGTGGAGGTAAGGGGCGCGGGAATTATAAAGCCCAGAGCGTCCGATCTCACGTCCCGGCCCGCCCACTCCACAGATAAGGAAACTGAGGCCCAGAAGAACCGGGAGCCACAGAGTTGCGGGGCAGAGGTTGCGGCCCCTTCGGCACCCCGGGCCGCGTCTCAGAACACAGCGGGATCCGGGATCTGGGCGCCCGCAGGCCGCCAGAGGAAGAGGCGCGGGCAGCCTCTCAGTAGATCTTGCACGCGGCCCTCGGACACGGCCCGCGCACGCTTACCTGGCCGCTCTGCTCCTTCACTTCCCGCGCCGCGCGCACATAGCCCGCCTGCAGCAGATGCTGGTAGATCAGGGGAAGCAGCTCCCGCCGCTTCCTGGCCTCAGCCATGCCCGCGACCCCCGGCCTGTCCGTTCACCTGCACGCCCCCTCAGTCCCCGCCCGCTACTTCCCTTGTGCCCTTAGACCTCGCGCCCCCCACTTCCGGCTCCTCCTCCGCCCGCCGCGCGGCACGCCGGGAAGCGTAGTCTTATCTCCAAAGGTGGCCGGCCCCGCCTCGGCGGGTGAAAGGGGAGGAGGCATGGGCGGCAATGAGACCGCCTATTGGGGGGGGGCGGGAGTCGGATCCGGACACGCCCCCTGGGCCGCCTAAGATTAGAATACCTCCCTCTTAAATCCTTCAGACTCGCTCCTTGAAGGCATTTGTCTTCCTCTTAGCTGTGTGACAGCTGCAATCGGGTTTTACTCATCTCTGAACATCCTATTCTCCAGCTCTCTCTAGACTCGAACTTCCACTTACCCACTCATTTAATCATTTCACAAATCTTTTTAGAACACATGAACCGGTGCTATTTGTCATCGTTCATTCATTCATTGAATAGTTATTGAGCGCCATACCTTTGGCAAGCGCTTAGGCTAGGACTGCAGGATATATAAGATGTGGCAGCTGCCCTCAAAGCTCACAGGGAAGAGAGAGGCAGGTAATCAAGCAACTATGGTTCAATGTCTTCTGCGCATTGTCTGGGGCAGGCACAGCCTATGGGAGAAAGGAGGGGCCCCTAACCCCAAGGGGGTATCTAAGCTGAGGCTTAAAGACAGACTAAGAGTTTCTAGGTGCAGAGAAGAGGGCTGGCATCCCAGGCAGAGGGCACTGCATGAATATAGACAGGAGAAACCATTCCGGTACAGGCCAGGAAACCAAACATAAAACGCGGTCTGTGCTGCTGGACTGTTGAGTTGGAGGGTTGAGGGAACCAGTGAGGACACAGAAGGATGGACACGTTAACAGGGCCTACAACACCCCCTCCCCCTGGCCAGAGTTTGCACTTTGCTCCAAGGTCAATAGCCAGTCTCTGTCTGATTTTATGCAGGAGGGTAACTTGGGTTTGTGTTTTTTAAAGATTTTTTAAAGACTTCCCTGGTGGTCCACTGGCTAAGATTCTGCACTCCCAATGCAGGGGACCTGGGTTTGATTCCTGGTCAGAGAACTAGAACCCACATGCCACAACTAAGACTTCTCATGCTATAACTAAATAGTCCACATGCCTCAACGAAGACTGATGATCCTTTGTGCTACAACTAAGACCCAGCACAGCTGAAAAAAAAAAAAGATTGCTATAACCAAAAGATTGCTATGACCAATGCATAGAGGATGGATTTGTGGAGAACAAAACTGGATGTGAGGGTGCTGTAGTTGTGGAGAGGAGATTGGCAGGGAGAGGGTGCATTAGGCTGGGGAATATTTGAATCAGCTATTCTTTTTTTTTCTTTTAACATATATTTAAAATTTTAATTTATTTATTTGGATGTTCATTTACTTATTTATTTGGGTCTCCTTATTTATTTGGTCTTCTGCACTAGGTCATCATTGCTACTCACAGCCTTTCTTTAGTTGTAGTGCTTGGGCTTCTCATTGTGGCGATGGCTTCTCTTCTCGCAGATCATGGGCTCTAGGGCACTCCAGGGCTTCAGTAGTTGCGGTATGTAGGATCTAGAGCATGGGCTCAGTATCTCTTGGCACACGGGCTTAGTGGCTCCATGGCATGTGGGATCTTCCCAAAACAGGGATTGAATTCACGTCTCCTGCATTGGCAGGCATATTCTTAACCACTGGACCAACATGGAAGTCCTGAATCAGCTGTTCTTAACTTCATGTGTCCATCAAGAAAGTGAAGAGAGCAAGAAGCACCCTAACGTTTGCTGTAGAAAATTCCAAAGGTGTACAGACACATAACGTTTTCCGACCAATTTTAGGATACAGGGTAAGCACATACCTGACCATCCTAGGCTTAGGAACAATTGCTCCAGCAAGAAATAGGGACAGGACCAGGTAACTGATGGAATATGGTAAGTGAGGAAGAGCAAGGAGACTAATCTACATTCAGCTATTTAGCAAATATTTATTGAACAACTACTGTTGGAAATAAAACTATTGGAAATAAATAAGCTCTACCCCAATACAGCTTATAGTCTAATAGGGAGACATAAGCTAAACAAATACATATGATTTGTTATGTGTATTTTGTTATTTATATGTTTTTTTATTTAACAAAAACAAACATATACAAATACATTGTTACAAGTGGTGAGTAAGTGTAGAAAAGAAAAGGATAGAGTTTTTTTCTTATGGGAGAGGGGTCTTTAAAAGCTATGCTGGAGTCAGTCTGCCCAGGTTTAAACTCCTGCTTTGTCTCTTATTAACTAGGTGACCTTCGCTAAGTTACATAACTTCTTGTTGCCTCAGTTTCTTCACTCATAAGATAGAGGTAATTATAATTTCTACCTGATAGGGTTGCCATGAAGAGTAAATGAGTTCTAAGCAGAAACGCACAGAAAAGTTCCAAGAATAGTACTGCGCTTGTGTGTCTGTTAGCCATTACCATGAAATCATCTGACAGGATCTATCTTTGCTTGAGGGTCAGGGAAGGATTCCCTGAGGAAGTGATCTTTGTGAGGACCTCTGAACTAAGTGCAGGGGAGAGTGGGGTAGGGGGAAGAATCCTAGGCAGAAGAAAGGACCTGTGCAAAGGGCCTGAGGCAGAAGGTACCACTGAGAGAAGAGGTGAGAACACGCCTTCGTGACAGGGCCCAGAGGGAGAGCAGGGGGATTGGGGAGTTTGGAAGGATGGCAGAGGCAGATTCTGTTTTGAGGATCTTTCTCTTCATCCTCAGAGATTTAGGAAGCCACTGACAGTGTAGGTCCAAGAAGGATAGGATAATATTTGCATTTTAATGTGACCCCTGTAGGTAGAGAGTGAAATGGTGTGTGTGTGAATAGCTGCAAGATGACAGGTTAGGGTTAGGAGGGCAGGCAGACATCCAGGGAGAATATCACAGGGATGGAGCTGGTGGGAGCACAGGTGGAGGGCTGTGGAAGGTTCCAGGTATCAGGAAGCAAAATCACCATAGAGGTGTGTGGGAATGGAGGGGATGGAGAGTGTCAGGATGACCTCTGAGGTTTCCATGAAAACAGGCAGTAGTTTTTCACTGAGATGGGGAAAACTGAAGGTGAACTGGGAGGGGTTGCTGGGTGAGTGAGGATGGGAGGCTGCAGAGGGGGTCATGAAAAATGCAAGTTCCACTTTAGACATGTTGAGCTTGAAAGACCTTTGGGACCCTGGAGGTGGATGTTGAATAGGCCTGGGTTTGGAAGCACACGAGGATGGGAAGTTGTCAGGAGACAGATGATCACGTGGCTGTGGATGAGGCCCAGATTGGCCAGAGAGAAGAGAAGGTGCCCCAGGATGGAGCTGTGAGGCACACCCACAGGTTGCAGCTGTGAAAATGGGGGTGTACCTGCAGAGACTGCGAAGGAGGGCCCAAGAGGTGGGAGAAAATCCAGGAGAGTGGGCATAGGGAAGGAAGCCAAGGGAAGAAAGCTGAGAGTTTCGGGCAAGTGGGAAGAGTCAAGGGGCAATACTCTGAGAGGTCAGAAGGATAAGGATGGGACCAGCAGCTTCAGTTATTGACAGACATGGGACTGTTGGTGGTTTTAGAGAATACTCTTTGTGCAAAGTGATGGAGGGGGTCAGATGGCAGCGGTCTGATGAGTGAAGAAGGGGTGAGGGAGGCAGTGGGTCTTTTGAGAAGTATTTGTGTGAATGGGAGGAGAGAGATGTTGTGATGGGCTCCGTGTGTGTGTGTGTGTGTGTGTGTGTGTGTGTGTGTTGGGGGAGGGGAGCTGTGTTAGAAGGTGGAAGAGACCTGAGTTTGTTTTCAGGCTGATGGCAGATCAAGGGGAGAGATTAATTAAGGGTGTGGGAAAGAGGGGAGGCAACCAGTGAGCGATGTTCACGAGCATGTGCGAGGGGATGGGATCAGGAGCGTGGGTGGAAGGGCTGGTCTTGGAAAGAAGGAGGGACAACTTCTCTAGAACCAAAAGAGGGAACAAAGAGAGGATGGGTGCAGATGTAGATGTAGGTTTGTAGTGGGATGTTAAGGGAGATTTCATCTTCAGCTTCTATTTTTTCTGCAAAGTGGGAGGCAAGGTCTGCTGAGAGCGAGGGAGAGGTGGTGAGGCGTTTGAAGGAAGGAGGAGAGTGTGCATTCAGAGGAGCAAACTTACCCACAAAATTTCAAATGCCTGACAGTGTTGACAACCCCAGTGTGTCCTATCCTGTTGGCTGGGGGATTTCCCCACTGTGGCTCACCTACCCACGTGCAAGCAGGGGAAAGTCCTGGGTGAGGTTTATCCAGGCCCAGGGCTGTGCCAGATGGGTGGAGAAAAGGGCATAGGGGTCTAAAATGTTGGCAAAAGAGATGCCTAACCTTTGGGCCCTGGCATCTAGGCGGGGCAATGTGGAAAGTAAAGACAGATGCAGTCCATTTTCAGGGAGAGAGTGGAAGCCTTCATGGACTGGGCAGCCACAAGGTCAATTACCAGGAGCCTGAGCTCAGAGGGGATTGGCAACACAAATTGATGACTATGCCCTGGCAACTGACTGGGTGGCTGGTGGGGCTTCTCACTGAGATGGCAAACAGGGTGATAAACATGTAAATCCTTAGGAAGATCAAAGTTTTTTTTAACCCTTCCAAGAACCAGTTTCAGCCCCTTGGAGTATTATGGCCCCAGTTAAGAATGCCTGCCTTAGTAGAATGTAAACTCCTTGAAGGCAGACTGGTGGTTCTCTTGTTGGCTGCATTATTCCCAACCCTAATCCATAAATACTGGCCAATGCAAGGGTGGTTAGAGCCTGCCTCCTGAGGAAGAGAGGAGGGCAGAGCAGACGGGGCACACGTGAGTACAGACCTAGAAGCGGAAATGTGGGAGGCTTCTCGAAGTCAGTGGAGAACAAAGTGAGTTGTCTGTCCTTGGATGACCTTGGAAGAAATGGAGAATCGGTATTAAATTAAACGAAAACCAAACCAAGACAGTCTAATACCTTTTGTCTGGCAACAGGTTGTTTGTTTTTGTTTTGTTCCTAATAAAATTCATTTTAGGCACTTATGCTTTGTCCTTGGCTCCTGCGAGGCTGCCTCTTCTGTGGACAATTTCTTTATTTCCTTGATTTTCCAAATCATACCCTTCACTGAATTGCCTTGGGGGCCCAAGCATAAAATCAAAACATTAAACTGATAAAATATAACATGGCAACAATTAAGGCAGCAACAAACAAAACAGTGCATTAAAAAAAAAAAAAAAAGAACAAGATGAAGCACACGCAAAACTGGCCTCAGAGCATTTTTCTACCACTTAGAAAAAGATGTCTTTCTTAGTGTTAGAAGCCAGAAACTTCCAGGCCACTCAACTGTGAGCGACTCTTGGGTAGGGTAAGCGGTATGCCTTGGTTATCTTGACTTCTTGAGCAGGGCACTCAGGAAATAAGTGAAGGAAAGAATGTTAATAGAAGGGAAGGAAGCTAAGCAGGTAGGACTCTACTCCCTTATTTTCCCAGCAAAAGTGGCTGCTGCACAGAGGTGAGAGGTAGCTCAACATAAGGAAGAGGATCCTGGGCCAGGAGTCAGGAAACTGCTTTTTTTGACCTAGCACTGCTGCGTGACCTTGGGCTAGCCTCTTGCCCTCTCTGATCTTCAAATTTTCTTTTCTTCTTTGGAGAAACTGGACTAAAACCAACACAAACACTCTCAAGAGAGGCTCCCTTTGTCCCCAGCACCCAAAGTTGGCCCCCTGGTCCACTGTGACCATGGGTTCTCCCTGGGCCACGTCACTTGGGCCAGCTGATTTCCCGCAGCTTTCTTCTCTCTTCTAGGATGACAGTTTCTCTATTTCTTTTTTCCTTCAATCTCATTGGAGTTTTTAAAGGTTATAAAAGATTGAAAAGTTATTACTGAAGTAACAAGTCAAACAGTTTATAGATATATAAAGACTGAGTTAATCATCTCTCTTTCATTCATTCCCAGCCCACTTCCTCCCATCTAAGTACTAACCAGGCCTGACCCTGCTTAACTTCTGAGATCAGACAGGATCAGGCACTTTTTGGGTGGTATGGCCATAGACCCAACCCACTTCCTGACACCCAAGGGAGGCCCTGTGGGGCTCCCAGGTACAAAGTCCTTCTTGTCTCCTGTTTCTTATAGACAAGACTCCAGCTTCCAAGACTTTCCCTGAGTTCCAAAGGGCAGATTTGAATGGCTGCCAATTAAGAGAGGAGCAGCAAAGTTAAAGGGACCAGAGAATCTCATCAAGATTGGAGGCCACCTGAGACCAGATTAAGCCCTGGTCACATATCAGAGATTTCACCTTTGAACCATTGTTATAACACCTTCATCACATCCCCCCAGGTTGGGGACTTCCCTGGCCATCCAGTGGTTAAAACTCTGTGCTTCAAATGCAAGGGGTGTGAATCTGATCCCTGGTCTGGGAACTACACAGGCTGGATTGCATGGCCAAAAAAAAAAAAATCCTCCTGGGTTGGGACACATAGTCTTTCAAGGCAGAAACCCGTGTGTCTCCTTTAGCTTGGCAAAGCAATAAAGCTGCCCTTTTCTGCTTCAACCAAAAACTGTCTCTGAGATTTGATTCGGCACCAGTGTATAGAGAGGCTGAGCTTTCAGTAACATTCCCTATACTCAGACCCCTTCAACCAGCTCAGGGGCCTGGCCTCATGTTCTTCCTTGCAGACAGACACAGGCATCCTTGGCAAGATTTCAGTCTCCTAGTCCACTCTCTTTTTTTTGTTTTACACAGGGGGGTCATGCTAAACACAAAAGTCCACAACTTACTTTTTCAGTTAGTAACATATCAGAGCTGTTTCTCCAGATGTTTGGCTCTGCCACGGGCTTTTGAGTAGTAGGAGCAGCACACATTTGTAGAGTGGGTACCACGAGCCTATGGGATGCACCATAGGAAGCATAGAGCTAGTTATAAGCCCTGTTTTTGATGTTGCTTTGTTCACTGCACAGCATGAAGGATCTTAGTTCCCTGACCAAGGAACGAACCCATACCCCCTGCAGTGGAAGCGTGGAGTCCTAACCACTAGACCACCAATGAAGTCCCTAACAGCCCTCAGGTAAGAAAACTGAGGTTCAGTGAGGTCAAGGCCTCAGCCACACAGCCAGGGAGTGGCAGGACTTGGACAGGCTCTGGCTGCCAGAGTGCCCTAACCAGCCCCCGGTGGGGCAATTGACAGAGGCAGGAGACAGCATAATACAGTTTAGTGCCTTCTAGTTGTTTGGCTAAGACAACAGTGCCACTCAAAACAGCCTAGTAAATACATTTGTACAGACTGGAGCTTCATTTTTGTAGGATGGAATCAAAAGTGGGACAGAGGAGATGCATGGGTTTATTTTAATAGCTAAAGCCAGAGTAATTGCCCAAAGGCTTGTAACAAACCACAGTCTCATCGGCATAATTTCTTCTTTATGTGATTTTCTTTCTCAGAGCTGAAAGTGTCCTTGGACAGCAAGGAACCCAGTTGTCTCTTCTTGCCCATAAATGTACAAGCCCAGTGGTAGGGACTGACTTGGAGGGGTCCCCAGTGGGATAGGGGCAGAGGTAGGCCCCATCCCTCTTGGCTTGGACCACTGCTACACTGTTCTTCCCTCCAGGCAGTCTCTGCCCTCATGCTCTTCTCTCCTGTCGCTCTCTTCTTGCCTATCCTTTTATTTATCTTTTAAAACAATATTTATTTATTTGGCTGCACCAGGGATCTTAGGTGCGGCATGGGGGACCTAGTTCCCTGACTTGGGATTGAACCCAGGCCCCTTGCCCTGGGAGCACAGAATCTTAGCCACTGGACCACCAGGGAAGTCCCTTGTCCCTTGCCTGTTCTTCACACCACATTTGGCATGACACTACTCCTCTGTTTACCAAACCTCCCCCAGATGAACCACTGACCATGGGATCCTATCACACTTTCCTAATAGACATTCAAGCTCATCCCAGTCCATTCATCCTTCAAAGCCAAAGGCAAATGCCACCTCCTCAGTGATGCCTTCCCTGACTATCCCAGCTTCTCATCTTATCTCAGCATCGTTAAATGCAGCTAGGCCCGCTCTCCAGGTGGCTCTATCCAGGTGGAGCCACATTACAGAAGGACTGGCCAGGAGGGGGCAGTGCACAACCAAAGGAAGGTCTCTCTAAAGGTCAAGGTCACCAGGGTGCCTGGAGCCCGCCCCACCCTCCCACTGTGGGTGCATGCCCCTTAATCTCTCCAGTGTGTATGCCTGTAGGAATATGAGGTTCCACCCAGTGGTGTGAACAGTGGCAAACGCCACCTCTCTCTGTGTCTCAGTCTGCATCTCTGTAAAACAGCAGGGATGGACCGGTTTGATGTTTCTGAAAAGTGGAGAGAAATAAATGGACATTTAAAAATGGAAATCACTATGTATTTATTTTAAAGTGTATTAGACCAAAAAAATAACTAGCACATCAAACCTGTTATTTCACAGATATTATTGCTTAGAGTGGGGCTAAAGTAGGCATTCAAGTAAAAAAAAAAAACCAAAAAACAGTGAGTCAATGTAAAAGAAAGTATCAATTAAATAATAGTACAGGTAGTAAGATGATGGTAAATGGCTACAATTGGGAAAACACTGGTCTGCCTCTGATGTTCTAGAATTCTGTGATTTGCAGTGACTCCTGTCCTCGCTGGGGGTGGAGGCAGGGAAGGAAGGAAGGAGCTGCTCTAGGAGCTGGGGTGCTGGGTCTTGGAGCGGAGGGGCAGAAATTCGGCAGATGGGCCGTGTCCCCACCACCAGCCCTTCCTTTCCCCGTGGAGGGTAGGGTTCTTGCCCTCCTCCCCGCCTTCTTTCTCAGCTTCCCTGCAGTTACTAAGGAGTGGGAGGCTGCGAGGGGCTGTGTTCTGAGAGCTCATCTGCTCCCTCTTTCTCACCCAGCACCCTGTTTGGCATAAACTATTCAGGGTGATGATTAACAAGGATGCGGGAAGGCACTGGGGATGGGGAGAGAAAGCAAGGTGGTGTGTTTAGCGTTTGCTCACAGATGTGGATGTCCAACCTGGAATGACCATCTAATGATTCCCAGACTTGCCCAGGCATCGGCATCACTGGGCGATTCATTAGAAAGATGACTCTAGGGCCCCACCTTAGGCAATTCTGATTCTGGGGCCCCAGCGTCTATGTTTTACAAAGCTCCCCAGTCCCTGCTGAAGCTTCTAGGTTTGCTTCTCCCTCAGTGTACCTGGGGAGACACCAAGGCTCAGAGAAGTTGTGTCACTTACCCAGAGTCACATAGCAACTCAACAACAGATGTCCCAAAGACCCCCAGCTCATTTCTCCCGCTAAGTATCCCTTGCTGAGCCTGGTCCACAGTCTGCAAAGAGAACGCCACTGGCAAACATAATTTTTTTGAGCCTCCTTTGCCTCTGGGCTTCTTAAGGATTTTCCACAGAAAAGAACATGCTGTGTGAGCAGCCATCTGCTGAGAGGGCCGGAAGGGTTGTTGAGGGGTGGAGGAGGGTGACAATGGAAGGGGTGGCTGGGAGATGCAGGTTTCTCTCTGCAGTTGTCAGCCTGCACAATTAGCCTGCTGAGGGCAGGAGCCAATTCGGATGACACCATCAATAGTTGGGTTTTCACATGGGATCCCGAAGGAGCAGAATTAGGAGCAGTGACTAGGATACATTTCAGATGGGATTTTCTAACAGTAATTAGTGACCCGGGAAGCAGTTGACCCTGGAGCAACTGTCCAGCTCCCTGCTTTTCTTTATTATAAAACATTTAACATGAAGAATACAGGGCCACATACATATGACTCCCATGTTCCCAGGGACCTAGATTGTGAAGCATGACATCACAAATAAATCGGGGCTTCCCAGCCTATTTCCCCAACCCTGCCCACCCCGCCCAGCCCAGCCCGGAGGGTCACCACCGCATTCCCTGAGGTTGCTGTGAATCATTCCTGTACACGTTTTCATATTTATGCTATGTATGTATGTATTCATAAAACACATAAAGTTTTGCTTTGCAGATTTTTCAAGTTTTCGTAAATGATATAATATTGTACGTTGCCTTCTGCAACGTGTTTTCGTTCAACATTTTGTTTGAAATTTATCCATGTTAATGTGCAGAGCTCTGCAGAGTACATTATCACTGTTCTAATCCTTTTCACTCTAGGTACCACAATTTATTAATCTTTTCTTTGGTTGATGGGCATTTATTTCCAGTTTTGCACCATACAAACCACACGGCTGTGGACATCCTAGAATCTGAAAGTCTGGCTAGTTTCTGCCGTGCCCCATCTAGACTTAAGCTGCAATCATCAGACTTTGGAATTTATGTCAGTCTGAGAGGGGCCAAATGCCTCTCCTTCATATTTTTTAATTTGTATGTCTCTGATCATTGGAGCTGAAAGGTTTTCATCGTTTTATGGGTCTTCTGGATTTCCTCTCCTGTGAATTGCCTTTGTATCCCAGGCTGTGTTTCCTTGGGTTGATTGTGTCGTTCTTACTGATCTGTGACAGCTCTAATCCTGGGTCTGCTGTTACTATCTTATGCCAGTCAGTGACTTGTCTTTTCGCTTTATTTATGGAGTCCTGATGCATGAGGGTTTTACATTTTAATATAACCAGCAGCACCAATCTCTTCCTCTGTGATCTGGGCTTCTGTTAGCTGTAGAAGCTGAGCCTGTTTCTCCAGTGTATCACCCCTTGGGAGGCCTTGTGGTGGAGTGAGAGGTGGGTGACTTTTCTAGCTGGGCCGACCTGGGCTGAATTCAGCCTGAGAGGTTCATGGGCTAGGTGAACTTGGGAGGAAGTTATTTTATCTCTGGGTTCCAGCTTCCTCACTTTTAAAATTGGGATGAAGGAGAATTCATTCCTAAAGAAAATCAATCCTAAATATTCATAGGACTGATGCTGAAGCTGAAGCACTAATACTCTGGCCACCTGAAGTGAAGAGCCTACTCATTAGAAAAGATCCTGATGCTGGGAAAGATTGAAGGCAAGAGGAGAAGGGAGTGACAGAAGATGAGATGGTTGGATGACATCGCCAACTCAGTGGGCATGAATTTGATCAAACTCTGGGGGATAGCGAAGGACAGGGAAGACTGGCGTGCTGCAGTCCACGGGCTTGCAAAGAGTTGCATAATTTAGTGACTGAACAACAACTAGTGGTTAGGACTCAGTGCTTTCACTGCCGTGGGCAGGGTTCAGTCCCTGGTTGGGGAACTGAGATCCTGCAAGACTCACAGCGCAGACAAAAATAAAAATAAATAAATAATAAACTAGGGATGAGGACAGTCTCCAGTTCTCTGGGAGGTGGTGAGGAGGAGGGCAGTGGCATGAAGTGTTGAGGCCCCCAGGGAGGACTCACTGAGAAAAGTCTCTAGAAAAGTTAACCCCTGAGACCTATCCAGTGTGTCTTCCCCTGCCATGTCTGGCCCAAAGGGATGAGCAGAGTCTACTCCAATCTAAGTACTGGTACATCTGAGTGGGGCTGCGCCTTTGGAGGAACTGGAACATGGGGAAACCAGATCTACCACCCCTGGGTCCTGCTTAGCAGCTCAGCAGCTCTGGAGGCAGGGACGTGAGTGAGTGGCATTCCTGGTTCTGGCAGGAGAGGAGGGAGGACGCACACCACAGCGGCCGAAAGCCGCCCATTCAGCGTGACAGCAGACTTGGGAGAGCACCTAATGCCTCCAAGGGAAATATTTGTCAGGGAAAGAAAGGGGCACACGGGCTGTGTGACTTGCACTCATATGTGACCACATGACGCCCACATAAACGGGTCTCTTGAGGCCACAGCAGGTGGGTTACCCCTGTTCCCTCCATCCTGGGTACAGCACTCTGTGGGGGTGGATCAAGCTGGGAGTGGGTGGGCAGAGCCCTCTCAGGTCAGCAGCCTCTTGGATGAGGCCACACAGCTGTAGTCAACAAGGCCAGAAGATGCCTATTTATTCATCCTACTTACTGACCCCGAAGCACTACCACTGACACCATTACCACCATGGACGGAGGTTTCAGCCTGCTCAGATGACCAGAGCACTGGATGGCAGTCGGGAACACTTTTTACATTGAAACTGATTTCTGGAGTAGGTGGTACATACTCATGATGCAAAATTGTAAAGGTACAAAAAGGATGCAGAGAAAAGTAAGTCTCCCAGCTTCCCACCCCTCCCTTAGATTCCTGGGAGGAAGCAACATTACTGCTGAGTATATACACATATGTATTTACATGACATTGATCGTGGCGCATTATACACACAGTGGTAAACCTTCTATTTGTTTTCCTACCTTATCTTGCCTCTCCAAAATTCAGGACCTGAAGTATAGCAGGCTGGAGTGAATGTTCTAAGAATGATGGATTAGTGAATGGGGGGTGGTGGATGAGTGAATGATATCCATCCAGGTTTAGGCCTCTTGTACTCGGTATTTTGAGACATATCCCTAACCTTGGGACATTTCCTCTTTCCTTGCCATGTTGCTGCAGGTGGATAAATTCAGGCCTTCTTGACCCTGGCACAGAGCCATAACAGGGGAACCAAGTGAACAAGGCTGCTGAGCAGCTTAATTGTCATTTCCACCAGCAGATGGTTACCAGGGAGACTCAAAGAATGTTAGAACTGGGAGGGGTTTTTCAGAGGCAGCCTGACAAAATCTCAGAATTGGGGTGGGTAATTCCACCAGTTCTGTATGACTTTTTAAATGTTCATTCCAGTGATAATCTAAAACAATTAAAAATGATATTTTTGGACAATCTGATTGTCCAGTAATGCTGCATGGCCACATGACTATTCCTGTGTTGGTGTTTGTGTTTATGATCATATGGGCACTGGGAGAATCAAGGATTCCACAGCCCCCTGAATAAACCAAGAATTTCATGTAGATCAAACTGAGAAGGTTCTTATATTTTGTGTGTACAGAGCCCCGCAGCCAAGATCCCTTGACACATTCTTTGGATCTTTAAAGGCATCTGAACATTACTCTAGTACCAGAAACTCGGTGAAGACAAGAGGACGCCAGGCGAGGGCTGGGAGTCTGGATGTGAGTCCTGTCTCTGCCTCTGATTGGCTGGGTCACCTGGACTCTCCTGTCTCTTCTGTTTTAATTTCTCCATCAATAAAACAGGGATCAAAACACCTTCCTCACAGGATATTACGAAGGCAAAATGAGAGAGTAAATCTGAAAGTTCAGTCTTTATAAACATGTTCAGCCCTCTCATTTCATGAAGGAGGGAGATGAGGCAGGAGGAGGTGAAACAACTTCTTCAACATCAATTATTGGCAGAGCTAGGCCGGGAACCCAGGCTCGTAACCTCACCTGGTGCTCCTCCACGGCCCCGGGCACCTAGGCCATTAGCAATGATAGTGTGATTCTAATTCTGGAAAGTGTAATAATAACACCTCAGAGGGGGCCTGCCACTGTTTGGGCAAACACACTATCTTTATTTTTATTTGTTAAAGAGATTGAATTAAGGAAACCAAAACAAATAAATGAGCACACTGAACTCCCCACAACCACACCTCTCTTCCTGGAGCAAAACCAAATTCTTCCTCAGGCAAAAGGTCAGACAGGAGACAAAACACCCAAACAAGCCCTGTAGGGCCTGACACTTTGATTTACCAGTTGGCTGTGGTGAAGGGCCGCTGAGCTGGGTATGTGTGTTTCATTTCCCACACCTGCTACTCTGGGAGATGTGGTTTCAGGGTCAGGGTCACCCAGGGCAGGCTCTGAGCCTCAGAAATCAGGGACCATGTCTGGTCAATGGTGTTTCCTCCAAGCTCAGCTCAGGGCTTTGCATACAGTAGGCGCTCAATCAATGTTTTGAGAATGAAGGCGCATATGGCTAGGCTAGCATCACATTCTTTGTTTTTAAAGATTCGGAAGTGTGGGACTTCCCTGGTGGTCCAGTGGTTAAGAATTCACCTTCCAATGCAGGGGACACCTGTTTGAGGGGCTTTCCTGGTGGCTCAGATGGTGAAGAATCTGTTTGCAATACAGGAGACCTGGGTTCGATCTCTGGATCAGGAAGATTCCCTGGAGAAGGGAATGGCTACCCACTCCAGTCAGTATTCTTGCCTCAAGAATTCCATGGACAGAGGAGCCTGGTGGGTCGAAAAGAGTCTGTGGTTTGAAAAGAGTCAGACACAACTGAGCAGCTAACACTTTCACTTTTTCCTTCACAGGGAACTAAGATCCCACATGCTGTGGAGCAACTAAGCCCTCGCATCCCAACTAAAACTCGACACAGCCAAATAAATAAATATATTAAAAAAAAAAGATTCAGAGGGGCCTCTCAATGAAGACCTGTCTCAAAAATCCCTGTTCAAAACCAGGAGGTCAGGAAGCAAAAGAGTCAGGGCAGAAATGGCCTGTGGCTTTAATTTCAGGGACCAGGCAAGTGGTAAGCAGAGAGTGAGGCCCGGTCCAGAGGCTGAGGTCAAACACAACAGGATGATTGATTGATTGATTGTATTGAATCTCTGTGCTGAGTATATTCTATACGTAAGGCTCTGGACTGGATGCTGGGGATCCCAAGTGGAGAATATCTTACATCCCAGGAACCTCCAGTCTGCGATGATGAGCACACAGTAGTGAAGAAGAGTTTGGGCTCAAGCTCCTACTGTCCAGCACAGGGAACTCTGCTCAATGTTTCATGGCAGCCTGGATGGGAGGGGAGTCTGGGGGAGAATGGATACACGTATACCTATGGCTGAGCTCCTTTGAGTCCCTATCAAAACATTGTAATTGGCTATACTCCAATATAAACAAAAGGTTTGTTTTTTTAAAG
This sequence comes from Cervus canadensis, assembly GCF_019320065.1. NCBI lineage: Eukaryota > Metazoa > Chordata > Mammalia > Artiodactyla > Cervidae > Cervus > Cervus canadensis. The sequence continues at coordinate 47,297,536 of NC_057389.1, forward strand.
AAGAGTTTGGGCTTTGGAATCAAACAGACAAGAGCACAAACCACAGCTCCACAACATGTGACCTTGGACAAGCCCCTTTACCTCTTCTCTACATGTTGGTTTCCCTCCTTGTAAAATGGGATGAAGACTAGTAACTGCCTCCTCTGCTGGTAAATAAGATACGATCCAAAGGCACAGAGCACCTGGGCCAGAGAGATTGCTTCGTACCTGCTATCCAGCATGGCCACCTGACGGGGCCTGGACCCCGCTAAGTGTGGGCCCAGCTCCTCCCTCTGCCTGAGCCCCCAGCAGCTTCTCTGACCCAGCTGGAGGAAGAAGCTCTGATGGGCATCTCCTGTCCATGCATATCAAGTTATTTATAGTTGATTTGTTATTGTGGTTGTTGTGGTTGTTATTTCTACTAAGAACATTGAGCTATGAATAAACTTGTGCATTTCTCTTGATGAATGTGGAAGAGAGTTTCTCTAGGGTGTACATAATAATAATAATAAACAACTGGAAAAATAAGGGCATTGAGTAATCAGGATGAATGCTATGGAGCTGGAACCTGGTCCTGAATGTGTTCTGAGAGGCCAGGTGTTAACCTGATACTTGCTGGATCCTGGAGAGGTTGGGGGGCTGGGTCCCCAGCGTAGGAGCTGGGGCAGCCAATGCACAGGGCGTCACGTGGTCAAGGGATTGGGGAGAGACTCAGAGAAGTAGCTATTTATCAATCAGTATTAGTTGGTTACTAATAACAACATGGAAATATTTCAAAATTTTAATAATCAATGGGGTCAGAATGGTAAGCATTGGTGAATAAATGCCTGTGAGTATATATCCCTAAGAGTGGAATTGCTAGGTTGTAGAGAAAGTGAATGTTCAACTTTATAATATATAATAACAGCTCATTTTCCAAATCACTTATCTCCACAGACATTTCCTCTAGCAGAAAGCATCAGGTTGATCACCATCCTTGCCAACGCTTGGCATTGTTGGGTTGCTTTTTTTTTTTTTTGCCAATCTAGTGGATGTAAAATTATATCTCATAAAGGTCTTAATTTGTATTTTTCTGAATCCTAATAAGGATAAATATCTTTTCATATGTTTACGGGCCTAGAGTTACTTGCTTAAAGGACCTGGGTCTCTGACACCACAGAGAACATTCTGCTACCTGCCTTGATCAACAGCCAGGTGGAGTAGTAAGAGTACTGGGTGGCAAGCCAGGAGACCTGGGTTCCAGCCTCAGTATGGTCACACACCCACCCTGTGACCTTAGGCAAAGAAGTTTGCCTCTTCCGAGCCTCAATTTTACCATCAGCCATGTTGCTGCTGCTGCTGCTAAGTTGCTTCAGTCGTGTCCGACTCTGTGCGACCCCAAAGACGGCAGCCCACCAGGCTCCCCCCTCCCTGGGATTCTCCAGGAAAGAACACTGGAGGGGTTGCCATTTCCTCCTCCAAAGCATGAAAGTCAAAAGTGAAAATGAAGTCGCTCAGTCATGTCCAACTCTTAGCGACCCCATGGACTTCAGCCTACCAGGCTCCTCTGTCCATGGGATTTTCCAGGCAAGAGTGCTGGAGTGGAGTGCCATTGCCTTCTCCACAGCCATGTTGGGGAGACTCTTATTCTGCTCACAGTTTGGGCAACTAAGAGATCAAGTGAGATCATCGAAGTAAATGTGCTTTGGGGACTGAAAAATCCTGCACCAGGCAGGGATACATATGCATTCGCTCTTTGAAGATGGTTTAAGAAGGCTGTGAAGCCCAGCAGAGCAGGAGCAACCAGCCAGCCTCCTGGAAGCAAAGAGCACCAGCTCCAAGGCTTGAATGAATGCCTCCCTCCTTCTTCTTGCCTCCACCCCACCCCAGGCACCTCTCTACCCCCATCAGGCAGAGAAGAAACAAATCCCTTCAACTCCTGGCACAAACATGCCTTAGGTACCCCACGGGGCTTTGGGAACCCAAAGTTATGTTCAGGCTGCACTTGAACAGTGGGCCCTCTGCGGCCTGGTGCTATCCTGGGAGGATTGCTGAACCGGCTGCTGAGCTATCAGGTGGCCACAGACTTAGCTGCCCAGGCAGAGTCATAGAGATGCAGACACACCCCTGGGTCTAACTCTGAGGTTCATGGCTCTTTCTTCTGTTCCTTCTGGCCTCACATCCCTCACCTGTTCAATAGCAGGAGGGTCAGCCTAGGTAGACATGTCTCAAAGTGTGTGCTACGGAACATCAGCCAGCATATGCAATTACTTGTTCAGTCACGTTTGACTCTTTGCAACCCCATGGGCTGTAGCCTGCCATCATGGACAGTGGTTAATGAGGGGAGAAAAGATTCTGCGGTGAATGGAACACTGAGTTCAGTTATTTTTGCAGCTAACAACATTTACTGAACGTACCAGGCACTGGGTTCAGCACTTTACAAGCATTTTCTCATTGACCTCTTACAATTACTCTGAGGCCTTATGGCTGGCTGCATTTTACAGATGAGGAAACGAAGGGCTTGGCAAGGTTAGACTTACCCAAGGTCTCTCAACTGGTAAGTGGCAGAGTCATGATTCAAATCCAGGTGGCCCATGTCCAGATCTCTTGTTCTCAATCAAGTTGAATTAACAGGGTGTGGTGATGGGTGACATTGTCGGGGCATGAGAAAGGGGAAGGAAGAATTCACATGCCCCCCCCCCCCTTTTTTTATTCAGCTAAGTGTCATATAGTGTCCTGGTGAGTGGTGGAGAAATACAATGAAACAAAAAAAAACCAACAACAAACCATCCTACTCTACCCCTTAGAACTTCAGACAAGGAGGAAGATTTAGCAGAGCATGAAGCATGCTGAGTTGGGTACGGGGAAACAAGTCTTCCAGAAGTGGTCTCTTTTTAAGCCAAGACTTAAGGGACCATTAAACATGGGAAGAGGGCAGGAGAAACAGCATGTGCAAAGGCCAGGAGCTGAGGTAGAGCCTGGAGATTCCCAGACACAGTGGACTAAAGGGGCATGGGCCTGGGAGAGGAGAGCCTGGATGTCAGCAGAGGGCAGTCACTCGAGGCCTTGACTCTGAGGCTTCTAGATTGGGACTGCGACAAGGGAGGGGAGAGAATTTGAGGAAATACTGGGGGAACAGTGGTCTGTTGGCTGGAGCTGGGAACGTGGGAGGAGGAGTGAGGTGAGGGCAAAGGAAGTGGTAGTAATGAGCTTGGTTTTGGCCTCCCCAGTGCTGAGAGGGGGGTCACCGTTAAGGTCTTTTCCACTGCTGACCTTCTCAACTTCCCTGGAAGGAAGGAACATCTCCCTGCGGCCCCTCCACCCCCAAATATTCTGGGCAGGAAGGAGCGGGATCTGTTTTGTCAATGCAGCTTGCAATAAAGAGTCTCATTCAGGGAGGCAAACAGCTGCTTGACTATTAATAGGCAGGGGCCTCAGCCACAGCCTGCTGGGAGGGCCTCGGCATGCAGTTCTGGAAAGGTGAATCTTTTCCTTCTGCCTGTCTGGATTTTGCACCCTGTGGTGGAACAATAGGCTGGGTGCTCGTTTCTCGGAAGGTCAGTCACCCTAAGATTTGGCTGGGGCAGCTCCAACACGTGTGGTCAGGCCCTGCTGGGATGCTGACCCTCCCTCCGCTTCATGTTGGATGCAGCCAGAGGGAGAGGGAGCCCTGAGAACCTGGATCTGGCCTGAGAAACAAACAGACAGCCATGTGGAAGGGGGAATTTCTGGTTGGGGTCTCCACAGATACTCTTGTAGCAGATCAGGCACCCATCCTGGAGGGCGTCATGGAGAAATCAGAGTGGGGGCAGCTGGAAGGGAAGGGTGGTGTCAGCCTAGAAACAAGAGAACTGATGAGGGGATTTCCCTGGTGGTCCAGTGGCTAAGACTCCATGCTCCCAATGTAAGGGGCCCAGATTTGATTCCTGGTCAGGGAACTAGATCCCACATGCCCAAAGTACAATTCACATGCCACAATTAAAGATTCCTCAGGCCGCAACAAAGATCGAAGATCTGGCCTGCTGCAGCTAAGACCGGTGCAGCCAAATAAATACATTTTTTTTTTTTTTAATTTAAGAAAAAGAATTAAAAGAGAGAAAGAGAGAATCGATGAAAGGAACTGGAGGATACAGGAGGTGGAGGTTGAGCCAGGGGTCAGAGTGAGCCCACGCTTAGGGCATCTCTTGTCATGATCTAGGCCAGGGTTCAGAGCAGTCTGGAAGTCCGGAACTCAGAGGGTAAGGCCCAGAGAAGGCCACAGGTTCCTTCTGGCTGTCACCATCCTAACACATGACCTCATGTGCGGCCAGCCAGGTCGCCCCTCCAAATGAGCCTATGGAGATGGTGGCTGGGAGCGAGCTAATGGAAACCCGAAGGGCATCCTGGGCCACACCGAGGCCAAGCCCTGCCGTGCGAGCAGCCCCGTGGCACCAGCCTGAGCGGGGGCAGGCCTCACAGGCTGGCTTTGTTCCCGCTCTCTCAGGTGGCTGCTTCAGGTGGTGGCCACTTCAAAGAAGCCCCATTTAAAGCAGGGCCTCGCCTCAAGTTTCCTGAGGGTCTTGTCTGGGCTAATGAGATCATTAAGAGGCTCCTTGTTAAATGGGTTTAAATAGGGTTTGCCTGTACGGCCTCTGGCTGAGCCCTGCGCTCTGGGTGCAGTTGTTGTTTTAAAAACTTTTTTTTTAGTTAATTTTAACATGTGCATTTCTATCTGTGGACATACTTAGCAATGAGCTTGAAAGTGCAGGCTCTGGCCTTGGACTTGTGGGGTTGCACCCTGGCCCCTCACTTTCTGGTAGTGTGACCTCAGGCCAGCGACCTACCAACCTTCAGGGGCTCGGTTTCCCCATTTGTAAATGGGGCCGGTAGCTGTACTGCTGGATCATACTGCAGAACCATCTGCTGACTCCCTGTTGCCCCCAGGAGAGTGACAGGCTCCTTAGAGTGGTCAAACCTTCATGGCCTGTGCGTGGCCCCATTCCTTAGCACACCCCTTCCTCACTCTCCTCACGGGAGCCACATGGGCCAGCCCTCACATGTGCTGTTTCCCACCGTGAAAGTTTCTTTGCCTACATCTTTCCCTGCCTCACCTTCCTGCTCCTTGAAGTCCCCACTAGAGGTCTGCTTTGGTCACTCACCAATTCTGTGTGTCCCCAGTGATGGGGCCCACTGCCTGGTACTGAAACGCCCGGTTATCTGGGTGGCTTTCTTCCCTAGACTGTAAGCTCCATAAAGGCAGGGACTCAGCCATGCTCTGCATGGGGTCTCCAGGGCCCAGAGCTGCACATGCTAGTTTCTTAAATAGCCTCTGTCCTGTATTTGCAGTTCATTTAAAGGTTAAGGCTGCCTCTGGGTCTCCTGTCCTTGGTTGCTCCTTGAAGTTGCCCCGTGTCTTCTCACTGGCCTTGACTCAACCCCACTGTAGTGAAGTCTTTGTCAGGTAAAAAGCACAGGGTGGGGCCCTGGAAGCCAGGCCCCCCTGGATGTGGCTGTCATTCTTTCATCAACTACCCGAACTCCAACCTCTTGGTTAGGCCTATCCGGCTCTGCTGGGCCTTCCCCTGAGGATAGCATGCAGATTTCCAGAGCATTCTGAATCTTTGTCCTTCCCCCCTCCCGACCCCACAACACTGGTGTCTAGATTGACAGGGAAGTCCATTGGCGGGGTGGTGCCTGGCTCCAAGTGGGAGCTCTCAGGCTGTCTGGCTGGCACAGCAAGAGGGAAGTCAGAATCCTTACTGAGGGGAAATAGCATTTCTCAAGTCAAAGAGGGGAGCAAAGAGCAGATAAATGGGAAGCAGAGTGATAGAACTAAAGTTGGGAGTGAGACAATCAAGAGAGATCCAGGGCCAGCTGGGAGGACTGAGTGGAGTCTGGTGGTTCAGGACCAGGGACGTGAGCAGAGTGAATCCACTTCTAGCTTGTGCCGCTGGGGAGAGTTGGGTGGCTTACAGGGGCCACTCAGGCTAAACGCTTATCTTCCCACTAAACCAGGAGGTCCTCAAGGAGACAGACCATGTACTCTTCACATCTCTGTCCCCGGGACTGCAGAATGAATCCCAAATCCTTTCAAGCAGTCAGCATTTAACAGAAGAGTTCTCTTTCCTGGGCACATGAAATTGATGATACCTCTCCCTCTCCTCTGGTAAAAATAGATGTAATTTGTTGAGCTCTTACCATGTACCAGGCACGGTGCTGAGTCCTTCACATCCATCATTTCCAGTGCTGTCAGGTCCATGAGAGCAGGAACCGAGCCTGTATTATCTCACCACTGCGTCCCCAGGGCCCAGCACAAGCCTGACACAGAGCTGATGCCAAATATCTGTTTGTCGAATGAAGGAAATACTCCTTATAACCTGTATTTTACAGATAAGGAGCTGAATCTCAAACAAGCTGAGTAACTAAGGTTACTCAGCTAAGTGAGATGGAGAAGTGAGGATTTGCATTTAGGTTTGTCTGACTGCAAAGTTCACAGGCTTAGCCATGCTTGGCAGTCACGGCTGTTATCTGAGACCTCGATAACAAAACGTGGCCTGAGAACCAGCATCAGTGGCATCACCTGGTAGCTTAATGGAATTGCAGAATCTCAGCTGCACCCCAGGTCTATTGAATCAGAATCTTCCTTGTAACAAGGTACCCAGGTGACTCAGATACACACTGAGGTGTGAGAAGCCTGTTCTCAGTGGCACATACTTCTTCCCTCCTCCCCAGCCAATCCACCCCCACAGCCACTCACAGGGTCTACACTCTTGACTGCCAAACAGCCTCAATCAAACTGCACTCGGCCATTGGGTCCTTTGTCCTTTGCCATGAGACTGCTGGGTATAATTGTAGTGCTGGCAGCTTTGGCCATGACTTTTAAAATGATTACCACTGAAGGATCAAAAGCATATTTTCACCTTTTAAATCTTGTATGCCCATCAAGATTCTAACACCTGGAGGTCCATGTTCATGAAAATGGAAAAAGAGTTTTTCAACTGGTGGTCTTGCCTTTGAACAAGGGGTCTCATCTGGACAGGGGCCCTTCTTGACACTCTGCTGTTCTATATCCAATCACAGAGGTTGTAGATTTTCAGTCCAGTCTCTGTTTATTATGAAGACAATTTAATCCAATAATTATGTTCATAAACAATTCCCCAGTGATTTAAGAGGCTCTGCTCATTTATGTTTTGAAGCTTGTGAGTTTGGTCTTTCAAAACAGCTTACAGAATTGCTTTGTCTAACAAAAGGAACAAGAGAAGAGGGTCATGGTTTACTTCACCCAGGCTTCCCCCCTCCCTTCTCTCTCTGGTCCCTCAGGTCCCTAGGCCATTGTCCCTGATGCATCTCTAGCCTCTCCAATAAGTCCTGTGCTGCTCTTGTTCCAGAATTCAATGCAGGGATTTTCTCTAGAGTCACCTGCTGTCTGCTTATAGGCTTATCTAAATCAAGAGTTCTTATCCTCTGATCTGTCAAATGAACTAGGAGGTCCTTGATCACCAAGAAACTGTATGTGAGGACTTCCCTGGTGGCCCAGTGATTAAGATTCCACCCCTCCAATACATGGGGCACAGGTTCAATCCCTGGTCAGGGAACTAGATCCCACAAGCCACAGCTAAAGATCCCACATGCCCCAATGACGAGTCCACATACTGCAGCTGAGACTCGGTGCAGCCAAACACAGTTTTTAAAAAAGAAATTGTATATGAAATTTGGTGCTGATATGCATTTTCATAGGGGAAGAGTCAGTACTTTTCTCAGATTCTCGATGGGGTCTGTGGCTTCCAGAAGATCACTGGTCTCTCTGTCTCTGGACTTTCAGGACCCGCGCCTGTTTCTCTCCTTGTCCTCAAGTGACTTGGAGTTTATTTTATTGTAAAACTGCAAGTCTCACATGAGTCAGGACTAGAGCCTGTGCCATTCACATCAGAGGTTCTACCTTGTAATGTATGAAACCCTTTCGCAGAGTGTATTTTTCTCCTTACTCCAATACATGTGAAAGGAGTTGTAACTTCATGTATTTAGTTTGCAGACAATTCCTGATGCACTGATGACTTCCCAGACCTCTTAAAAAAAAAAAAAAAGCCACTCTGCCCTCCTCCCCATCCTCTCCACCAAGGAATCTGTAGCTCACAGGTTGAGACTTTGGTTATAGATAATCAGAAAAGAAAGAGTCTTAGTTATTATCAAGTCTAATTCCCCCATTTCACAGATGAGGACAATAGGGCTACCAAGAGGAGGAACTATCTGCTTCAGAGTGCCTGTCAGAGCTGGGGCTAAGAATCAAGTGTTCTGACTTACCGAATTTCACATCTGTCCTCCACTGAGGCTTGCATAGCTCCAACTACACAGACATTCTCAAGAAATATTTGTGAAATAGATAAATGAATATTGAGCAGGATAAGGATGCCTGTAGATCTGATTTTCTCTGTATGTTAGTCACTCAGGCATGTCTGACTCTTTGCAGGCCCATGGTTTGTAGCCTGCCAGGCTACCCTGTCCATGGAACTCTTCCAGGCAAGAATACTGGAGTGGGTTGCCATTCCCTACTCCAGGGGATCTTCCTGGCGCAGGGATTGAACCCAGGTCTCCTGCATTGCAGGCAGATTCTTTACCATCTAAGGCACGAGGGAAGTCTGAAAGTCTTCTCTACTGAGCTAAAATAAGTTAATAGTCTTTCTCTCCCTCTCTTCTCCCCTCCGTGCCATGTCCTCCACCTCCCCCCAACCCCAGCAGATGCCTGGACTGGGCTGATGCAGCAGTTTGAGCCTAGAGGAAAAGCCGGAAGGAATGAGGGGGCTTCTCTCCTTGGAACTTAAAGTTAAGGAGCCCTAACTTGATTTTATTTGACTCCAACTTCAGTTTCTAATAATAATCTTATACCACTTTTCAAGGATACATGCATTCATTTGACTATTATTCACAAAACAATTTTTATGTACTGGGTTCAGCACAACACTGTACTGGGCTGAGGATGTGAGAGTAAATACAGGCATGGCCCTGTCCTCTGGATACCTGCAAAGGTGACGGCTACAAACCTTTGGAGGCCATAGAGCTGATTGTCCCAATTCTCCTGACTGCAAGTCTGATAGATCTTCGTTGATCCAAGGGGGTCAAAGTAGCCAGGATCACTTTCTTCTTGTGGTGGGCACTGCTGCATATTCCAACTCCCTATGCAGGACCAAAAGGAACCTGGAGGACATTAAGTTCAATGCTTTGCTTTATATGGGGACACTGAGGCCCAGAGCAGCCATGGGACTTCCCTCAGGTAACCAGAGAGTCAGGTGTCCACCCAGGACCCTTATGATAGTCTCAGAAATTAGTCCTGAGGGTTGGATTAAGCCAGGGACAGAGATGAGGGTGAAGGCAGGAGCAAAGGCAGAAGACAAAAGGCGGGAACATACACAGGGTGAAGGGAGCAGGGAGGAAGGCCACCCTGGCTTTTCATTCATTGCTCTGAAGTCAAAGAGAGATTACTTTGGATGTGAGGTCAAGGTCACCATCACAGAGAACTTGTCATGCTGCCAGCTGCAGAAGCCGAGCCTGGTTCAGAGACAGATGCTGTCCTCAGGAACCAGGGGGCTCAGCAGGAAAACAGAATTGTTACCAAATTTATGAAGCGCTTCCCTGTACCAGAACGTTTATATGTTTCAGCACATTGACCTTTTCAATGAGAAAGCTGATGCTCAACCCAAAGAATTCTTCCCCAAAGAATCGTGAAGATCAAATAATGATTATTATTGTTATAGCAGTGATGTCAGGAGCCATTTACTTGAGATGCAAACAGCTGGGAGCCAGCAAGCAGTCAGACACAATGGTCAGAGGCAGTGTATCCATCCTGATTTTACAGGGAGGAAGTGACCCCACTGAGGAGTAGAGATTTGCTCAAGGTCCCACTGTGGAACAGCAGTGGGTGGGATTAGGATTTGGGTCCTCCTCCCCAGAGGTCAGGACCTGCCAGGTGGCACAGTGGTAAAGAATTCGCCTGCCGATGCAGGAGACACAAGAGACATGGGTTTGATCTCTGGATTGGGAAGATCCCCTGGAGAAGGAAATGGCTACCGGCTCCAGCATTCTTGCCTGGAGAATCTCATGGACAGAGGAGCCTGGCGGGCTCACAGAGTCTGACACTACTGAGCCACTGAGCGTGTGTGCACTCCTAGGAGTCAGGGTCTGGCCTGACGCCCCTAGCTCTGCAGCCAGCCTCAGGGAAGGGGAGCGCAGCCTTGAACAGGCCAGGCGGTTCCCACAGCCCCTCAGCCTCCCTGACCCTGGGTCAGTGCCTGCCCTCCCTGCACCCCCTTGGCAGAGTCATCACCCGCAAGCCCAGCCAGCTGTCTTCAGCCCTGTACTGAAGCTGGCACACTTCTGCTTGGCTGAGTCCTGCCATCGGCTCCGGGGCCACGGACGTCTCAAGTAGTCTCCAGGAAGCTCACTTTGAGGGTTTCCGGTCTCCCGCTTCTTAGCCAGAGGAAGAGGAGAAAGAGAGCAGAGAAAGCCCCAGGCCTAAGGCTGAGGGCCTGGTTTTGCAGTAATGTAGAGGGGACCTGGCATAAAGCTCAGAAGAGAAGAAACCAACAGGAAAAGTGAGGGCAATTATCTCTGGATGATATATGTGTGTGGCCAGGGAGGTGAGGGTTTCCATTGCCTTCATCCACAGAGCAGGGCCAGGGGATCTGAACAGTAAAGAGGCATACTCCCGCGGTGGACGAGGTGATGTCCAGAGACAGTGCTGCGCACTGAATCCCTTAATGAGAACGAAATGAAAAATTCCGTTATATTTTCAGGCCTTCTCATTATACCATTTTAATTTGATGCTAACATGTCTTTAATACCTCTCTACACACACACACACACACACACACACTAAAATCTTTTTTTTTTTTTAAAGCAGGCCTTGGGCTCGGAGGCTTTGGCAGGCAACAGTATCTAGTTAGAATTTAATAACATTGTTTTTATGGTATTTATTTTTACTTTTAGCTCCTATTTATGGCAGGTGAGACTGGTTTTCCATTTGCAGTTGTGATATAAAGTTTCCATTTTAAAGACATTTAAGTTAAAAAGAGTCTATTTAAAGAAAAATACTAAGTGAATAATAATACAGGTGGCTTGCAGACATAACCTACGTGATCAAGGTGGTATGGGTACCTCTGAAATTTGGGAAATACTGACACATGCAATCGTGGAAAAAAAAAGTCACATAGTCTCACAATCAAAGACCATTGAATTTTAGAAACCCGGGATTATAGAATCCCAGGACACAGAATCTTAGAACCATAAACCCTAAAATGAATAATATAATATATGAGATACTATAAAACATAGTCTCTCACAAAATCTTTGCATGTGGAGGAGAGAGTCTTGAAGCCATCTGTCGGTTCAATTCCCTCATTTTGATGTGGGGAAATTGAGGCCCCTAGAGATTAAGGATAGAATGAAATAACATACGTGAAAGGGCCTTGTAAAACACAACATGTTCTTCAAACATTAAGAATATTTGGAAAAGGGTCCCCTAAAGTCACAGGACTTTCTAGCAGGGAACTGGGACTGAAATTAGCTCTCTTAACTCCTGCCCCTGCTTCTGGGACTTTCTTTTCCTTCTCAGCTATGACGAATTTCTCTTTTTTTTTAATTTAAATTTTATTTTTTACATATACACACTTCTATATTTATTTGTTTGCTTGTTTTTGGCTGCGCTGGGTTTTCATTGCTGCATGCAGGCTTTCTCTAGTTGTGGTGCTCAAGTTTCTCATTGCAGTGGCTTCTCTTGTTTCGGAGCACAGGCTCTAGGGTACATGGGCTTCAGTAGCTGTGGCACGGGAGCTCGTTAGCCATGGCACTCGGGCTTAGCCGCTCTGCGGCATGTGGAATCTTCCTGGCCCAGGGATCGAATCCATGTCCCCTGCATTGGCAGGTGGATTCTTACCCACTGTGCCACCAGGGAAGTCTTATGATGAATTTCTTGAGGCTCCACTGGCCCAGGCCCGGCCTTTGCTGGGAGCTGGGGGGACACCTGCACGGGGCTGGGCTGCTGGGACCCCTTCAGAGGTGGGAGCAGAGGAAAGGGAGGCCACGTTCAGGGGTCCCATGCAGTGCAGTGGGGTGTAGGTAGGGGAATCGGGGCATATTTAGCTCTCCATTCTCTGAGCTGTAGAGGCCTCACCTGCCAGGCCAGAATGTTGCCAAATGCCTGCCAGGGGAAAATCCATTTTATGATTCTAGCTCAGCTTTTTTCTGGGGCCTCAATTTCTTCTTCTGTCCAATAGTTAGGAAGCTAACCAACACTCTTCCTGATGCCCAGAGCTGCAAGCATAGTTCCCAGGATCTTATCTGGAAAAAGGAGGGCTCCATCCCGAGGGTGTCTTGGAGGATCTCAGTGGGAACCAGGATGTTAACAAAGAAAGATCTTGAGAGCTGTGGATGGGATGACGGGAAAAGAGATTCATCACTTTGTTGAGAAAGACCCCTACCCCCCAGCTTCTGCCAGAATGACCTTCCTTTCTCCTGGGACTGGATATTTATGGACTCTCCTTGGCTTGGGGACAACTGCCCTGAAAATTGGGGCTTCAAGCTATGGCAACAGGCTGGACCACATGGGGAGGTCAGACATGCTGACCCAGCCTAGTGCTTCTGGGTGCCCCGCTTTTAGAATTGCCTACCAAGCCACGGGCACTAAGTGTGGCCCCATCCAGGTCCCAGCCCTTCCTCACACAGTAGGGAGAGGGGGGTCTCTGGTAGGGATCATGGGGCAGCAGTTTCCTCTAACCATACAGCCAATGAGCCCTTTTCTCCTGATGACCAGACCTCAGGGAACTCCTTCAGGCTAATTTCCAGGAGATCCAAGCCCACAGTGCTGCCCACTTCTCATGGGGGGCACCTCATCTGCCAGCCCTATATTTTCACACCCACTTCTGAAGTATGCTCTCTCCCTCTCCCTGGGAACTGTTTCATGTGGCTCGTGGGAGGGGAAATGCCACGGGCAGTTGCTTCTCTGTAGCTGCCTGGCTGGGGCTGCAGCATCTCTTCTTCCTGAGGTGGCCCGCAGCCCACCTCCTGGGGGCCAGGTGCCCTGGGTGTTCCGTGATGTTGATTCCTGTGCAAGTTCCAGGTGACCCAGTAGCAGCCCCCAGCGACACACCTGACCCTTTCTGGCCTCCACCGTCTTCCAGACAGGCGCCTGAGGAGGAGGAAAAAAAGGACCACTTCTCCTCACCGCCGGCCCTCAGAAGCGTCTAAGCCATTCTCCCTACATTAATCATGGAAAAGACAGCACACCCCAGCCCGGGAGGGAAAAAGTGCCTTTTTCATCTGTCTGGCTACATGGGTCTCAACATGAAAGTTCAGCTCTGGCTAAGCTCTCACTCTTGACAGCCGTCCCGCCGCCTCTGACCACTCTCAGGCTCTCTCAACCACACCCGCAAAAGGTAACAGGATTAAGTCAACGTCACTCTGCCGAGAAATCCTTCCAAAGCCTGTCTTGTCCACTGTCCCACGGAGGCCAGTTCAGGCTTCTTGGCACCCAGCGGCGGGGTCCCCGCCCTCTCTGGCCGTTACCCTGGGTTGGGACTGTTAAGTATTTCCTCATTAAAGCCCTGGCAGCTCAGCTCAGGTCTTCAAGCCAACACCAATAGTTACAACCGCCCCAGAATGTTTGGACAGATTTCTGCAGTTACGAGTTTATGAAGTTGAAAGGTTTTTATAGATGGGGGACCATATTGGTGTTAAGGGAGACTATTTCTTCGGGAGGGGCAGGGGTGGCGGGGAGCAGGGGGGTGGGTGGCTGCTGGCACTGAGTCTGCTGTCTTAAGATCCTCATGGCAGGAAGAGGAGACGAAAGGGCCAGAAGGAACCAGGGAGGCCAACCAAAGAGCAAGCATAATGAGCTTGCACTGCCAGGAGGTGGAGGCAAGAGTGAGAGGGGACACTGAGGGGCACTTTCGCCTCCAAATGAGGAAATAAAAACCCCACAGAAGGTAAGCACCGAATCCTGAATGCCTTTTGCAACCAGAGGAAGAGCTGTTTGATCTTCATTATTTTCTCTTCCCAAAATGAAAACCTCAGCAAGATCAGGGAGTCTGGGGTAGGTATCAGAGATACTGAGGACTCCTCTCCCCAAAGCTGACGCAAATTATTGTGAATGTGCTTTCTTTGGGAGAGGATCCCTCAGCTGTATTGTATTTGAAAAGGTGTCTGTGGCCAGAACTCCTGAGATATACCTACCCTCCCATTGTGTTGATAGGAAAATCGAGGCCCATTCTAGTTGAGCATCCACCCATTCATCAAATATTTACTGACTGTCTAAGCACTGAGGCCACAGTTGGGATCGGAAAGAAGGTCCCTGTTGGCCCACTCAATGCTGATTGTCATGGGGAGGGAGAAGGAGAGGGATGCAGACATGGGCTCATGGGATAGGGCTGGAGTTTGGGGAACCCTCTCTGAGAAGTGGCATGTCATTTGGGGCTCTAGATTCAAGGAGGCAGCCATGTGAAGGTATAAGGAAAAGTGTTCTGGGCAGAGGAAATAGCCAGCTCAAAAGGCCCTGAGGGTATATGAGTTTGGTGGAAAGGCAGGGGGCCAGTGAGCAACACACAGAAGTGGGAGCAGAGGAGGCCAGTGAGATGGGTCATGTAGGAACATGGCAAGGAACTGGGGGTTTATTCTCAGGGCAGTTGGAAGCCACAGAGAATTTGGAGTAGAATACTCTAGATTCTGCCCACATGGAGAATCTCCAATTAGAATTCCAGAAGGCAAGCCCAGCATTCCTCCCGCTGTACCACACTGCCTTTCCCTGGACTGCCCTGCATCATTCCCTCTCTGCTCTTGGTGGAAAAGAAGGAAACTCAAGACAGGATCTGGTGGGTGGGGTTGCCTCTTTGACCATTGCACTAATTCCGCTGTAGGCCACTCTGTATGAAAGGGCCTTACTGTAACATCAGAGCCAGAGAGGGAAAGGGGCTTGTCCTCGGCCACACAGCACATTCCTGGCAAAGCAGGAAGTAGACCTAGTTCCTGTCCTAGAACTGTGGTCTCCCCACTGGTCTACATGTTCTGCTTTATCATGACACACTGTGGTCCTTATACTTAATCACACGCCAGGGCCAGGCTGGGGCCCTGTGAGGGGGTTGGAAAGGGTCTGGAGCCAGAGGGAAGGACAGACAAAGAGGAACCGAGCAATCCTGGAAGGGAAGCTCAGAGAATGGCCAGGAAATGCCATAAACTTTCTTGTCCTACTGGTAAAACCACCAAAACAGTGAAGCAAAGCACGCACCTCTTTTTTATTTTAAAGAAATTCACACCTATATTAAAAATGAGCTATGGGACTTCCCTGGCAGTCCAATGGTTAAGACTCTGTGCTTCTATTGCAGGGAGCATGGGTTTGATCCCTGGTCAGGGAAGTAAGATCCCACATGCTGCACAGAATAAAAACCTAAAAAAAAAAAAAAAAAAAAAACCCTAAAAAAATTAAAATTTACTATAATTAAAACTGTTCACATGTCATCATTATTATTATTATTTTTAAAAAGAGAGTTATACAGAACCTATGGTGTCATCTCCCACGCAAACCACTGATGAACAATTTGGTATATTGTAGATTTGGGTTTCGCTTTCTCTTACTCCACCATGGAATAGAAAGCAAAAGCATTGAAAGGAAAGAGCTAGACTCTTGGGCCACCTTGCATGTGACCTTAACCTTGCTGTGTCTTCCTTTCCTGAGGGGTCAGATGAGGATAACTGGAGTACACTGCTGGCAGGCTTATCGTGAGGAGTACGCAACGTCAGCAACTTGGGGGAGCCCGTGGCTGGGCAGGTGTCCCCTCAGGGCCTTTCTGCTTCTTCCTCTGTGGTTCTGGTCCTTCTGTGACCTCTCTCGGCCCTGAATGTGTGGCGGTCCCTACTCTTCTGCCCTAGGCCAGTGTCCACTCCTCTGAGAAGCCTTCTCTAGGATCTGCATCTGGAGAGACCTCCCCTGAACCTCCTCAACACTTTGGCCAGTGTCTTATGAAGTCTCTGTTTCCAGGGTCTCACAAACATTTTTTCTGTTGCTCCTTTCTCTCTCTTTTTGGCCTCGCAGCATGTGGGATACTAATTCCTCAACCGGAATCCAACCCACGCCCCCTGCATTGGAAGCTGAGTCTTAACCACTGGACCACCAGGGAGGTCCCTAAGAGGTCACTGTTCACACTTTATATTGTGACTACTTGCTTCCAAATCTTCCTTTCTCCTCAGACCTGGGATTTCATAGACCAGACACATTTCAAAAAATTTTTTAAATTAAAAGCTGAGAGGCTGAGTCCCTTGACTTGAAACTATCACAACATTGTTAATCGGCTACACCCTGATACAAAATAAAAAGCTTTTTAAACCCAAACCAGGGTTCTATATCAACCTAGAGGGGTGGGATGGGGAGGCAGATGGGAGGGAGGTTCAAAAGGGAGGGGATATATGTAAACCTATGGCTGATTCAAGTTGAGATTTGACAGAAAACAACAAAATTCTGTAAAGCAATTATCCTTTAATAAAAAATGAATTAATTTTTAAAACACACAAAAAACCTTTTTTTTTTTTTAAAAAAAAGAGAGACTGAGATAGGGTTGCCAGCTATTTTCTTTTGCAAAATACACTATTAAAAAACTATCGTTTAAGATAGCCATGATTTCCACAAAGAAAAGAACTTTTTGATACTAGACAAAGCAGGAAGAACATAACTCCTGAACAAAAGACAATTCTTTAAACCGAGTGACTGAAGCTTTAGGGAAAACTACATTATTCTTCCTCTCATTTTGCTGTAGACCTATGATATCTTCCCGTTCGACCAGATTTGAAGTCGTTCTTCGTCAGATTCTGCCTCATTCTGCCTAAAAACACCCTTGGCACTGCTCTCTGCCCCAATGGGGTTTTCCCCCAGACCCTGACAGCCGAGTTATTCAAGAGGTTATTTATTTATTTTTTTTCACCTTGAAAGAGCAGCAGGGTCTGTGGATTCCAAAAACTGTTATTAATCCCTTAAAAAATACCATGTTCCAAACCAAATGTGGACATGCTTTTAAATGTTTGGAGTGCCTCCCTCTCCCTGTCAGCTTTCAAGAAGTAAGGACTTCAAAGGCCATTTCCTTGCTGAAATAAACACTGGGGCTAGATGTAGGGGAGAGAAACATGGGCTTGTTGAGTGGAAAAGAAAATTGTGTTTTCCTTCTAAAAGGCATCCAGACCCATCACAGAGAAAACAGCCTCTGGTCTGGAGGACAAACATTCAGAAGGCTGAGAACAAGGCCTGGGGGTGTATGTGCTGTGATGACCTGTACCTCTACCCTCGTGTGTTTCAATGTGGAGTGGGGATGAGCCTGGGAGATTCTGAGTGCAAAGGGCCACGTTGGTGCCTGAGAAATGCTTTATCAGTTGAGCTAAGAGCTCGACTCTAGAGCCTCTTAGTTTTACTTACAACACAATCACTTAATAGCTGTGTGGATAAAACTTTTCCTCTCCTTGGTTTCTTCATCTGTAAAGTGGGAGTAATTTTTTTTTTTTAATATTTATTTACTTGGTTGCCCCAGGTCTTTAGCTGCAGCATAAAAACTCTTTTTTTTTTTTTAAATTTTATAAAAACTCTTTGGTTGCAGCATGTGGGATCTAGTTCCCTGATCAGGGATTGAACCTGGGTCCCCTGTGTTGGGAGGGTGGAGTCTTAACCACTGAACCACCAGGGAAGTCCTGGGGATAATAGTTTTGTGACAGTCAAGCCAAATGATGCATGTGTAATTGCTTAGAGCAGTGCCTAGCATGTTTTAAGCACTAGATACATGGTAGCTGTTGTAATTGTTATTTATGAAAATGTCCAGAGAGCAGGCTGGTCGTCTAATTCCTTTCCCAGAGGTTTTGCCCAAACTTGACAAGTTCTATGGTTCTGATCACCTTCCAACCTTATCCCACTCCCACATCAGGGGAAACAGCTCATTCCCTGGAGAAGCTTCAGGCCCTTGGCTCACTTGGCAGCCTGGGCAAGCCCCACCATGGGGGTGCAGAGTGGATGGACTCTGCCCTTCTGAAAGGCATGAGGGAGAGGTGGTAGAGAGGGCTTGGGTGCTGGCGCCCTGGCTTAGAGCCCCTGTTCAACCACCTACTAAGGTAAGGCCAATGTTACAGGCCTTCATCTATACAATGGGACTGCCAAGAGAGTCCTTGTGAGATGCAGTGAGATGATGCTTGGAAAGGGTGCAGCGGAGCACTTCTCCTCTTCCTCTTCTTCTCTTTAAAAAATTTTTTACTTATTTATTCAATTTTGTGTGTGTTTTTTTGGCTGTGCTGGATTTTCGCTGCTGCTTGGGCTTTTCTCTAGTTGTAGCAAGCAGGCGCTACTACCTAGTTGTGGTGCATGGGCTTCTCAATGCAGTGGCTTCTCTTGTTTTGGAGCATGGGCTCTAGGATGCTCGGGTTTCAGTAGTTGCAGCTACCGGGCTCTAGAGCACAGGCACAGTAGTTGTGGCCCACAGGCTTAGCTGCTCCCTGGCATCTTCCCGGATCAGGGGTCGAACTTGTGTCTCCTGCGTTGGCAGGTGGATTCTTTACCGCTGAGCCACCAGGGAAGCCCCTCTCTTCCTCTTCCTGTCTGTCTCTTTCTTTTCCTTTTCCATCTTTGTCTTCTTCTTCCTCAGTGGAGTCTGCATGCAATGGCTTCCTTACATGTCCTTCAAGATAACCTGGGGCCTGTCAGGTCTGGACTCTGGGAAGAAATGTGGGGCTGCACCTGAGACTCAGGGGAAGGGAAGAGATGAGTAAGGAGAGAAAACAGCAGAAAGGAATCAGAGAGATGACACCCCAGAGGTGAAGGTGGAGAGAGAGGAGCCCAGTCTGAAAGCTGCAGCAGTGCTGAGGTCAGGGAGGGGGTCCAGAGCCTGACCCCACTGTGTGTCAAATGAGGGAGGGAGGAAGTACTCCATGGAGTGGGGGTGGGTCGGGCAGCTGTCAGTCCACCACGAGACAGGAACAGCTCAGAAAGGACCTGGCCACCGTGTGTGCACAGAGTTGAGAGAGGGCCTTGTCTTGGTTGAGGGGCAGGAAGGTCCAATCAGGCAGCCGGGGAGACAGGATTCTCAGGGACACAGGTAGAGGTGGCCCAGGCTGGGACGGCTGAGCACTGTCCCTGGATGCCATGGTCCACACCGGGGACCCAGCCCACAGCCTTCCTCCCCATCCCCTGAGGGACCATGCAGGTCCCAAGTCGCTTTCTCTGAGAAGCTTTCCTCTGACTCCTCTCTGCCCCCAGCCTGACCTCAGTCCACTGTCTCATGGCCCTCTGTTCTCTGTTATCGCACTGACCACAAGCTGAGTTTATTGTTTGGCTCTTCCTTACAACATGTAAGATCTGGGAGTGGATGCCCTGGAGCATCAGGTTCACCTCCTTATCCCCTGGGCTCAGCTCCATGCCTCGGGCAGAGCCAGCCGGCAGTAAATATTGGTTGAACAGATAAATACAAGCTAAAAAATATTGCTTGGCAACAGCAATGGTGAGGAAGAAAAGGCTTCTTCAGTGATCTTGACTACCCTTTCCTCTCTTCCTTCCACCATATATCAAGCACCTACAATGTGCCTAGTGCTATGTTAGGCACTGGGGTGCTGTGTCGAATGCAATGGAGAAGGTCCCTGTCATTATAAGGCTTGTATTCTAGTGGGGGAACCGGGGAAACATCAAGCTACAAGTAAGGGTACAAAGTCCGGTAAGGATAAATGTTTCAGGGAACAACAGTGTCAGGGCTGTGTGTACACATGTGGTCTTAGGCTGGGAAGGGGACACTTTGCTGACTCCTGGAGACCGGAATGAGGCGAAGTGGAGTGTCACGCTTACACAGGGGCATGGAGCTCCTGGTGGCAGGCATGGCAGGTATTAAGGCTGGGTGGCAAGGGCAACCTTGGCATGTTCCAAAGTGGTTAGTTGTTAAGCTGTAGAGAGACAGACTTGAAGGGCTTCCATCCCAGCCAGGCTCTTCTGTGATGAAGGAGGAAAGGCCCTCAAAGAGGGGAAGGCATTGCCCCAGCATGCCAGTGGCAGGGCAGGCAGCAGAACCAGGAGTCCTGGCCTTTGAACCCCTGCCACTGTGCCCATCCTCAACAGCTCCTGGTCTGGGGTCAGAAGTACCCTCAAGGACCACTTCAGGCTGGAATCTCCCAACAGGAAAGCAGGTGGGGCCTCCCAGAGCCTGCACAGCCTCAAACCCGCATTGTGCAGATGAGAAGACTGAGAACCAGAGAGAGGGGAGTCATTCCCCAAGCCTCTCAGAAAGCCCAGCCAGCATGATTTCCAAACACCCATCCTCTTAGAAGCCTAGCAAGACACTGAGTAGGGGGTCGCATCGAAGGCTGCTGGATGAAGGCATGAATGATGGCCCAGGGCTAAGGGGAGATGCAATGACTCGGATGCACTGTCTCTATGTTGTATGCGCTAGTTCCCTGTGGTGATGATCAAATCAATATTAATGAATGTTTATTCAATTTACCATGTGTCAGGCACTGTGCTGACTTAACTGCATTGCCTCTAAATTTAATCCTTGCAATTAGCATACGAGGTGGCAACCAATCCTCCTACTTTACAGGGAAGGAAACTGAGACTTAGGGAGCCAAGTAACTGAACTAAGGAAGCCAGGAGAAAGGGTGAGTTCATGAGAGAACCTCGGAGATGGAGACGGTTGCGGGGCTGAGTTAGGGCACGTCTAATTAGCAGAGTCAGTAGAAAAGCTGTCGTTGCAGTAAGTCTGCCCAGCTCATGGGAGAGGATGGGAGAGCAGTCCAGGGCTGAGAGAAAATCTTCTGATCTGTGCATGAGGGTTCAAGTGGGAAGGCCCCTTCATACCACCTCCTACCTTATTTGGGTCTCACAAGAACCTGGTTGGGTGCTTTTCCTTGTCTTACCATGAAGAAGAACAAGGCCAGAAAGGGGAGTGCCCAGGGTCACACTGGGAGCCGAAGCAGGTGTCCTTACGCCCCAGCCAAAGCTCCCCGCTCACCTGCGTCCCAGTGTCTATGGTCCCATGGGGAAAGTCAGAGGTCAAGAGGTCATGTCTCCCAACTCCTGGCATTTCTGGTTGAATCACGTTCCCCAAAAGATATGTTGACGTCCTGACCTCAGTACCTGTGAAAGTGGCCTGGTTTGGAAATAGTCTTGCAGATGAAATCAAGCTAAAATGAGGTCACATTGGTTTGGGAGGGTAGGCTAATCCAATAGGACTGGTGTCCTCTATAAAAAAAGAAGAGACAGACACGTGGAGAACACCCTGTGAAGATACAACTCACAAGGAGAATGCCATGTGACATAACAGAGACAGAGATTAGCGTGATGCTCCTGCTCTCGAAGAAAGGTCAAGGTCCGATGGCCACCATCAGAAGCCAGGAAGAGGTAGAGATTCTACCCAGAGTCTCAGAAGGAGCATGGCTCTGTGGACACCTTGATTTTAAATATCTAGTCTCCAGCACTGAGTGAGAATAAATTTCTGTTGCTTTAAGCCATCTGCTTGTGGTACTTTGTTATGAGAGCCTTGGCAAACTCTTGTACTTGCTGTCCAGTCTTCCCACCTAGTATTCAAAAGAACCCTCAGGAATAAGGGGGAGGGTCCCCAGGCCCTTCATGCACAAGCCAGAAGCAAGGCCAAGGCAGGATTCCAATGAAGAGGGAACATACTGATAGCTTGATGCTTATAAATAACTTCTTATGTACCAGGCATTGTTCTTTGTGTTTTACATATATTACCATTTTGAATCCTCACAACAGTTATGCAAATAGAAGAGTTCTGTTGCCATCTCTATGTTATAGATGAGGAAACATCCCCGGGGAGGTGAAGTGATGAGTCTAGATCACACAGCTGACAATCAGCAGAGCCTGGATCCAGATACAGGCAGTCTGTCTCTTTACCATGACACTGGCTGGGGCAGAGGTGGAGGTGTGTATCATTCCTGCCGGAGACAAATAGACAAGCCAAGTCCTGGGAGGAGAAGAGTCAAGGGCACGTTGGACAAAAGTATGTTTTCACTAGTTTTCTACAGTAGTGAACCCAGGGAGGGAGAGCTGGTAAAGGTAAGAGCCTTCCGTAAGGAAGACCAAGGCATGGGTCTGGCCAGTGTCTGTACCACATGGGAATTAAGGCTGTGGGCTCTGAAAGGAAGCCCACACTGCATCTTCAGCGTGCTTCTGGGTGACATGCTGCATTAGTCAGGATAGTTAGGCAGTGCTGTGTTAAACAAACAATCTGAAAGCCTTAATGGCTTGTTTCTTGCTTCTGTTAACCTGGTTCCGCCAGGTGTTCACTTTCCTTGGTTTGGTCCTCACTCAGGAACCTAGGCTGTGAGGCAACCACTTTCTGGAAAAGAGTATTGGAGGATCATTTAATCAGCAATTAAATGTTCCAGCCTCAAATAATGTACAATTCAGGACCAGAACTGGTCATGTGGTCCCATCCAACCACAATGCCACCAGGAGATGTCATCCTTCCTTGAGCCTGGAAGGCAAATATCCAGAAATGTTTGGTGAACGGCACTAATGAGGAGCACATAGCCAAACTGCATTAAAGGACTAGGAAGCACATGGTGAAAAACTGGCCTCCTTTTCCCTCTCATTTTAGCTTTCAGATTCTTTCAAGGTGAAAGCCTCCATTCAGTGCTAGTGCTTCACAGACACCTACCTGACATGTGTTAATCTCTCCTTTTCATCATCTGAGAGCAACTCTCAGGTTCAGATCTTTGGACTGCAACAGTATTTAGTTAGACTTTACTTTCTTAGTATTTAATTAATTAATTAATTAATTTAAGCTGTGTCGAGTGCAGCACATGGGATCTTTAGTTGTAGCATGTTGACTCTTGGTTGCTGTATGTGGGATCTAGTTACCTGACCAGGGATCTAACCCAGGCCCCCTGCATTGAGTGTGCAGAGTCTTAGCCAGTGGACCACCAGGGAAGTCCCTGCATGTTATTCGATTTTTATTGCATTCATTTTTCTTTCTCTATTTATTTTAATTTCTGGCCATGTCACAGAGCATGCAGAATCCTAGTTCCCTGACCAGGGATCGAACCCATGCCCCCTGCAATGGAAGCATGGAGTTTTAGCCACTGGGGCCAGGGAAGGCCCTCATTGCATTTTTTTCCTTTGCCTGAGATGAGTGTTTCATTAATAGTAGTATTAAGAAGTTTCCTTGGAGAAAAAAGATTAAGTAAATAAAACAAGACCAGGAAAAAAAGAAAAAAAAAAAAAATCCCAGAGGGAGCTTTAGAGTCAGAAAGCCTAGATTCAGATCCAGATACCTCCACTTAACAGTTCCTTGACATCAGGCGTGTAATGGGATCCCTCTAAGGCTTGGTTTCCCCATCTGTAAAATGTCAGCAATAGGAGACACCACGTCACAAGACTGTTGGGAAATGTTGGTCAAGCTCTTATCACATTGCGGGCCCATAAGAAGTTCTCGACATGAGCAATTATGATCCAGTGGAGTGGCCTCAGCTTCCCTGTCTCTAAAGTGGGTTCAGGGGAGTATCTAGGGCAGGCTGTCATCCCTGCTGAGGACAGTCACATAGGTGCCAGTGGGACTCAACTCGGTAGGCGAGTCTGGCAGCCCCCTCCCTGCAGGTGTTGTGCTGGGTCTCTGGCTGACAGCTGTGTTTTCTCTGCTCGGCAAAGGTCTTAACCATAAACAGCAGAAATCCAGTGACCTCCAGCCCCCAGAAAGCCTCATTCCAGGGGCCTGTGCGAGAAAAGGCTCCTTGTGTCTGGGGTAGGGGTGGTTCTGCATTCCTCAGGCCCAACCATTCGGGCAGGTCTGCTCCAGGAATGCAGCTGCAGGGCCCAGGCGCCCCCTCCCCCGCCAGAAATAGCCGGCGCTGGGCAGCTTTGCTGTGGTCTCCCTGCTCCTGGGAGGCCCCAGCCGGTGCTGGGAGGGCTGAGGGTCACAGCATCCTGGACAAGACACAGGCTGTCCCCTGGGGAAAATGGTCAAGCCCTCCCAGCTGAGTTCTGATTCAGGCATTTGGGAGTCTTGCCCTGGAACCCTAGCCCACAGAGTCATCGAATTGCGTTTAGAAAGAAAAGAACATGTTTTAACACAGCGTGAAAGGTCCTGCCACGCTGGCAGCCTCATCCGCCTCTTCGCCCTTCCTGCCCCAGCAGGCCTTCACCGGGTGCTGGGGCTCACCCTTGCCTTCACCCTAGCGGAAGCGCTCCCCCTCCTGCCTCTTGAGAGAGCCAGCCCCTCACAGTTCAACCCTCTCATCTCAGTAAACATCACCCCCTTAGAGAAGCCGCCCCTGCTCACTCCATCTAAGTGGCCTCCCTAAATCACCTCAACCATGTCTGTCACTTTCTTGTTTATTATCTGTTTGCCTACTTATGATGTCACTTTTCCCCACTAGAATGTAAGTTCCATGATGATGGAGACCACGCCTGCTGTCAACATCTGCGTTTTCTCTGTTCAGCCAAGTTCTCAACCATGAACATCAGCAACAAGATGACTTCTAGTCTCTGGAAAGCCCTGTTCTCAGCTCTGTATATATTCAATAAATATTGGCTAAGTGAATGGGTGAATGAATAAAAGAAGAATGCCAGAAAACAGCCTGGATAATATTTACTATTCAGTTCTTAATGCTTTCAGTTCTTAGGCATTCAGTTCTTAAGTGCTTTCTCTCTGCCCTGCACTGCGTTGAGTGCATTATATACAGTATTTCATTTAGTCCTGTTGCAGCTCTATGAGGTGGGTACTGGTCTTCCTATTTTCAGAGGCCCAGAGAGGTTAAGGAACTAGCCTGGGTCACATGAGACAGGCATAAGAGACAGAATTGCAGCTCCACCTGCAAACTGGGTTTGTCTAATGGCAAATTCTGTGCTCTTAACATCCCCCACTCCCTCTGCACCCAGAGGTGGGGAGTGACCTGACCAAAGAGGAGTGGAGGGGGTGTCAGAGAATCTTCTCACTGCCTCCTACCTTGTCTCCCAGCCTAGACCGTTGCCAGGACCTTCCAGCCAGGGCCCTTCACTGAGAGCACACAGGGTCAGTGTCTAGCTTCCGCGCAGCCCCGAGGCAGCTCAGGTTCCTCTGAGTCATCCGAATCCCTGAGGCCCCCCCAACAGGTCAGCTCCCAGGCCGTCAGGCCGTGACCCAGGGCCACTCACCCGGCTGGCTCTCACACCCGGGCTAGCCAGAGGACGAGCGAGGCTCGCCCCAGGTTACAGGGGAGGGCCTGTGGCTGTGCTGCCGTGCGCTCAGCCCTGAAGAATGCTGCTGACTCATGGCAGGCGGGCTGGCCGCTGTGACTCAGGGGCGGTACAGGCCTGGCTCCAAGAGGAGGAGGCAGGGGGCTCCGGGTGGAGTGCAGGCCAAGCCCCAGCCCCAGGACTGACATGCTGCGAGGGCTATCACCCTGATACCCTCCAGTTCCGTGACCTCAGACAGCTCTACCCTCAGTGGGCCTTGAACTTCCCTGTCTGCGCAAAAAGCAAAGCATGATCCATGACCCGTGGTCATCTGCCGTGAAGAAAATGAAAGTGCATGAGAGCCAGGTGATGTGGGGCCTTGAGTGTCGGTGTGAGGAGGCTGGACAGGACTTGGCAGAGGCCAGAGCCCTGAGCTGGGAGCTGGGAGTCCTGGGTTCATTGGCCCCTTCACACCAACTCATTGCATGACCTTGGTAAAATTACCTCCCCTCTCTGTCTCCCTCATCAAAGGCCCGCTTCTAGTGGGCAGAGTGGATGGTCACTGACATGAATTTGTCCATATGGTTCCCTCTGCTGAGAAAGCTCTGGCTACTGTGTCTACCTCCTGATCATTCAATGGCTTGTTCAAATGCCACTTCATCAAAGGAGCCTTTCAGAAACTTCCACTCAAAAGTCATGGCTCACAGATATTAAAATGATGGGAAATGATGGCATGAATCTACATTTGATGACATTTAAAAAAGTCCAAAATAGATTAAGTGAAAAAAAAAAACAGGAGACAGAATAAAAAGCATTAAAGGCATTTTTATCTATATATGTGTGTTTATAGCTAGAAATGCATTAAAAAAAGGTCTGGAGGATATCTATATCTATTTATCTATATGTATATATATATATAAAATGTTAACCAAGATAATCTCTGAGTCATGACAATTATGGTGATATTTATTTTTTCTTAATATTTTTCAAGGTTTTCTAAAGTATATGCGACAAGCATGCTACTTTTATAAACAGACTTTAAGCTTCTTTCCAATTCTCTTTTAGCTCTGATCTTTAAATGTTCCTTTATTTATTAAACTAAAGTATCATTTTCTCAGAAGAACACCCTGCCTCCCACCTCTTCAGGAAGTGTAACTTCTCCAGACTGCAACCATGTGACAAGCAATGGGAGCTGCCCTCTTTCTGCAGATCTACACCTAGTCCCTGTTGATTGGCCAGGGTGGGCACCTGATTCCAAGCTAAGCCAATCAGAGCTCTTCTCTGGGACTTTTAAATTTCACTGCGGTAAAAGTCATATAATCTACAGTTATAAGAGTTAACAATTCAATTCAATGTTGTACAACCACCACCTCTATCTAGTCCCCAAACCATTTTATCACCTCCAAAGGAAACCCTATACCAATTAAGCAATTACTTCTGATTTCCCCTTTCCAATTCCCCTAACAACCACTAATCTACATTCTGTCTACGGATTTTCCTCTTCTAGATATTTCACACAGATGGAGTCATATAATATGTGAAATTTTGTGTCTGGATTCTTTCACTTGGCATATTAGTTTTGAGGTTCATCCACATTGTACCATGTATCAGAACTCCCTTCCTTTTAATGGCTGAGTACTATTCCATTGTACGTATTTACTACAATTTGTTTATCCATTCATCCCTTGAAGGCTATTTGGGCTGTTTCCACCTTTTGGCTACTGTAAATAGTGCTGCTACAAACATTCGTGTACAAATATATGTTTGAGTTCCTGTTTTTAGTTTTTTTGAGTATATAACTAGGGATGAAATTGCTAGGTCATATGGTAATTCTGTTTAACTTTTTGATTTCCACAGTGGCTGAACCATTTTACACTCCCATCCATGATATAGCCACAAAGTCTTCAGGATTTTTTAACTTGAACTGAGGAAGAACAGCTCTGAGTCTCTTCCTGGTGAGTCTGGGGATGTGAAAATAACACCTCAGAAGGGAAAAGGTAGAAGATGGAAAGACTGCAAGTCATCCCCAAAGCTTCCCTCTGTCCCACCTCCGTTCTCACGGTTACACAAGCCTTGCCTGCACTGGCAGGTTGGGTTTCTGTGCCCCCACGTGTCCTGACGGATCCCCTCTTCTCAGTGCTGCGTTCAGAATCTTGATGTCTCCAGCTGTGTTTGAGGGTGCCCCAGACCCAGCCCTCTACACGGGGAGCCACTGCATATCACCTTAACCGTGAAGCCAAACGGCTCAACCAAAGTCTCCTCTGCTGTTCCCCAGGTCTTCAGCCAAGAGCCCAGACAGACCCTAAGAAAACGTGACCCTGGCTGGTCCTATAACGAGAGTCAGTGAAG
This sequence comes from Cervus canadensis, assembly GCF_019320065.1. Taxonomy (NCBI): domain Eukaryota; kingdom Metazoa; phylum Chordata; class Mammalia; order Artiodactyla; family Cervidae; genus Cervus; species Cervus canadensis. Next base: position 47,324,981 of record NC_057389.1, read on the forward strand.
AAGGCTGGTGGTAAGGGTAGGTGGGAGGTGGATTAGAGGGGAGAAGAGGGCAGGGGTTCTCCTGAGGACACCGCGAAGCTGGGAAAACTGAAGGCAGGCTGGAGGCCAGACCGGGGGTGGGGGGGGGTGCAGGGTGGGGGTGGTAGGAGGAGGAAAAGATGGAAAGAAAAACCCAGCAGAATTGCCAATGTTTAGATGGCCTTTCACAGAGTAATTGAGACAGTGCGTCCATGGCCAAACATGAAGGCAATGTTTCTTCAGGTTCTAAGAGGAATAACTCTGATTTTGTTTTCTGGGTGGGGAAAAGGGATGAAGAGTGATGGGGAAAGGTGGTTTTGGAGGCAGGATCCATGCCATTCTGACCCCTTCATTCTCCAGAGTCTCAAATCTGTGATCTGGGAACAGAGCCCACCTGCTTGCTTTCCTAAACAGGATCTGGGGAACACACACTGGCCCCAGGAGGAGGGCCTCTGGGGTATGTCCTGCTGCTGCTGCTGCTGCTAAGTCGCTTCAGTCGCGTCCGACTCTGTGCGACCCCATAGACGGCAGCCCGCCAGGCTCCTCTGTCCCTGGGATTCTCCAGGCAAGAATACTGGAGTGGGTTGAGTATGTCCTAGTAGTGGACAATGGGAGAATGTTCTGGATGACTTGAGTGGTGTAGTATTTACGGGATGAGGGTAGGTCACAGGGGGAATCTTAGGTAAACTGTTGGTAGGAAAATGACTTTGTCACCATTTTCTACAGAGAAAATGGAAAGGTAATCACTCTTTCCTCTTTCATGGTTAGTTGCATTTTTCTTTCTTCTTCTTTTTTAATATTTACTTATTTGGCTGTGTTGGGTCCTGGTTTGGTCATGTGGGATCTTTCATTGCTTTTTGTTTTCCACAGTTGCTGTGCTGTTTTACATTCCCATTCATAATATAGCCACAAAGTCTCCGAGACTTTTTAACTTGAGCCAAGAAAGAGTGGCTCTGTAATTCTGGCTCAGTAATTGTGGCACATGGGCTTAGTTGCCCCTTGGCCTGTGGGATCTTAATTCTCCACCAGGGATCAAACCTGCGTCTCCTGCACTGGAAGGTAAATTCTTAACCCCTGGATTACCAGGGAAGTCCCCCGCCTTTTTCTTTTTAACTTCTGAGAGTTGGAATGCATAAAACACAGGACTTCACACAGGAGGCACTCACTGATGGTGGCACTGCTCCAGGTTGGTGGCCTAGAGACACAGGTCTTCTGTCCAATTATATTCCATGTGTATCTTGGTTCACATGACACACAGGCTGCCATAACAAAGCACCACAAGCTGGGTGGCTTAAATGCCAGAAATGTATTATTGCCTCCCCTTTCTGGAGGCCAGCAGTCTGAATCAAGGTGTCATCAGGGTTGATTCTGCTGAGGGCCGTGAAGGAGATTCTGCTGAGGGCCGTGAAGGAGAATCTGCCCAGGTCTCTCTCTTGGCTCCTGGTGCTCCGCTGACAGTCTTCTGTGTTCATTGTCTTGCAGATGCTTCACTCCAATCTCTGCCTTCATCTTTACGTGGGGTCTTCCCTTTGTTTGCGTCTCTGTATCCAACTTCCCCTTTGTAGAAGAACACTGGTCATACTGGGGTAGGTCCCATCCTACTGACCTAATTTTAACTTGAGAATCCCTATAAAGACCCCTTTTTCAAATTAGGTGACATTCTGAGGTACTGGGGGTTAGGGCTTCAACATATCCTTTTGGAGGGATACCATTTGACTTATTGACAACAGGATAATCATCAAAAGGAAATAAAAGGTCCATCCACATCTCTGCAAATGGCACAATTTCATCCCTTTTTATTCATGGCTGAGTAAAATTCCATGAATGTGGAATTCATTCCATGAATGTGGAATCCATATATGTGCCACATCTTCTTCATCCATTCCTCTGTTCATGGACTTTTAGGTTGCTTTCATGTCCTTGCTATTGTCAATAAGGCTGCAATAAACACGGGGTGCGTGTATCTTTTGGAATCATGGTTTTCTCTGGGTGTATGCCCAGGAGTGGGATTGCTGGGTCATATGGTAGTTCTGTTTTTAGTTTTTTAAGGAACATCCATACTATTCTTCATATGAGAACCTATTGTATAGCATAGGGAACTCTACTGAGTGTTCTGTGGTGACCTAAATGGGAAAGAAATCCAAAAAAAGAGGAAATATGTATACCTATTGCTAATTCACTTTGCTACACAGCAGGAACTGACACAACCTTGTAAAACAACTATGCTCCAATAAAATTTTTTTAAAAGGAAATAAAAATTTATGGTACATTCCTAATTGTATGAACTGTATTACAAAGAATATTCCTGACAAGAAATAATTTCTATTTTGTCTAAGTATCTCTGAGCACTAAATCGTCTGCTTACAATTGGCCTGGCAGGCCTGGTAATTGGAAGAATTTTCCACAGCCTAGTTTCTGGCCCTTTAGATTTCAAATGGTTTCTCTTCTCTAAGACATATAGTTTTGTGGCCAGATACGGGGGGACATGTTCACATCACTGTGTGGGGTCTGAGCTTGTATATCTGGACAGGTGAATGGCCTCCATGGACAAAAAGAGGGTCCCAAAGACATTTCAATACCAACACAGCTGACTTAACTGTACATGGAAACTATACAGCCCCTCGATGCAGACTGAATATTTCCCCAATTCACCTTCCCTTTAGCCAGACCCCCAAATGCCACGGCCATCCTGACATGAGGAAAATATGACAGTGAGGAAGGAGGTCAGAGTGGAGTCAGTAATCTCAACCCATTGCAGTTAAAATGACTTGTGCAAATTTCACAGAAGTACATGACCATGTGAACACATGGCCAGGGCCCCTCCTGGGGATTAGGGAAGGGCTCATGCCAGCAAGGGATTCTGAAGCTTATGCTGTACTAGTTTTATGGTCCATCTGCCTCAGAACGGGCACTCTCTCAGTCTTAAAGACATCCCATAAACATTTGTTTGAGAAAAACTTATTCACCTACTATGTGCCAGACCCCGTGTCAGACACAGATGAGCCAGAGACAGATAGACTGAGCGCAAATCAAGCATCTAGACATCGTAGTCTCCCCGAGGGGCCCAGCCCTGGAGACACTGGGTTTTCCCAGGCGTGAGTCATCAAATAAAGTAGAAAAACTAGCCTCATCTTAGGCTGGAAAGTGGGGCCCTTCCCTTTGAAATGTGTGGTGAAAATTCCTGGGAGAAGAAGCCTCCTCCCAGATTTATCCTACCAAGATAATCTTGATGCTGGAGCGCCTTTAACAATCAGAGTTCCAGCTCAAAAGGAGAGGTTGTCCATTAAACCAAGAGTGTGGGAGTCAAATCTCCCCAACTCAGACCTCAGAGCCACACTACTCCCAGGAAACTGTCCCCTGCCTGGATCTCTGAACACAGGGGACTAGAACTTCAGCCTCTACATTCAACTTGAGGTCCGGCCCAGAACCTTCCTGCTTTGACCCAGGATGAGCAGAAAGTCATGACTCCCTAAACCAGTCCTGCTGGTAACTGACTGGTCTCAGCTGCCTGCCTCAGCCCCTGCCCAGCTTCGCCCAGGACCCTGGCCCTCTAAATCATCTTGAACGGCACATACTTTGGGGCATCCCCCTCTCTGAGCCTCAGTCATATGTGAAGTAGGATGGCAATAGACTATTTACTCCCAGAGGGCCAGGTAGTTTGTCCTGTCCACCCCTGTAGCCTCAGGCCAATTGAGTGAATGGCACACAGTTGGTGCTCAATAAGTGTTCAAGTGAATGAATGGAATGAAGAGATCCTTGACTTCTGTGTGCAGGAGCAGTAGCCGGTACTTGTTCAGATGCAAGTGACAGACAGCACAAACTGGCACCAGGAAGACCATATGGGTTCATGTCACTCACGTCCAAGGGTGGTTCTAGCTTCAGGATTCATATGCTCAGAAGCTGTTATTATGGATCCATTTGCCTCCGCCTCTGCCCTTTGCTTTCCTCTGTTAGGGTTAGCCCCAGGCAGGTCCAGGCTTACAGTCCAGCAGAAAAGAGACTATCTTCTTCTCAAAAATTCAAATAAAAATCTAAGAATCAAGTCTTGCTGGACAGACTTGGATCCCTTGTCCATCCCTGTGGCAGGGGGACATCTGACACTCCGATTATTGAAGCCTGCCCCTGGAGTTAACCTACCAGTGAGAAAGAGTAGTTCTTTTTTTTTAACTTAAAAAATTTTTTGGGGGGGAAGAGGTGCTGTGTTGGGTCTTAGTTGCCACACACGGGGTCTTCACTGTGGCGCATGGGCTTCTTTCCAGCTGTGGCCCCCGGGGCTTTTGAGCCCACGGGCTCTGTAATTATGGCTCACGGGCTTAGCTGTCCCATGGCACATGGGATCTTCGTTCCTCGATCAGAGATTGAACCTGAGTCCCCTGCACTGGAAGAAAGATTCTTAACCACTGGACCACCAAGGAAGTCATCTTTTAAAAAAAAATAAATGATTTTTTTTTTTTTGAGGAGCAGTTGTGCAAAGGAAAATCTGGGTTCTGGCTCCAAGAGAGGGGAAAATGGCTCTAAGGCAGGCAGCAGGTGCCCACCACAGAACCCAACTGATGTCTGAACATTTGGGCAACTCTTTCCCTCTCTGAGCCTCAGTCTTTTTGTGTGTCCTTCCTAGTGCTTTTGTGGGGGTCCAAATGAGACCCCACAAAAATAATAATAGCTAACATTTATTGAGGCATCACTAGGCCCTGTGTTAAGTAAACCTTTTACACGTTTACTTTAATATTTACAACAATCTATTTTACTGATGGTTGAGAGCTGTTCCAAGGCTTGTATGCTGTCACACAGCTAGCTAGCAAGGGTGGGGCTGGGGTTTAAATCAGTGCCCTCAAGCATGAAGCTATATATAAACTGTAAATAATTTTACAAGCATAAGGGATTATTAGTAATGGCCTGTACTGTTAATAATAGTAATTTTTTAAAAACCCTGAAAGGGAAATTCAAATAAATTCAAACAAATGTTTGTTTAGCACCTACTATGGGCTGATCACTCACCAGGGGCTCAGAAGGAGACACATAAATAACTGTGAAACAGGCAGGCTGTGATCTAATAAAGCCATAAACACGCCCCAGGGGAGTGTGGGGAGCAAGAGATTGACTCCACATGGGGAAGGGAGGGGTGTGGGGATCTGGAAAGGTCTCTTAGAAGAGGTGGGATTTGAAGCTGAGCTTTAAAGATGAAAGGACTTCAACAAAGGGAGGAAAGAGAAAATCAACTTTATAAGGGACCTGGAAGGATCTGAAGACCCAAAGCGGAGTTCCTGGATAAGAGTTAAGCATTTCTTTGCAAAATAACTTCACACCAGCAGGAGCTTCAAAAAGTGATTGACTAAGTAGAGCGCAGCAGTTGCCATGGGAACAGAGGCAAGCCTTGTCCCTGCCATTAGTGAGCATTCCTGCCTTCGAGCTGTCTAGCCGAGGCCAGGAGGCTGCGGGGGCTGTGCTGTGCTGTCCCCAAAAAGAAAAAGCCCAGCAAGATTGCTGCCCTGAGAGGTTGACTCTTGTTTCACAGGGAAGCAGAGCTGACAGGTGACATCTGGGTCTGAGAAGATAGACAGCCAGGGGAAGCCTGTGCCTTGAAGGGCTTTGGGACATCCTGAAGCTACTGGAGCTGGCAGTGGGGCCTCAAAGACGGGGATTTGAGGGCAAGGAACAGGCCTGAGAGCAGGCTTGCCAGGTGGTTCCCTTCCCCCTCGAGGCCTGAGCCAGACCCATCTAGGATGCTGGTGTGAGGGAGCCTCCTAGAGTATGTATCTGTGACATTTCCAGGCCCATTCAGACCTCCCAGAGCTCTTGGGACCACCAGAGCATTCCAGTACACTGGGAATTTTGGCGTTTAACCACTCAAATGCAAAGGGAAAAACGGTAGTGAAGACACTATAGATGGACCTGGTGTCTTTAACGGGAGGGAGAATGGATAGCAGTCATTAGATTTTAGACCTAGCTTCAAATCCTGGCACTGACACTTCCCAGCTGTGTGATCCTGGGAGCAAAAGACTTGTGCTGTGCTGTGCTTAGTCACTCAGCCATGTCCGGCTCTTTGTGATCCCATGGACAGTAGCCCGTCAGGCTCTTCTGTCCATGGGATTCTCCAGGCAAGAATACCGGAGTGGGTTGCCATGCCCTCCTCCAAGGGATCTTCCCAACCCAGGGATAGAACCCAGGTCTTCCGCATTGCAGGAGAATTCTTTACTGTCTGAGCCACTCTTTCTTTACTTCCCAAGTTTCTCCATCTGTAAGATGATGGTAATAATTTTACCTACATCATAGGACTGTATGAGAATTGTGAGATAATGGATGTAAAGTGTCATGCATGGTACCAGGCACATAGTAGATGTTTAATAAACGCAAGCTATTATTATTATAACTTCTGAACTTCAAATTGGTAATCATTTAGGGTTTTTTCCCCCCAGGCAGAGTCTCCTTATAAATTTGTGCTAAAAGCCAGTTTCTCCAAGTAGTACAATAGATGATGACAACTGAAATATGGTGATGGTACTCATTTACCTTCCATGTATCCAGTGACTATGATAAAGGAGAAAATCAAAGTTCTCCCCCTAAGTGCTGGACCAAGGGGCTGGATTTTTTTTTCACTGCAGTCAGTGGGTAGCCATTGAATGTTTTGGAGGACAGGAATGACTTGACTTAGAAAGAATGTGGATTTTTGTCCCTGAGGCTGTACACTTGTAGGAATAGACTCTAAATATAATGACAATAGAATCTAAGTATAGTAACAATAATAACAATAGCCATCCATTCTCAAGAGCTTATTATGCACCAGGCACTGTGCTAAGAGTTTCATTTGCCTTGTCTGTTATAATCCTGACAACAGCCTTATGAGGTGGGTACTATTATTATTTCCATTTTACACATAAGAAAATTGGGGTACTGAGAGGTTAACTCAGATAACTAAGTCACACAGCTAGCAAATGGCAGCACTGGGCTGGAACACAGGCAATCTAGCTCTGGCTTCTTACCTTTAACCCCAATGCTCTTGCCTTTCCTGAATCTGCAAGGAACGTGGAGCCCTGGGGTGGGAGGAGGGGGCCACAGCACTGGTGGGCAGCCTGGCATCCTCTGTTTCAGGAACCCCCCAATTTTACTGAGTCTCAGTGGCCCCCCATTCTCTATCTGACTCTCTGAGACTTCACCTCTTTCTTTGAAAGTCCCATCTGGTGTGTGCATATGTGTGTGCACATGTGCATATCTGTGTGTGTATGTGAGAGAAAGAGAGAAACTTCAGCTGATCAGTGAGGACAGAAGCCTCTGGACATCAAAGTGGGAGGAACCCCAGATAGACAGAGGGACGGATGGGCTGGAGGCAGAACTGGGACCCGTTAGACTAATTTCTCCCCAGGCTGGCAGATGCCACGGCGGGAACTTCTGAGAAGGTGGAGAACAAGTCCTTTCATACGGCCTCCCTTTGAGCTGGCCTCGAGGTGGGGCCGGGGTCGGGTGGGTGGAGGGTGGGGAGTGTGTGGAGAGGCAAGGCCACAGCCGGGCTGGGCAAACAGATTGGGCAGCGACTGTGAGCACAGAGCGCCCATTGTGTACCCAGAGCTCTGCTTTCAATAATCTGCTCGGAAGAATGTTTCATTGAGCGCCAGAGAAAGGAGCCATTGAAATGCCCCAGGCTGGGGCCCCGTGAAGGGTTAAAAGCAAGGGGCTTTGGGTGCATGGGCTTTTGCCACTCCAGGCTCAGAGGTCTAACACAGGATCCTGACAGGCAAGGGGCACTCAGCGAGACCACCGGGAGGTCCTGGAAGCAGGGGTTGGGGGAATGTGTCTCACCCGGAAATGCTAAAGGGGGTGCCCTAGCATGAAGGAGGAAAGCACTTTTCCTTCCAGAACCATTTTGCCCCAATACAGTAATATCCAGCAAGAACCGGGCCTCAGCTGCCCCTCAGCCTGCCCACTGGGGAGACTGACTCACGTGGGCAGGCTGGTCTCTACATGAACTCCTTACACACACACTTCACTGGGGCCCTGGCAATACATTTTCCTATGGCAGCCAGCTTGGCTTTCTTAGACACCTCTGACCTTACCGTTAATCACTAATAAATTATAGTTAACGATGCTCTAGTTGACAGCATAGGGGTTAAAGCAAGAACCAGTGGTCATTGAACAATGCAAACAAGGGCACCTATGGAATTTTCTCCTGTGGAGGTCTTTTCTCCTCAGTAGGAGGATTTAGTCTATCTATCAGAAATGGCCCCTGGAGTGGAATTCCGTGCTCCCACCGGTGTGCATCTTGGCCTAGTGCCACGCACCCTCTCAAGCTACAGAGGCTTATGGGGCTTGAAGAGCAGGGATCATAATGCTGGCATCTGCAAGTTGCAAGGAGGAGGCAGGAAGTGGATGAGCTGAACTGGCCCCTGGTTGCTGAGCCTGACCTCCTCACTCTGTAACTCCTCACAGCTGTGAGGCACCCTCATCACCATGGAACCACTACAGAAGGCGGTGCCGCCTGAGCCTACAACTTCCGGGAGGATCCTCTACAAACTGAAGCTGAGCTTACACCATGAACCTGTCATAGTAACCATTTTGGATGGGAAAAAATAGTTGATGCCTTCCCTAGCTTTCTTAAAAAGAGGATCCTAAACAGGATTGACACTCTGGAGGACAACCCATCATTACTTCTGTGCTTGGCTGTGATTTGGTGATGCCCTTGATTCTGTTTGGGTGGATATGGCTCTTTGTTTCTGCATCAAACAGCTCCAAACTCCCAGGCTTGTGGGATTTATTAGGCTGATTTTATGTGTATTCCTTTATTTCTCCTTAATGTTTTCACTATGAAACTGTATTACTATGAAACAGGCAGGTGCCTCTTGCACCTTCTTATGTATTCCCTCTGAGCTGCTCCCAATATACTTGGGCTGACAAATGAAATCATTAGCCTTGTAAGAATTGTGTGTGAAGTAAGAGTCAGCAGGCTTGGAGTGAGGAAGGCCTGAGGAGTTCTGCTCTAAGTTAAAGGATTGAACTCTGTGACATTTTTGTCTATTCAGAGGCCTTCTATGTTTTCTTTTAGATCCTTGATTTGGTCCAGCATAGACAAACTGAGTTCCAGAGGATGACAGCATGCATAATCTGTGCATAAGATCTTTGCCAAGGTCAATTAAATCAGAAGGAAATAATATCTGTACTGAGGTAATTTTAGTTCAAAGATGGCTAAACATAACATACACACCTACACACATGCACACATCCCCCCTACAGTAATACACACACATACCTACGCACATACACACACCCCTCCACAAATGCACACACACACATACCATGCACAGCAATGAAAGACAAAGCCACAAAAAAAGACTCACCTGTTTTTTCACCTTTATATCTTGACATCCTAAATTTTCTGGGGACAAAGAGTTAGAAGTATAACAATTTCAAATTGGAAAGAACTTCCAAAGTCCTTCAGTTTTGCTCCCCATTTTAGTTCAGGAATCTTTCCTATTACCTCCTGGACAGACAGGCACTTTCCCCTCCTGTTGCGTGGTTCCAATAATGAGGAGCTCAGAGCTTTTTGAAGTCTGATTTTATCAATGGAAATCTCTGACACAAGTAACGCCACTACACCCCTGCCACATCTGATCTGCATTTCGTGTGCGGGTGTTAGGCTTCTGGTAGAGTTTTCATATAACTGTCCTTTGGGGTTGATGGGGTAGGTGTGCTCCTATAGGAATGGGGGAGCAGATTTCCCCTGTGAATATTTCTGCTGTCAATCATCTTATCTTCTCAACTAGAAACTGCAAAGGCTGGTTTAGCTGGAGAGGGAACTTCTGTTTCTCTGAGCCCTACTTCTTGGGTCTGAACTTGAAACATCTTGGAGTTCTTGAGAGTCTACCTGGATGGGGGTAGGGCTGATGGACATTGTCCTAGGGAAGAGGGCAGGTAGGCGCATGGTAGAGAACACAAAGAGAAGAGTGAGCCACCTTCTGAAAGCGACATGACCTGGATTCACATTACTCTGTGTATTTAGCTCTCCACTTGTCATCCCTGAGCCTTTAGAAATATCTAGTTTCAATGTTGCACCCTGACCCAGTTGTATAATGGTATTAAAAGAAGAGTTTGAGGGTCAGGATTTATTTCTCTAGAATATCAGAGGCAAGGATGGAACCCACTGAAGCCACTGTGGGTTTCAGTGATTACTAAGGGACTCTTAAAAGAAATGTGAATATTGGGGAACAAGAGTCCACCCACTCCTCTTCACATGGTGATTCACCCATCACTGCCATCCTTTTATTAAGCAAGCTGCCAGATTTCCTACAAAAGTAATCCCTTAAATTGGCCTGAAATCTGTTTTCCAGTAACTTGCACCCACAGGACTCAATCTTTTCTCTCAGAAGCACAGAGAACAATCATCAGAACCACTGACATTCATCGAGTGCTTACTGTGTGCTAGGCATTTACTAAGCACTGTGTTATATTGTGTTTATGTTATCATCCCATTTTACAGATGAAGAAATTGAGGCTGAGGGAGGCCAAGTAATTCACCCAAGGCCTAACCCCAAGTAAGTGTCAGGATTTGAACTCAAGCAGCGTGATATCAGAGTCCATGGTCTTGAACTCTCAGAAATTCTGCTTGTCTGTCCCTATGGCAACCCCACAGAGATGTGCAGCCTGTGAGCTGGCCTCCCTGGATCTGTATCTTCAAGGTTGCATCCCCATCCCATCCCCCTTGCTGTTTCTTCTTGTGCCATTTCTCAGGAGGAACCTGGTCAGTTCAGGAACCAAGAACCCAGGTCTGGGACAGACAATGCAAAGAATGCAAAACCCAAGTCCATCTGACCTCCTGTGACCTGTCCCACTTTGACATCCTGGACAGCCTCAGGCTGAAGCCTCCGGAAGCACCATTTTAGCAGCATTCCCCTCAGGAGGCTGTATTTTTCCTGTCTGTCCTCAACATTTCTTCTGCTAGAACAACAGGCTCAGTTTTCCCTTCTGATAAATCTGGTCATCCTAAATATGGGGCTTTGAGCAAACAGGAGTGGCCAGCCCCACGCAGCCCTCATTTCGAAATGCAGATTCACTTTGGGCTGCTATTTTGGAGGTCTGGTTTCTTTCCCCACACACAGTGGTTTTAAAGAAAAGGGAAGGGATCACAGCAGAATATTGGCAGGGGAAAGATGCTGGGAGAGAAGACCCACCTGGGCAGTCTCTGTATGTCAGAGTTCCTAAAACACTGGCTCTTAGAGGAACTCTGTGAAAAAGAAGGTCCTTGGTTACATAAAATTGGGAAATACAGCTTTTGGAGATCAGCATATTAAAGACTGAAGTTCCGGTAGTAAAAACGAAAAAAAAAAAAAAAACACTAACTAGTTTTGTTTAATTCAGTTCTCCCATTAAAAAATACAGCCTCGTTAAAATCTGGAAAACAATGATGCAGAGTGGAAGTTGCAAACAGGCACCCGATGGCCTAAAATATTCCTGATACTTTTTTTTTTAAACTGATGGGAGCCAGTCCTTGAAGAGCTGGAAGTAGCTTCAGACAGCAGTATACAAATCTTTTCTTTCTCTTTTTAAAATAATTAATTAATTATATCTGACTGTACTGGGTATTGCTGTTCCCAGATTTTCTCTAGTGGAAGTGAGCGGGTGCTACTCTTCTTTGTGGTGCCTGGGCTTCTCATTGTGGAGGCTTCTCTTCTTGCAGCTTGTGGGCTCTAGAGCACAGGCTCATTAGTTGAGGCACATGGGCTTAGTTTTCCTACAGCATGTGGGATCTTAGTTCCTGGGGAAGGAATTGAACCCATGTCCCCTGCATTGGCAGGCAGGCTCCCAACCACTGGACCACCAGGGCAGTCCCTCCCGATAGGTTTGATTTGGCCTGTACAGTGCTTTGATTTGGCTTTAAACGAGTTACTAGCTCTTAACAATCGGAATATTTCTCATAACAGTCTAGATTTGGGTGTTCTTGGAAAATCAGAAGATCTGGAAACACTGGTTCACATTCTTGCATAACGAAGGTCAGCTGGACTCAAGGCTGAGGTCCCTTGCCCCATGCGGCCTCTGCCTTCCTCTGGCAACACAGCAGCCTCTCTGCTTGACTCATGTGTGATACTTGCCTGGCCCAGGAGTCCCCCAAGCTTGACTTCCCTGGTACAGAGATTTTCTTCAGTGGGTGTTGGCCTGGGTGACCCTCGAGGCCCATTCATCTGTGATACCCGTACTGATGGAGCTTCTGGAGCCTGAGGATAACGAGATGTGTACAACAGCTCCTGTCCTCTGGATACTAGCGCTGTCCGTCTAGCTGTCAACTGAAGAATGAGGAGGGGGAGAGGTTGAGGAGAGAGGTAAGCCTGCAAGGCCAGTACCTAGTTTCCCGATTTCCAGACCCTGGTAAGTGGCAAAATCTTCCCTATTCTCCACTGCTGTCTCTACTGCTACTTCAGACAGCCACTGTGAGCCCCGGGGAAGAAGCCACCAATTTGTTTGTGATTTAGACGAGTTTCCGGCCATGTCCAGGCCTCAGTGTCTCCAGTGGTGGAATGACCTGGTTGGAATAGAAAATGATGCGCATCCCATCCAGGACTGGCGCTCAGATAAGCTAAGACTCCATGATCGAGGAATGTCTGACCAGGCCATTCCAGAGCTATTCCATCGAATTCCAAGCAGCCCCCCTCCCTCCTTTCCCCAGTCTGGGCCAGGGCGGAGGCTGGAGCCAGAGGGCCCAGCCGGCCTGGGCTTCCCGCCCGGGGGCGGAGCCGCCGCTGGACGCCCCGCCCCTCCACCTGGGGCTCGGCCCCGGCAGATGTTACAACTTTTTCTCATTCTCTCCCGCGGTGTCCCCCACAGACCCGCCCAACCCGTGCCTCCCTCCCCTTCTCCTCTGGGGTCCTGCCCACCTCCCTAAGGGGAGCCGACAGTTCTCCCGACTCCGGGCGGGGCGAGAGGCCGGGCCGGGGGCTGGAGGGTCGGGAGGAGGAGAAAGGGAAAGCAGAGGCGAGAGAAATTAGGAGGCGGGAGAAATCAAGGGCTAGAACGAAGAGGGAAGTCAGAGGATGGTCGAGAGCACTTTTTGGAAGCCGCCACACCGTGTCTCAGGCTGGCCTGGCTGAACTAGGGGAGAGGGACACGAGCGGCGCAGGGCGGGCGCTGGGGCGGCGGGAGGCTGCTGGTCGCGGGCCTTACCTCCTCAGAGCGCCCCGCTGCGGCCGCGCAGGTTTGGCCTCATCGTCCAGCCAGTCCCGGACCGGCCGCTGGGTCGCCCCCCGGGGACGCTGAGCGCTCTAGCAACGTCCGGGCCAGCCGGCCGGCGGGCGTGCGGGCCGTGCGCCCTGGGCGCGCGAGACGGTGAGGCCCTGGGAGCCCTGCGCGCCGGGACGCACGGGCCGGCATGGCGATGCACGCCCTCACCGGCTTCTCTCTGGTCAGCCTGCTCGGCTTCGGCTACCTGTCCTGGGACTGGGCCAAGCCGAGCTTGGTGGCCGACGCGCCTGCGGAGGCCGGCGTGGAGCACCCCTCGGCTGCTCCACCGCAGCCTCCCCACATCATATTCATCCTCACAGACGACCAGGGCTACCACGACGTGGGCTACCATGGCTCAGATATTGAAACCCCCACGCTGGACCGCCTGGCAGCCGAGGGTGTCAAGTTGGAGAATTATTATATCCAGCCCATCTGCACGCCTTCACGGAGCCAACTTCTCACCGGCAGGTAAGCATGACCCAAGCCATTGATGCTGGTCCAAGCCCCAAATAAACCCAGCTGTAGGTTTCACTTGTACTGACATTAACCCCACTGGGAAAGCCCCGGCTCATAGCCAATTCTGTCTCCAGTTGACTGTGTGATCATTAGTAAAGACCTTTGCCCTTTCCGGGCCTCGGTTTCCCTACCTGTACACTGAATGGGTTGGATCATCTTTGGGGATCTTCTCCCTCTGATGTTCTAGGACATTCAGACTCCACACCATGTGAAGGAGACATCTGATCATCTCTTCATTAGAGGAACATGGAAGCCTCTGACACCTAGGTTTGAATGTTGCTTCTATTAGTATTTACATACACTGAGGCCCTGAGCAGGGTATGTAACTTCTCTAAGCCTCAGTTTTCTTGTCCATAAAATGGGGTGAAGAACAGATTTTAATCTTGAAAAAGAGTGGTGAGGATGGAACCAGTTGCATATAGTCTTGGTTATCCATAAATGGCAGCCTCTATGATACTGAAAGGATTAGGGCATCCAAACTATTTAATGATGACATTGGGAGGAAGCCAGGGAGTGGATAGGTGGAGGAGAAAGGCACACACAGGATGCCTGACCTGTGTAGCCTTAGGCTAGCTACTTCATTTTTCAAAGCCTCTGTTTTTTCATCTGCAAAATCCTCCCGAGTTGGCTGGGAGCCCCAAGGAGACGTGCTGCTTTCTCCGTAAGGAGTTGTCCACAGGCAAGGTGGTAGGATTACAGGATTAATAGAGCAGGGAAACAGGAGGTGGGGGTGTGGAAGGCAAACTCTGGCCACTTAGGAGAAAATCCTTTGGCAAGGCTGAAGCTAATCCTCCTTGGATGGGGTCCAAGGCGTGCTTTCTCCCAAATTCCATCCAGAAGCCACTAGCGTGATCTCAGAAACCAGAGCCATAGTCTTCCTGTTTCCTGGATGGGAGAAACTGAGTCACAGAGTCAGGGAGGGCCAACCTCGGTGCCTGTGCCCAGCTTCGGGATGGGTAGGAGAGAAGGCTGAGAAGCCAGGTGCTTAGAGGGGCCCTGGAGCTGGGAATCAAATAGGTGCCTTTTCTTTCTTCAATCTGGCACTTCAGCTCTAGGAACTGAGAGAGAGAACCGGAAAGAGGAAGGGGCGCGGGTGTATGAGTTGGGGGTGAGGGCCGACAGTAAAGACCAAATGTTAGCCAGCCTCCAGAAGAGGGAGGAGGAATCTGCATTCCCAAAAGTGGTGCGCAAGTTAGCATTTCTCTCTGAGAGATGACTTTTGGTTTAAGCAGGGGAATGAGCAGCATGCAGGGCAGCGTTCCAGCCCGGCCACCTCCCCACCCCCCCATCTGCAGGGTTAGCTGAGCATGGCTGGGCAGCGTCTGCCCTCCGCCCCCTGCAGCTAGCTGGCTCCATCTGACTGATGCTGACTACTCTCATTAGTGTTTGTTAGTGCATCCAGTCATGTTTGGTAAAGCTGGGGAGAGCCAGTTTCCCATGTTACTCACTTGCAGACAGACTGCAGTGACTCTTAGCTGGCCCACCCACTTTACCAAGCAGGGTTCTATGGTGTCCAGCCCCTGCAAAAAACAGGCCTGCTGCCACTCAGGGCCCTTGGGTACTTGTTTCAAATCTAATTGTTCATTAGCTTGACCCAGGGTCTGCAGAGGCCACATCACTGAGAGATTTTGAGTGTGAGTTACAGAGACCTGGGCTCAAAGCTCAGCGCTCCTGCTTGCCAGCCGTCTTGAACTTGGGCCTGTTGCTGCACTCTTGGGAGCCTCAGTTTTATCATCAATGGAATGGAGGTAATAACAGTCTTCACTGTAGGTTACTTAGGTAAAGTAAGTGAAATAGTGTGTGCAGCCTATGGTGTTAAAAATGGCAGTAGTAGCTAATGATAGCTAACAACCAAAACAGCTTTAAGATAAGGAAATCAAAACAGAAAAATGCACCCCAGTCCCCAGCTTAAAGGTATCAGGAATTTAGGTCATGACTGGCTTAACTTGAATGCCTGGGAGTGAGAAAAAGGTGTGGGGTTCTAATACACTTGTGAAGTTCCAGGCTTCTTACTTAGTCTGGGACTTGTAAGCTTGAGTGAAGGCAACACTCTAAGCAGATAACATGGGCGCCTTGACCACAGAGGAAGAAATGGGATAGAAATGAATAAATGGGGAATGAAGAGTTCTGCTCACTGTTTGCTCCTGCCTCAGGGCATTAGCTGTGTGAGTGACCTGGATCTCGGGGTCACATAAACTTGCAGGCAGGCACCTGAGAACTGGTCTCATAACATTTGGGAGCTGGAAGGTTTTTATATGTGTTCCATTCCAACGAGCTCACTCCTCACATGAGCTAACTGAGGCCTCCATGGAGGAAAAGAAGTGGCCACCTAATTTACCAGAAAAGGGTCTATGTTTGGGCACTCTGATTGGCTTTATGTTCAAGTCCTGGCTCTGCTCCTGACCACTGAGTGAACTTAAGTGAAGTCTTTCCCTTCCTTGGAACCTTAATTTCTTTTTGAGTTGAGATGAATAAATTAGAAAATGATTTTGAGTCCCTTCTGGTTCTAAAATCCTTTGAGTGTCATTCTTCATTCATTCATTTCATAAGTAACTGAGTGTCCTTGAAACATCTCTGGAGCACTAGGAATACAAAGAGGAGTAAGGGGCAGTCTCATTAAATATCACTGGGCCCAAGAACATGTATGTACAGCCAAGTAGAATACTATGGCCAAGTTGGACCAGTGAAGGTTTGTACTAAATGCTGGGAGAACCCAGAAGCAAAAGTGGCTCATTCTTTGAGTGAGAAACTTTATAGTGATAGTAACATTTGAGCTGGACTTTTAAGAGTGAATAGGAGTTTTCTTAGGAGAGTAGGACTTGCTCTAGACCCCATGACAAGTTAGTGGCTTAGAATGTAGGGACCTGAAATCTGGAGTCAAACTGTTGGGGATACAAATCCCAATTTTAATTACTAATTGTGTGACTTGCTGGTTAAATGATTTAATTTACTGAGCCTCTGATTTCTTATTTGGGAGATGGGAGTAATAACAACAACAGGAACCCCCTAGGTTAAAGTGAGGATTTAGTGAGATAATTCCTATAAAGGGCATAATGCCACAACACTGAGCATACAAGTGCTTGGCATCAGCCTTTGTTTTTGTTGTTGTCATGATTAGCCTGGGTTCAGCTCAACTCCCCAACTTCCTAGCTGTGTGATACTGCTTGAGTGGCTTAACCACTCTGGGCTCTAACCTCCTCATCTGTAAGATGATAAATACCTGTTCAGTTGATTTTGAGGGTTCAGTGAGCTAATGCATTTGAAGTGCTGGGCACATTTGATAACACCTACTGGGCTCCCCTGGTAGCTCAGCTGGTAAAGAATCCACCTGCAATGCAGGAGACCCTGGTTCAATTCCTGGGTTGGGAAGATCCCCTGGAGAAGGGACAGGCTACCCACTCCAGTATTATTGGGCTTCTCTGGTGGCTCAGCTGGTAAAGAATCCACCTGCAATGCAAGAGACCTGGGTTCGATCCCTGGGTTGGGAAGATCCCCTCGAGGAGGGTGTGGCAACCCATTCTGGTATTCTTGCCTGGAGAGTCCCCATGGACAGAGGAGCCTGGCAGGCTACAGTCCATGTGGTTGCAAAGAGTCAGACATGACTGAGTGACTAAGCACAGCACTGGACTGGTTCCTTTACTTTTCTCGCTGGTAGTGCTGGGACCTGAGCCCACCTCAGAGTCAATGTTGGAGGTTGGGGAGCCAGGACCGTGGTTTCTGCCTCACCAGTGACTTTTGCGTCCTCCCCTCTTCCCGTCAGATACCAGATCCACACAGGACTTCAGCACTCCATCATCCGCCCTCGGCAGCCCAACTGCCTGCCCCTGGACCAGGTGACACTGCCCCAGAAGCTTCAGGAGCTGGGCTACTCTACCCATATGGTGGGCAAGTGGCACCTGGGCTTCTACCGGAAAGAATGCCTGCCCACGCGCCGGGGCTTTGACACCTTCCTGGGCTCACTCACAGGCAACGTGGACTACTACACCTATGACAACTGCGATGGCCCAGGGGTGTGCGGCTTCGACCTGCACGAGGGTGAGAGTGTGGCCTGGGGGCTCAGCGGCCAGTACTCCACTCTGCTCTACGCCCAGCGCGTCAGCCACATCCTAGCCAGCCACAGCCCCCGGCAGCCCCTCTTCCTCTATGTGGCCTTCCAGGCGGTCCACACGCCTCTGCAGTCCCCACGCGAGTACCTGTACCGCTACCGCACCATGGGCAACGTGGCGCGGAGGAAGTACGCGGCCATGGTGACCTGCATGGATGAGGCTGTGCGCAACATCACCTGGGCCCTCAAGCGCCATGGTTTCTACAACAACAGTGTCATCATCTTCTCCAGTGACAACGGCGGCCAGACCTTCTCCGGGGGCAGCAACTGGCCACTGAGAGGACGCAAGGGCACTTACTGGGAAGGGGGTGTGCGGGGCCTGGGCTTTGTCCACAGCCCCCTGCTCAAGAGAAAGCGACGGACAAGCCGGGCACTGGTGCACATCACTGACTGGTACCCGACCCTGGTGGCTCTGGCAGGGGGCACTGCCTCGGCGGCTGATGGGCTGGACGGTTATGACGTGTGGCCAGCCATCAGCGAGGGCCGGGCCTCACCGCGCACGGAGATTCTGCACAACATTGACCCACTCTACAACCATGCCCGGCACGGCTCCCTGGAGGGCGGCTTCGGCATCTGGAACACCGCCGTGCAGGCCGCCATCCGCGTGGGCGAGTGGAAGCTGCTGACAGGAGACCCTGGCTATGGCGACTGGATCCCACCCCAGACGCTGGCTGCCTTCCCTGGCAGTTGGTGGAACCTGGAGCGGATGGCCAGTGCCCGCCAGGCCGTGTGGCTGTTCAACATCAGTGCTGACCCCTACGAACGGGAGGACCTCGCTGGCCAGCGGCCGGATGTGGTCCGAGCCCTGCTGGCCCGCCTGGTGGACTATAACCGCACAGCTATCCCTGTGCGATACCCAGCTGAGAATCCCCGGGCCCACCCTGACTTTAATGGGGGTGCATGGGGGCCTTGGGCCAGTGATGAGGAAGATGAAGAGGAGGAGGAAGGCAGGGCTCGAAGCCAGTCCAGGGGGCGACGCAAGAAAAAATGCAAGATTTGCAAGCTGAGATCCTTTTTCCGTAAACTCAACACCAGACTGATGTCCCATCGGATCTGATGGGCGGGGCTGAGATACTTCCCCACGCAAGCTGGTCCTGTTCCTCACCAGGGAGGGACTCCCGTTCAAGTCCTCCTCTTCAGGGAAATGGGGGCCGTAGAGTCTCTCAGTTGAAGGGTGGGTAGCTTGGTTTGGGGCTTGGGGGAGAATAAACAAGACTGGGATGCCTGGGGTCCCAGTCCTGCCTCTCTGTTGACTTGCTCTGTGACCTTGGGTGACCTGCAGGAGCTCTCTGAGCCTCATTTTCCTCATCTGGAGAATGAGCTTTGATGACTTTGTCGCTCTGTGGTGTGGATCTGGTGCCTGGGACCACACTGAAGTTCCCACCAACTTTGTCACTGCCTAGGTCACTTAAGGCCTCGCTCTTGAACCCTGGACCTTTGTGGTACTTCCTGGGTGAAGTGCACAACATCACCTGGGCCCTCAAGCGCCATGGTTTTCTACATGGCAGGCTCCAGGCCTGGACCCGAGCTGAGGCATTATGATCTGACCTCTGTCTGAAGCCATCCCCTGAGTGCTGAGGTTGGAGGTGCAGGGACCTGGGACCTTCCTGAATCCTCATGAGGCCTGGGCCAGTCCTGGGGACAGACTGGTGGTGGTGAGCTCCCCTTCCAGGGAGGGAAGGGGAGGACGAGGCCTGACTGTTAGCTGCTGCAGGATCAAAAGTAGTGGAAACAGCTGTGTGAAGAGCCCTGCACCAACCAGCAGAACATTTGGGTTCTGCTCTGACCTTGGGCCCAGTCCTCTTCCCTGGGCCTCGAATTCCACACCTGCACAAGGGGATGCTAGCCCTGGCTCTGCCTACCTCACAGGCCTGTAGAGAACTGGCCGCAGTCATGGTTGTAGAGGAACCCGTGAACTTGATTAAAAAGCAGGAACACAGAAGCAAGGGCTGCAGTGCTGTTGTGAGCTTGTGTGGGTGTGTGCATGTGTGTCCTGGGCCAGGTGTGAGCTCACCATTGGTCCTGGATATGGTCCAGGGGACAGGACATGTGGGTTCTGGCCCAGTCCTGCCCCAGCTCCTCTGTGTGGCCTCGGGCCCCCTCTGGGCCTCACTGTCCCTCTGCACAGTGAGTGAACTAAGAACCCTCCCCCTAGATGTTCTGGGCACCGCTGGGCGTGTGTGTATGTTGGGGGACACGGGCTGGGTGGTGGGGAGGAGGGCGTGGGAGTTTCAGGGCTTGCTGGCTGGGTAGCGGCCTCTATCCGCACACTGCGTTCTGCATATCTCCCTTCAGCTTCCAGTCCATGCAGCGTGTGTAGGCGAAAGCCCTGCTGTGAATTTTGAAAATAGTTATTTTTGTCTCTGGCAAAGGAGGCCTGTTAGGACTCGTCAGCATGTGGATGAGCGGGACGGGTGGGGTGGGGTGGGGTGGGTGCAGTGCAGTGAGGAGGGGTTCAAGACTTGGTGACCGAGTGGCAGTCCTACCGCAGAGTGTGGCTGAGCCCAGGAGTGACGGTCTGGCTGGGGCTGCACAGTGGAGGTGACCTCCATGTTCTGGGCCCCTTCCCCCCAACCCTGCTCTCGTTTCCCTATTCTGGCTTCACTCAGCCAGAACCCTTTGCTGTCTCCAGAATGTCAATGCCTGGGTCGTGATGAGTCAGGGGCTACGACCAGCTGAGGCCTCTGGGTTCCAGCTACCCTCAGCGTTTCTGCCTGCTCTGGAGGGGAACTCTGCAGTCCCAGATCCAGCATACCCCAGGGCTGGCTCATCTATGGTCTTCCACTTACCTGAGATATAGCAGCTCTGCAGAAACCCTTGTCCCAGTTGTGCGGGCTGGGTCCTTCCAGAATGGTATGGAGCCAGGACTCCTCTGCCTCCCCAGACTCACACTAGCTGAGCAGAGGCCTCTCTTGTGTGTGCTGAGTTGGCTCTGTCTGAGTGGCCCCGCCTCCAGTTTCAACCAGCCCTACTTCTCTGCCTTTGGGGGCCACAAGTGCAGGACCATAAAAGACCTATTTCTGCTTGTTCCTAGGCACCAAGGCATCCCCTCTGTGGCCCACTGGGCCCTAAACATGGAGAGCCCACCTGGGACAGGGGGCTTGGGGCTGGTGCCCGCTCTTGCTGCCCTAAGAAGGAGGCCCAATCTTGTCTTCAACCCAACCTAGAGCTCATCGGCCTCAGTCTGCTGCCCAACCCAGAAACCAGCAAAGAGGCCAGGAGCCCCACTCAAGTTCAGCCTGTGACCCTGTCCATGGCCCAGCAGACCCCAAGCCTACCTAACCAGAGGTTCTGGTAGCTGGCTGGGGCCTAGGTCTGGTGGAGGGTCTCAGGATAAGGAGCAACTCAGGGCTCAGGGCAATGTGATGAGAGGCTCAGCCTGCTTGCCATGGTTTCTGCTCTGCCCAGCGAGGAGCATGTTGCCCAGTCCCGTTCCTCCCACTGCCTGTGGCTCCTATCTTCCCCTGCAGCCAGGGCACCTGGGTCTGGACTCTGTGTCAGGCCTCTGAACAGCATTCCCAGGCAGATGCTTGCAGCACCTATGGTGGGGAGGGATAGAAGGGTGGGCAGACCAGAGGCAGCTCTGGCCCCTGGTCCTAGATCTGGGGGGAGTGGGGCCCGGAGATGCCAGACAGTTCCCCTCTTTTCACCTTGATTGGACCAAACAGCCACAGATCTGCCAGTCAAATAGGTTAGAGCCAAGGGCAGCGCTGTCCGAGCTGCATCTTGTCTGTGGCATCCTGGGCAGGGATGACCGGGCCCCTGGGAGCCAGAAGAGAGCCCCAACCTGGCTGGAGGAACAGGGCTCTGGGCACGTCCCCTGCTGGGCCTTGGCACCATGTCCTCCTTTCTGTTGGTGCCTGTTGGGCACCCGGGACCTAGGCAAGTAGCCCTGACTGCAGGAAAGAGGAGGGCAGAGGAGGATAAGGGAAGGAGCACTGTGGTGGGAGTCAGGTGTTCTGGATTATCATCCTGACAGCCCCTGACTTCGGCGACTGCCCGAGGGCAGCTTCCTCTCTCTGGGCCTTAGTCTCCTGTCCGTAAGGGGATGGGGCTGACTCTGGGCCTGTCCAGTCCTAGCGGAGTCCTACAAACAGGGCAGGGGTGCTGAAGTCAAACAGATCCTCGACTAGTAGGTCTCGCCACATCTCTGCAAAGCAGGCGATGATTGTACCAATCTCACGGACATTTGTTGTGAGGTATAAAAATAGTGCAATATGTAAAGTGCTTAGCACAGGGCTTGGCTCTAAAGTGGAAAGAACTATTTTTCATGTCCTTGGAGTCAGTGAAGGAACATCTTGTCTTTACATTTCTCAGGAAGGAACGGAGGTCTCAGTGGGAAAGAAGAACTGCCATAAGCACTCGCCGCCAATGGCAGGACTTGAACTTGGGTCCTCAAGCCGCAGGTTGTGCTGTGCAAACCTGGGCCCGGTAGCTTCCAGTCCCCTTCCTCCCACTGCCCTCTGTCTTGTCTTGTCCCACTTCCTCCCCTTGTCCTCTGTCTCTCGGTTCCCTGCTTCCTTCTCCCCTACAAGGAGTGCCACCTCTGTGGGACACCTCAAGGCACGGGGCCTGACCCCCGCCTCCTCTCCCTTCTGAGTGCGAGGCTGGCATTACTCACTGCAGTTAACGAACCAGATCACTCTCCACCCAGACCCTCTGTAGGCTCATTGCTCTCTTGGCCCACTTTCCACTGATTCTGCCCCCATGCTCACTGCCCTTAGTGGGACAGGCCTCACGGGGACCGTGTGGATGGCACGTTTTCTATGATGCCTGCCCAGGCCCTGCAGGACCCTGAGGCACTCGGGCATGTGCATGTGAGCTCGTGTAGGGGCTCTGGAAGGTGGCACATGAGTCGGCTGTCACCCACTGCGGTGACCCAGGAATTTGGCCCTGCTCCCCGTTTTCCCCTCCCCAGGTCCATGGCATACAGCCTGTGTTCCTGTTCCCTGTCCCAGTGTGTAGGAGCCAATCTCAGCACCGTCCAGGGCACCCGCCCCTGGCCACCAGGCTGTGACAGGCAGGCCTGCTCTTGTGTACTGCATGCAAGTTGCAACTGGGGGCGGGGGTGGGGGGGAGGCGCGCACATGAGGGCTCTCCTGCCTGCCGCTTCCCTGGGGAGTGGGGAGTCTGGTGTAACAGTCCCCCTGATGCAATCAGAGTCTTGTGCGCTCAGCACCACGCAGGCAGGGCTGGCTCCTCGCTGTCCGCCACCACTGGGCACAGCTACCAGCCTCTCGGGCACAGGGGAGGCAGTGAATTAGCAGTCGTGCCTCCTCGGCGGGGTGGCAGTTACAGTCAGGATGGGGGTTGCCTGTCCGCGGCAGTGCCCACACCCCTGTGTGAGGCTCTAGAAAGTTCGGAGGTGTGTTTGTGTGTGTGTGTATGTGTGTGTATGACGAGGAGTTGCCAAGGAGACCTTTTCCTCTTCTCCCTTTTCTTCCTCCCTCTCCATCCTCTCCAGGCATCTCTGCAACATCAGGACCCTACAGCCTGGGTCCTGCCCATCCCCTAGGACTGTGGGCACAGGGTCCAGGCCGGCGCAGCGAGGAAGAAAACGAATGAGACTGACAGAAAGAGAGGAAGGGAGACAGAAATTTGGAAAAGGGACAAAAAGGAAGAGGAAAGACAGGGATACCTGAGAAGAAAGGGCTCAAGGAGAGCAAGGAAGGAGTGAGGAGAGGGGAGAGGCTCAGGCCAGCTCCAAGCCAAGCTGGACTATCACCTCCTTTATTCAGAACATTAGATCACCATTAATACAACCTCGGGGCACAAATCCCTTTTGTCCTGTTTGTTAATTTCTAAAGCAGCGTTCATTTAGTTAGTACCTGACACACTGGGCCTGTTCTCCCGCGCCAGTCCTCTGTTCTGCAGGCGTGCTGCAAACCAGGACAGGCAAGGTGGTGGCCACACCTGAGCTCAGCTCCAGTGGGAACTCAGAGAAGGGCGCCTGGAGTGATGTGTGATGTGTCCTTCCAAGATTCAGAGGGAGCAGTATGAAGAGGAAGTGACTTTTGAATTTCTTAATAAGAATCATTTCCCATCTTTTGAGCACTTACAGCATGTCAGACACTGTGCTCATCTCATTTAATCCTTAGGGCAGCCTTGGAGCTAGGGAATGTTAGCTCTATTTTGCAGATTAAGAAATCAAGGCACAGAGAAGCTAGGACACTCATCCCCCATCACATAGCCTGTAGGTCGTGGAGTCACTCTAACCACTGCCCAGTGCTGCCTCTCCTCTCCTCTGGGCAATGACTCAGGTGCCTTCGGTGGTTGCTAAGGACGGTTCCAGTGCTTTCCTGTGTGGAAGCAGTCTCCTCCTGGGGACAGGCTAGCGGGTCTGGGATGGTGGAGGGGTGGCGGTGCAGCCCTTCCTCAGCTTGCCTTCGATCGCCTCTAGCCTTTAGGTGTATATTCTTTGCCCTGCCCGCTACCCACCAGCTGCGCAGCCCCTGAGCAAAAGCCTCTCTTCTCTGCCTCTGAATTGCAACGTTGGCGGCAAAGCGGGAAGCATATTGTGCACAGAAACAAAACTGAGTGGTTTTTCCTTTTTCTGAAGGTGGTAATGGTGCAATTAGTGGCTAAGCCATTTACCCCCTCCTCCCCGACTCTCCTCCCCTTCTTCCCCTCTGCCTCCCTCCTGTTTCTCTCCTGGGAATAAGTGGCTGCATCAGAGTCAACTCCATCCTTCTCTCCCACTCCCGACTCACCCAGGAAGAGGGACAGAACTGGAGGGTACCCAGATTTCCCCAGGGGCCCTAGGGGACCTAGGGTTGTATAGTCAGGGATCTGCTGGGATTGCAGATAATGTGTCTACCAAGTGAGGTGACCAGTAAGGCGATTTGGAGATTCTGAAGGGTTGGGCTAGAAAACCAAGAGAGTTGGGATCCTGGATCCTTTTATTGTGTGGTCATTGTGGGCAAGTGCTGACATGGACCTCAGCATGGAGGGCTGTGAAGGGTGCTTGAATGGAAGAGGTGGGTGTGAGGGTCTGAGATTCTGAGTTCAAGCCGCAGTGATGGAAGTAGTCATGGTCTCACATTAGATCTTCTTTTGCCGCTTCTAGAAACTAAAAAGAGACCTCATGTTTACATATTTCACAAAGGCCTCCACAGCTCTCAGCCTGCTCTGCCTTCACAGCCTTCCTTTCCAGTGGCAGCTAAAAGGAGTGAGAGGCTCAGAGAGGGGCTGTGACTTACCCAGCATCACACAGTCAATATATGTTAAGACTGGAATTGAACTCAGATCTCTAAATGCCAGTCCTTTTTCTTCTTAATCCCTCAGGTCTTGGGGTGAGATCTTGGGGCCATAGATATGGTTACCGCCCTGAAGAGTTGAGGTTGGCAGGAAATGTGTCCACAAAATTTGGGAATGAGAATTTTAGGGCAGGTCCATGGCCACTCCCCTCCAAGCCAGGCCATGCTCCCCTCCCCACTGCTGCTTCCACCTCTTTCACCTTGACGTGGAGCACAAGCAGAAACTGGGACATGAGCCCCGGGAGACCAGATCTCCATGGCCCCTCTGGGGGCCTGGGCTAAGAGTGTGGGTAAGGAAGAGACCTCAGGAGGGGACCTGAGGGACAGCTGACTGTCATAGCTGAGCCGGGCTGGGATGAGTGGGCTGCCAGGGATGTTCCCTCCAGAACCCTGATAGCTCCTCTGCACTTCTGCCCCTAGCTAGAGTGCCAGTGTGATGGACAAGGTGGTAAAGAACAGAGAGAGAGAAAGCAAAATAAGAAAGACAGAGGCAGAGGCAAAAAAATTAGAAGGGAGCAGAGAGATAGTTACAGAGGCTATAGTGATCTACTGAGAGAGAGAGAGAGATCCCAGTGAATTAGCCATCGTTTCCCTGTAAACCTTAGAACCTGGCAGTTGCCAGGGCAACAGGGCAATACCTGTCTCTCCAGAGGAGATGAAGTTGCCAGGGTAACTGCTTCCTGTCTTTTCTGGGGACCATCCGGAATGTGGCACCCTCTGGCCGTTACCATGGTAACTGCCTTTTTGCCCCACTTAATCCCATCCTGTCTATTACAAGCGCCCCACAGTTAGAATTGGGGGTGGTGGGAAGACTGAAGATCACTTGTGGACTAAGTTTGTTCTCCTCCCCTTCTGCCAGCCCCTCCCTAAGTCCATCACCTTGGGGGTGCTGGGTCCACCCACCCCCGGGCCCATACAGGCCTGCAGTATTGTGTGTGGTAGGGCCAGGGCGTCCGGGAGCAGGTTTTGCAGTGGAAGGCAGGCAGGTGTTGGGGAGGCAGTTACCGGGGCAACGGGAACAGGGCGTTTCGGAGGTGGTTGCCATGGGGACCTGGATGCTGACGAAGGCTCGCGAGGCTGTGAGCAGCCACAGTGCTCTGCTCAGAAGCCCGGGGCTCGTCAGTCAAGCTGGTTCTCAGTTCGCACTTGGCAGCACGGGCAGGCGAGTGGCCCCTAGTTCTGGGAGCAGCAGCGCTCCTGTCCTGGTCCTACAGCCCCAAGCCTCGCCTGCCCGCCCAGCGCCAGGATGGCCACCATCACCTGCACCCGCTTCACGGAAGAGTACCAGCTCTTCGAGGAATTAGGAAAGTGAGTTGCACCTCAGAGAGTCCTGGAGGGCTCAGGGGGCTCAGCATCATGGGCGGGGGGTGTGCACCTGCCCTGCTTCCCGTGCACACATAGGAAGGAAGACTGAATGTGCTTGGAGCTGCTTGCATGTGCAGAGTGCCTAGAGTTGGGCACAGGCGTGTTTGCCAAGATGTGCCAAGGCTAGCTGCGTGAGTGTGTGTGTAGAGGTGAAGGGTTGACAGTGCATGGCAGTTTCTGTGCATGCAAACACACACACACACACACACACACAACTGCACATGACCTGGGCACACACAGATTCTTAGAAATTCAGGATTTAAAAGGGTTCTTCCTTCCCAGTCAGCCGAGACCAAGGCTGGAATCCCCTGTTGAGTTTTTTTCTTGAGGTGGCCATCTGTCCTCAACTTGGTTACTTCTGGTGACAGAGAGCTCATCATCTCCTGGGCAGTTCCTCCTGCCTTTAGGCACCTACAGCGGCTGTGCGGAGTGGCCGACTTCTTTATAAGCACAGCCCCTCCCCACCTTCCCCCTGCCAGCTCTGCCAAGGGTGAGAGCAATGGTACAGCAGGGGTTAATAACTGAGCCACTGTTGAGATTTCTTGGGTGTCGGGAGGAGGGGAGAGACAGTCAGTGAGCTGTGGGAGGGGGGATTCTGCTAATGCAGGGGCTAGTGATGTGAGGGTGCACAGCTCTGGTCCCTTGGCAAAGTTGTCCAGCCTCAGAGCTCATTTCCTGCCTCTGATGACTGGTGTGGAGAGAAAGATGGGAGGAGGTACGGGAGGGAGAGGAGAGCCCCTTGGGATAGCCCCGTGGATTGTGGAGTGTCCGGGGAGCACTCCCAGATGCCGCCAGCTAGGTTTGTGAAGCATCTGGAGATAGATCCACAGTAGGGGTACAGTTTGGAGGCAGAGTTTGCCCTATGGGCAATGCAGCTCCAGTGCCCTGGGTAGCCCCTGTTATAGTAGCTGGAGTGCAGGGGAGAGGCACCCTGTAAGCAGGCATGTGCTGCTGTAAGGTCTGAATATGCACACGCAAGGGTGCATTTTGATGTGTGTTTTTGTGTAAGCACCGACTCTGGGGTACACTTGCGTGCACTGAAAAGGTGTGCAAGTGTTCATGTGTATGTGCCCTGGGGGAAGGTGCTGGTGTGTGCTTCATGTGGAAGTCCTGAAAATGCAAGTGTGCCCTGCAGGGGTGGGTGGATGCAAGTGGCACAAGGAGGTCCATTGGCTGATTTGCATGAGAACGAAGGTGCATACACGCGTCACTTCTGTACACATGTATGGCTGGTTGGAGCTGTGTGCACATCAGCTGTGTGTAAATATATGTCTGTGTAAGGATGCACATGTGGGACTTGGGCTGGCTGGTGTCCCTGTGAGGTCTGGATATGGACATCTGTGTGGACCAGGGGCCATACCCACGGGAAGGCTTATGTGTGTGTGTCTGAGGCCTGGGCCCATGGGCTCGGGTGGGAGTGTGGGTATTGAAGGCATGTGCGAGCTCAGGCTGGTGTCTGCATATGTGTGGGAGGTGGGCCCGTGACTGTGTACAAGTAGGCTGCCCGCACACACACATGCACACACACACACTTGCACACCAGGCTATCCTGACACCTACAGGCACACACCAGACCCTTGTACAGGCACACACCCTAGTGCAGACGTGTGCTCACTCCTGTCTGCAGACTTCCTGTCTTTCTTAGTGTGTTTTTGTCCTGGGGTTGGGGTGTGGAGAGCAGGAATGAAATGTTTGGGGCTGCTCTGGAGGACCCAGGCTATCTGCCTCACTTGTGCAGGGACCCCTTCTCAGCTGGGTTCCAGCATCCACTGGAGCCAAGGATTCCCTGATCAGCTGGGCACTGCCTTTCAGGGTGCGACCGAGGCTCGGTTCTGGGAGGACTGCGTCACAGAGTGCAGTGAAATGGAGTTGAGATGTGACTCAGGCGCTTATAAAACTGCTGTTTTGCCCTAAGAGGAGATGGATATCATGAAGACTGGGTGGTCTGGGGGTGACTTGTCAGGGAGAGCCGTCATGAGCCTTCTCGGCCCCACTATCTGCCAGGGCTCTTGCAGGGATCAGGGCATGGGCAGAATTTCTGGAGACTGAGAGCCCTTTTGTGACCATGGCAGAAAGACTGAGGGTGGCAGGCATGGCCAGGCCTAATCTGATCAATTTCCTTCCACAATTACCAGTGCTCTTAACCTTTTTAAGGTCACATATTCCTCCAGGATTCTGATGAAAGTCTATCTTCCCTAGAAAAATGCTCAAACCTACGAAATGGTGCGGGCAAGGTCAGGACTCGCCGGACATCAGGAAGTCTAAGGATGGAGCCTGAGGATGCTCGTATTGGAAAAAAAGGAGATGAGGTGCTACCCCTCTGATGCCTGGGTTTAAAAGGCCAGGGTGCATCACTGGGGAGGCAGGGCTTTCCTGATTCACTCAAAGCTTCAGCCCAAACGACCAGGTAGTGGCGGCACCCAGCAGAGGGCACAAGGCCCGGACCTTACCACCCATAGCGCTGTGACACTGGGCAGGCTATGGCACCTGTTTCCCACAACCTGTAACCTGGAGATAAACAGGGACTGGGAGGATGAAGTGAGATGGTCCTCATGAAGACACAGTGACGCTTGGGGCACCCTGGCATCACCACTGCCCTCAAATGGGGGCTGGGACCTACTAGGGCTTTGCTTTTTGACAGGAGTTTGCCCAGCTTGGCAGAAGGGGTTGACCGAGCCCTGCCACTCACCCACTGGGCTGGCTGGGATGGGACACCTCCTCTCCTGTTGGGATGAGCAGCGCAGATGCCTATGGGGCCCATCCTTCAAGGGGTGACCCAAGGTCCCGGCCAGCCAGGACACTTCTGTTACCACTTGGAAGCTGAGCTCCCATTTCCAGGAGCCCACTTCAGATCACCAGCATGATGACTGCCAGAGGCAGCTTGGCTGGCCCTCCAAGGGGCCATGGGGGTCTTTGACCTCCTTTTACAGGGCCCTGGCCTCCTGGCTGCAGAGAAGGATAGGAGGAGGACACGAGCCTCTTGAGGGATTCCTGGCGCCCTGCCCAGTGAGGCCTGGCTCCTGACTACAGGCCTTCGAGGAGCCCAGGGTAGGGCTGGCTGAGGATGTCAGAGGAGGGGCTCCTCCCCTGCCTAGGGGGCAGCCAGCTGAGGGGGTAGGGCGGTTGGGGTCAGAATTAGTGCTCTGGGGCCTCTTGATGCTCCTGGATGAGGTCCCACTGCAGCATATGATTCACATAAGCCAGGAACTTGAGTCCAGTTTCCCTAGAGGGTTGGGGTGGGGCTGTCTCTGGGGACCTATAGACTAGCTCCCTCCCTCCTCCCTTGACACACCAGTCCTCCTTCATCCCATAGGAGAGGGAAACAGAAGCCCAGACCTTAGGAGCACAGAGGCTTGTTTGGAGGCAGAAGGCAGGTTGCAGCACCCCCAGGTCTAGGGTCAGAGTGGGCCTGGGCGCTAGGGCCAGAGCTCCCTGCAGACCCAACCTTCTGGAAGACCAGGCCCCGGGGTGCGTGGGGCAGCGGGGGGAGGAAGGGGTGAATTCCAGGAGATAGAGAAGGAGGATGCCTCCTCTAGCCCTTGACATTCTCCGGGCTTTGAATCCCAGTCCCAGGAGAGGTTAGTTAGGGAGGCAGAATTACCCTGCAGCCTGTGTAATCACTGGGCTGTACAGAGAGAGCCTGGGAAGGAGATTTTGCTTGAGAGGGGGAGGGAGGCTGGAGAGAACAGGCAACCCAGTCTTTTCTCTCTAGAAACAGAGATCTGAAATTGACTCAAGGGTGGTGTTGGAGCTGGGGGAAGGACTGCAGGGGCCAGCAAGATTGCCCGAGGAAGAGGGGAGAGCTGGCTCTGGAGCCCCCATGGCTTTGTATTATGAAGAAGGCTCAGGCTGGGCTGAGCAGTGGGGGACACTGGAGACCAGAGGCAGCTCCCTGTTCCGGGGTGGGGTGGAGCGGGGAAGCCCAGGGTCCTGGGTGCTTAGGTTCCTTTGCTCTTGGACACAAGCTCTGACATCTGCAGGATGCGTTTCTCAATCCCACTCTCTTCCAGGTGGGGCTTTTAGGAGGATCCTCAGTGTAATACTGGAGAAGAGAAAGTACCTGTGCAATGAGGCGCTACCCCCCGCAAAGACAGGACTGTGCTTTTATTTCGCTTCTGACAACCTGTCACCTTCATAGCGCTTTGGGGCCAGTGTGGCACTTCTCTACCCACGAGCTCATCTCTGAGGGAGGGAGAGAACTTACTCGCCCATCTTACAGATGAGTAGACTGAGGCTTGAGAAGGTGAAATGATCTGGCTCAGGGGACTGGTAGCAGTACTCAAGCTTGCGTGTAGGTCCTCAGCACCGTGCATATGGAGAGAAGATTAATTAGGGGGACCCCTCGTGCCCTTCCTGGGGAACACTTGCAGGGAAGAAGGGTGTGCCCTTGCGGGTGAGGGAACTCTGAACCGTCGCTTATTTTCCCATCATGATTCCGCCTCTAATTGACTGCGCCAGATTCCTTGTCCTTGGTGTACCTCAGCTTTACCATCTGTGAATTGGGGATCAGAGCACTTCTGCAGATGCTGGAAGGCACCATTAGAGTTGCTACCCTCTTTAGCCTCTGTCTGTGAAAGGCACCTGTGGGAAATTTCAGGCTTCCCGAACACCAGAGCTGGGAGGACCATAGACATTGTCTCCTCACAGTATCAATGGTGGAGCCAATGCCCAGAGAGACGCAGTTTCCCCAAGGCCGCAGGAAGAGCCTGTGGCAATGGTAGCCAGGGTAAGGGGCCAGGTGATGTTCAGGGGCCAGCAGCTAAGGGTGCGAAGTTGGGGAGCAAGTGGGACAAGGGAAGGGGACAGCCTCCCCCCACTCTTCCTCCAAGCCACCAGAGCGGAAGGCACGCACATGTTCTGGTGCTTGCCGCAGCCCTCCGCCCCCACGCGGCCGCCCCCACACAGGCTGAGACACTGACACTGCCGAGCCGCTCCCGCCTGCCCGCCTCCCTGCACAGGCACGCGGTGACTGCTGCCAGCATCCCTGCAGTCTGCGGCCCCGGCCCTCCCAGAGGGCGAGGGCACAGCCTTGGAACAGGGCGCAGTGCCTGCATCCTGTTGCTAGAGCACGCGTGCACACACACACACGGGTGCATATGGATGTGTGTGTGCAGACACACTGGCCCCAACAGGGCATCAAGCAAGAGCCTTACCTCCCAGTGGGGGGAGAGCAAGATGATGCTGGGTAGGCTTCTGGGTTGTCCCCCTGCCGCCACCGTCTCTCCCTCACTCTCCCTCGCTCTCGCTCCCTTGCTCTTGCCTTCTTTCTCTCTCTGCTCTTCCCTGTATCTCTCTGGTCCCTGTTTTTCTCTCTCCGTCCCTCTTTTGTGTGCTGGTCCCTTGGCCACAGTCCACCCCTCCTACACACACATTGGTGTGTTGCGGTCTCTTCTGAGCCTCTCTGTGGTGTGGTAGGAAGCTTGCCCACCTGGCGCAATCTCTGCCCCACCACCCGGCATGTCACAGGCTGCTGAGGCCCAGCCCAGGCACTAGACCTAGGTGCCCTTGGGGGCTTGGCTGCCCACCAAGATGTCAGGTGGGGCTGTGAGGCTGGTGGGACCTTCTGTGCTAGAAAACACTGATGGCCTTGATGTCTCGGCATCACATAAAAGGAGGAACAAGTCTGTGACTCTTGCATCCACTCAACAAGTATTTCCTGAGCACAGACTCTGTTCCTGGCCCTGGGCTGAGCCCAGCAGGTACCACGTGCCAGACTTATGTCATCTCTGCCCATTTGGGGCTCATGGTCTAGTGGAAATCTGACATTAACTAAATCACTTCAGATATTGTTATTTAAATGCAACTGGTTAACGGCTATGAGCCTTTAACACAGGCTTATAGACCTCAACTGGTTGGGGTGAGGGAGGAATCAGGGAAGGCTCCCCTGAGGCAGTGACATTGGGGAGTGAAAGCTGAGTAAGAGCTGGTAAGAGGGAAGAGGGTGGAAGAGTGTTTCTCAGAGTGGGAACAGCACAGGCAAAGTCTCTGAGGTGTGTATTTTGATGGAGCATGTCAGCTCCAGGGTGGTCTTACTCTTCTTAGGCATGCTCTGTTGCTTTCAACTTTTTTTTTTTTGGCGGCACCATGGGGCATGCAGGATCTTAGTTCCCTGACCAGGGATTGAACTTGTGCTCCCTGAAGTGGAAGCACGGAGTCTTGGCCACTGGACCACCAAGGAAGTCCTAGCCTTCAGCTTTTGGATACCTAGGGGCTAGAAGGAATATTAAAAACCTGTAGCATGTCTAGAAGGGGTGGGAGGTGGGCTGGGTGGCCAGTCTGGAAGCCAAATCAGGTGAGAGAGGGCCAAGAAGCTGGGGATTCTAGCAAGGAAAAGAGACCCCTCAGGGGTATGTTCTCTCCCCTTAACCCTGCAGGGACATCTTGGGCCCCAGAGATGAGAAAAGACTGCTCTGTATGGCTCTGGAGGGCAGAGCAGGGCCGCATGTCTAGAGTAACAGGGAGGTAGATTTCAGCTCAACCTAAAGCACTTCCTCATTGTCAGAGCTGACCCTCTACCCCCAGATGAACAAGGCCTTGGGAAATACTGAGCCCTGTTCCAGCAGAGATACACATGTGGAAGCCCTCTTCTCACTGCTGTGTCTCATTATCCTCCTTGCCTGCATCTCTGTCCTTGTCTGGTAAGATGCTTTGCTACAAGCACAAAGTAGGAGATGGTTTAGGGGTCAGAATAGCCTCAACTGCATATGAATATCGGAATGAAGAGTGCTCCCTTGTCTTAGGGATGGGGAAATAAGGTCCAGAGAGGGTCAGGGGCTTGCCTGAGGTCACACAGGTCAGTGACACATACGATCTGGGCCCTTCAGCCTCCTTCCATTTCAATTCTTGGCTTTTCACCCCTTGGAGCATTTCTCTCTGAAAGTCTTTGGGGTGTACATGTGATTGGAGCCAGGCCAGGAGGCTCCCTGAGGCTGGGAGAAAGCAGCCCCTCACCATTTTCCCCTGTTTTGCCTGCTATGATCCTGTCAACAAGCTCTGTGGATAGATATTCTTTAATTTTCCTTTTTGTAACCCATTCAAGAAAACCTAGGCACAGCCCAAACAAGGAACATGTTGGAACTTCTGTTGGTTCAATGTTCCCTGCAGCAAACAGACTCTTCTGGTTCTCAGGCCTTCTGTGTCCCCAGCAAGACTTCTGCTGGGTTGGCGTGGGGCAGGCCTGGGAGTGCGGGACAGCTCGAAGACACTGCGTGCTTGCAGCATCTTTTGGAGTCTGGAAGTGGGCGGCAGCAGCTGGGGTGGAGAGGAGGAGGGATGTGTGGTTTCAGGAAAAGGTCCTAGGATTTTCTGGCTCTCAAATGCTAGTTTGTGGAGTTTGGGGAAAAGCTGCTATGCTGAGCTGGGGAGAAGAGAGAGAAAACCAAGCAAAGGGGATTCTGCGCCCGCAGCCCCTGTCACCTCTGCTGTTTGCCATCTGGGGACCTGCATAGCTGTGTTTGTTTGTTATTAAGAAAGGATACTATTGCTTAAAAAGAAAAAGAGAGAGAAGGCTTACAAATGATCAACAGTTGATTTCACAGATGGATAAACTGAAGCCCCCACAAAGCGAAGGGATTTGCTTAACGTATATAGAGGTGGATGTTATGGAAACAGGGGCTTCCCAGGTGTCTCTAATGGTAAAGAACCCAACCTGCCAATGCAGGGTTGGGAAGACCCCCTGGAGGAGTGCATAGCAACCCACTCCAGTATTCTTGCCTGGAGAATCCCATGGACAGAGGAGCCATTGAGGTCCATAGGGTCACCAAGAGTCGGACATGACTGAAGTGACTTAGCACACGCACACACACATTATGCAAACAGGATGTTCCTTTCATTTCTGAACAAATCTGATCCCAGTTTTTTAACTGTTTGAGGAATCTAGAAGCCCTCAGAGACTCTCACATGAGCCACAGTCACCCCCCAAAACACACACTCATTCCAGCTCACAGGATGTTGTATATCATTTCCCACAAATCCCCCACCCTAATACCCATCTGTGGACCCCAATTTAGGGGAGTCTGAGAGTTTAGGTTATTGGAAAGAGCAAAGGGTGATGATTCAGGACTCCTGGGTTCAAGGTCTTGGCGTCAGTTTCTTTAACTGTAGAATGGGGAGAGAGTAGACCTCAATGGCAAGATACTTCTGCAGTGTCTGCTGCAGCCACTTGTGGCCCACACTTTGGCCCCTCAGTTGGGGCTGCTCCAGTGACCAACTCCAGCTCTGCGCCTTCCCCCAGACATTTAAGCCCCATCTGCTCTGGGGTCCATGCCCCCAGGCCTTGCTCTGTGCCAAGTGATCAGACCAGCTAACCTGGACTGTGAGCTACTGCCCACCAAGAAGTATTACAAGCTAATCCTCTCACAAGTAACGGGTCTGTCTACCTTTGAGCAGAAACTTTCTGAAATCACCCCAGCTCATCTCAGAGAAGTAGAATGCTTAGGCATATTAACCCGGAATGGTGAGATTTGGAGGGAGAAAACTGGACTTTGATTAAGAAGTGCCGATCACATAGTATTTCTAGTGAGTAGCTAGAAATTTGGGACTAGAATTCTGGAGAGAGGAGTGGCTGTAAATAAGCAGATTTCGATCTTGGGTGATGGTCAGTGGCTTTCCTCATTTTGCAGGAGGTGGGAGTGGAGGTGGCGGTGGTGGTCAGAGAATCCCTTGTGAAGCCAATGAAAACTATGCGTCCTATGCACAGAACAATGCACAGACACAGAATAATTCAGTTACAATTTTAGGGATGTTCATGAATGCCCAGAGCCTCCCCAGAGGTCCCAGCTTAATGGTCCTGGGCAGAAGGGATGGCGGGGGAAGAGGTAAGGATGAGTGGAGAGAACAAGGAGTAGTGATGTTCAGAGGGGGATGGGAGGGGGATGAAGAAGTGAAAGTAAGTTGGGGGGGGGGTGTGCCAAGGAGAGTGTGGTGACCCAGAAGTGAGTGGGAAGATGGGTCTCAAACTGGGTAGCCACTGAGGCCAAATGTCACCTGTCGTGGGGCAGGCTAGGCAGATCAGGCCCACTGGGGACTGCAGGGGCGAGGGTGGGGGGCACTGGGTGGGTGGGCCTGGCACAACTTTTCTTCCAGAAAGCCGGGGGTGGGAACCAGACTGTGGTGGGTTCATGAAGCGTGGGAGGTGGAAAGAGGAGGCGGCGAACGTCGGACACTTGCTCTGGAAGCTTGGCAGCAGATAAGGAAGGAGGAAGTGTCCAAGGCTTGTGGGTCGAGAGAAAGGCTCCTGGTTTTTCAGCTTTTCAAGTTTGGGGGAAGGATGGTTGTTTATTTTTCCAGAATGAGGGAGTCCTGGTGTGTCTGAGGAAGCAGCCAGTGAAAGGAAGACCCTAGAGACTGGCGAGACTCCTGACGGTCAGACCCCCGAGGAGTACAGAGTGGCTCCAGGACTTTGCCCCCATAAGCCATGTCCGTCCCCATCCGCTGATACCCACAGGCATGCCCTGGGCTCCGGGAGGATCTGGAGTGAAGGTGGGGAAGTTGCCTTGAGGGCAAGTTGGCGGTAACTGATCTTGGGTCTCAGGGACCTTCTCCCGTCCCTGTGTAGCAGATACTTTTCACAGATGGCCCAGGAGGAAGTGGGGCTGCGGCTCCTCATGTCCATCTTTCAAGTGGAAGGATAAGCAAGCTGATAGCCAAATTGAGTGAGGACCCCAGGTGTTTGGAATTACTGCCAGTCAGCATTTTGGGGTATTTTGGGCCAGAGAGGGTGATGAGCCTCCTGTGGGCAGGTAGCCAGCAACTCCCAGGACACCGTGCCTGCCAGGCAGCCGGAAAAGCAATTTCCCAGTGTAAATCTTGCTTTTCACGGCCCATTAGCACGTTCCCACATTTTCAGCCACGATGGACCCACTATCAGTGTACCCTCGCCCTTCCTGTCTGTCTGTTGAACCAGGTGCTGCCTCCCTGCCTGCTTACACCCAAGGGCAAGTTGCTGGGGCCTGGGGAAGTACCCCATCCCCTCACGATGGTCCCCACACACCTCCTTCCCTGGCTTGCTTTTTCCCTGAGCTTGGCAAACAAGGTCCATTTTGCTTCTGATGATGCCAGCTGTTCTCATCACTTTGGAGATAATGATGCCTATAAAAGGAGTTGTTTCCTGAGCATTTACTACACTCCAAGGATTGGGCTAAACCCACTGCATACCTTAGTCTCATATTGAATCCTTGAAACAACTGCTCAGGGTGGGTACTAGTCCTTACCTACATTTTACAGGGGAGGAAAATAGTCTTACCGAGGTTAAATAAATTGCTAGTAAGTGCCTGGACCACAATTTGCACTCTGGTTGGTTTGGTTCAGGACTGCCAGTTCTTATCCACATAGAACTTCACTATCCAACCTGGTGGTCACTAGCCACTTATAATGATTGAAATAAAATAAAATTAAAAATTCATTTCTTCAGTCCTACTAGCCACATTTCAAGCGCTCTATAGCCACAGGAGGCTAGCACCTGTCACGATGGACAATATTTCCATCATCATAGAAAGTCCTGTTGGACAGCTCTAGTATAGAATGTTGAAGGTGGAGGGAATCCCCTGGTAGTCTAGTGGTTAGGACTGGGTGCTTTCATTGCCATGGCCTGGGTTCAATCCCTGGTTGGGGAACAAGGTCCTGCGAGCCGTGCTGCACAGCCAAAAAAATGAAGAATATTGAAGGTGGAAAGGCCTCTATACTTGTTAGCCTCATGACCACACCAGTCCCCACGATGTGGATGAAGAAACCCGTGAGGCCCATACTGGGGCAGACCCCTTCCCAAGAGCTCCCAGTAGGACTGAAATCTGAGATTTTATCCCTCCAGTGTCTGTCTATTTCACACATACGCCTCTCTGCCCACATTCTGTGACCTTCTCCTAACACGTGTACATACACAGGGAGACGGCACGTGTCACACCCAGAACCTCTTGGCATCACATACACGAGGGCATTGACAATCTGCTGACACACACATGTGGACAGACATGTGCCCCTGAACTCTTTGTACCCAGGATCCACCCGAGGACATCCCCCACCTGCCAGGGCCCTCCCATGCAGGCTCCATCCCTTCCTCCCTGGACCCCTGGTCACTCTCTCCCACTCTGCCCTCCCCATCCTGGCCTCCTCCCCTTTTCGGCCCTGTCCTGTTTCCAGGCTTCTGCCCACCCACCCACTGGCCACCTGCTCAACTCAGGGCTGTGGGAGGAGTGGGCTGGCTCTTCCTTTTGCCAAAGCTGCTGGGCTGTGGCCACTTGCTCCCACAGGACGAGAATGCAGAAATATGCCTTTTTTTAAACAAAAGATTAAAAAGAGAGGAAGTTAGGGCTGCGAGCTTGCTGCCCACACTCTCATTTTTGCTACAGATTCTCCTCTGCGCCCCCTTCCCTGATCCCCAGCACCAGAACTGGCAGGGAGGAGCCTTTCCACTCGTGGATGGAGACCTGAAGCCTCATAGGTAGAAAACAGGCTCCTTGGCCCAGACCATTTCCTCCCCCTGTTCAGTGATCAATGCGCCCTGGCATTGTGCCCAGTGTTTTGCGTGTGTTGCCTCACTTAATCTCCCCAAAACACCCAGGACAGAGGTATTATTATTGCCCCCATTTTAAAGGAGGAAACAGAGTTGAAGTGCCAAGTTCAGTATCACACAGCTGGGGGTCAGTCACGATCAGATCACAGGGCTTTGTGAGCCCAGAGCCCCTGCTTTTGAGGGTCACACCGTCTTACCTTTGGTGGAGTCAGGAGAACAAGGACAGGTGACCTGGAATCTTGTCACATCCTCGGGAGGAATATGCCTGCTCCCTCGAGGCTTCAGTTTCACATCCTGAAAAAATGGAGGATCGTAATTGCAACTTTGCAGGGGTTGTTGTGAGGGCCGAGGAGCTTAGTGGTGAAGGTGCATCGGAAGGGAGGATACCTTCTGGGGATGCGTGAGTCTGGTGTTCTCTGAATCGGTTTTGATAAACTCCTCCCTCTATGTGCGTGTGTGCTCTGTTGTGTCCAGCTCTTTGAAACCCAGTGGAGTGCAGCCCATCAGGCTTCTCTGTCAATGGGATTCATCAGGCAAGAATACTGGAGTGGGTTGCCATTTCCTCCTCCAGGGGATCTTCTTAACCCAGGGATCGAACCTGCGTCTTTGGCATCTCCTGCTTTGGCAGGCGGATTCTTTGCCACAGAGCCACCTGGGTTAGAACCTGGGATTTACACAGAAGCTTGACACTGTGTTGTGAGGAGGAAGTCCAGCAAGCATGACTTCTCTTACTGTATAGACATGGCTCTTGAGTCCTCAGTTCCTGGGTTAGAGCCTAGGTTCGTGGAGCCTGTTAAGCCTCTGCACAGAGCCCCGCACAAGTGCTAGATGCTGGTGAATGAGACAAACCCTCCTTTCCTGCCCCTTCGCTCCCTGGAATCCTCAGAATCTTTCCCAGAAGGGGCCACTGGAAACACGCTCTCTCCTCTGGGGCTTCTGAGAATCACGGCCTCCCACTGGGCAGGAACCTGAACGTCCTGGTCTGAGTAGGGTGGGCACCCTCCTCAAGTACCTGGTCCTGTTTCTGACACCCCAGACTGAAACCCTCTCCCTGTCTAAGTTCAGTCCCTCTCACTTAAATCTACCTCCTGTTCCTATAGTAACATTTCTGGAGGCCCTGTTGGTCCTTAGGAACTCTGTCTAGAGGATGGATGAGCAGCCGTGGTCCTGGGCTAGGTGGGGAGGTGTGGTGTGCTGTGTCATGGGAGGGTGCCTCTCAGGGAGGGAGACCCGCTGGGCTGGTCCCTCCACGTGGAGGACAGGCAGAGCCACCCAGCCGGATGGCAGTCCGTAGCTGTGCCCGTGAGTTCTGGCCTTCCCCAGCTTTCCTACGAGGTCATATTTCCTGGCCTCTAGCCCACCTTCCAGATCTTTCTTCCTCATCCTTCTCCACAGTTTCCCACCCATTCCCTTCATGCTGCTCAGACACGAAGCCAGTGACAGAACACCCTGGGGCCTGTGAGAACGGGCATCTCTGCCAGCCTGCAGGCTTCCTCGGTGCCTGCCAGCGTCCGCCCCTGCTCCCATCAGCTGCATCTGTGTAGCTGGGACCTGCCTGTGTGTTTAGGAGAGGGAATCAAAGTTTGGAAGATATGGTGGGGCATGGCCGTGTCAGGAACCTGGGTGTGTACACCTGCAAGCGGCAGGCTCACTGGGTGGAGAAGCCCAAAATCTGGGGTGTAAATATCTGAGTTCAAAACACAGCACCGCCTGTAGACAGCTATGTGACCTCGTGCAATCTCCCCTGAGCTTGGGCTCCACCTCAGACTTAAGGAATCAGAATCTGCCTTTTAACAAGATGTCTGGGTAATTCATATGCACATTAAAACTGAAGAAGGCTGCACGGGAGACTTGTTTCTTGCCATTAGCCTGTGGTTAGGGTGGTAATAGAGCTTGGGCAGTGTCTGGCCCCTTGGAGGCCTCCTTTGTGATGTGAAGGAGTTGTGCCAGATGATGTTTGTAGTAAAATGTATCACTTGGCACCTAGATGCCAGATCTAGTCCTCAAACTGGTTTTGTCTGGCAAAATATTACGTTTAAATTTGTTTTGATTTATTTATTTTTAATTGGAGGGTAATTGCTTTACAGTATTGTGTTGGCTTCTGCCATCTATCAACATGAATCAGGCCACAGGTATACCTATGTCCCCTCCATCTTGAACTTCCCACCTCATTCCACCCCTTTAGGTTGTCACAGAGCATTAGATTTGGAAATTTCCTGCATGACACAGGGAGCTAAATTTTTTGGAATAAGATACCAGTATTTAACGGAGAAGGCAATGGCAACCCACTCCAGTACTCTTGCCTGGAAAATCCCATGAATGGAGGAGCCTGGTAGGCTGCAGTCCATGGGGTTGCTAGGAGTCGGACACGACTGAGCGACTTCACTTTCACTTTTCACTTTCATGCATTGGAGAAGGAAATGGCAACCCACTCCAGTATTCTTGCCTGGCAAATCCCAGGGACAGGGGAGCCTGGTGGGCTTCCATCTATGGGGTCACACAGAGTTGGACACGACTGAAGTGACTTAGCAGCAGCAGCAGCAGCAACCAGTATTTAAAATTTGGGAAATGTCACTAAAATATCCAGAAATCTAGTTTTTCTTGAAAAATCAAATAACATGGAAAATGGGCCACGTTCCACATGGCGACAGTGTCTCCTATGAGCCTTGAAACCCACAGCCCTTGCTTCAAGTTCTTCCAGCCACAAATATTTTGAAGATAAAAACCCAGGAGCCTCTAAAAACACATGAAAAAGATGTTCAGCTTCACTCTTGATATAAGAATTCCAAATTAAATCTACATTGAGTCACCGTGCTCCACGTCTCACTAGTAAAGATATAAAATTTGATCACATGTTGTATTGGCAAAGGCAGAAAGAAATGGTCCCCTCACATATTAGCATGAAAGTTGGTACATCTCTAAGATGGATCGTTTCTTGTTATCTTTTAGAAGTACCCAACAACACCTTTGTATTGTTTTGTCACTAAGTCATGTCTGACTCTTTTTCAACCCTATGGACTATAGCCTGCCAGGCTCCTGTCCATGGGATTTCCCAGGCAAGAATACTGGAGTGGCTTGCCATTTCCTTCTCCAGGGGAAAACAACACCTACCCTTGACCAAATAATACCTGTTCTAGAAGTTTATTTGCAGACACTTGTATACATGAAAAGTGAAAGTGAAGTCGCTCAATCGTGTCCAACTCTTTGCAACCCCATGGACTGTAGCCTACCACTCTCCTCCATCCATGGGATTTTCCAGGCAAGAGTACTGGAGTGGGTTGCCATTTCCTTCTCCAGAGAACCTTCCCAACTCAGGGATCGAACCTGGGTCTCCCACACTGTAGGCAGACGCTTTACCATCTGAGCCACCAGGGAAGTCATGGGAAATGTAATTCTAAGGCACACATGTGAGGTTAGGCATTGCAGCACTGTTTGTCATAGCCATAGACTGCAGCTATAGACTGGGACTAACCTAACTGCCTGTCGATAGGGGACTGGCTAGGTAAATTATAGGACAGCCACATGATTAAATGAGAACTCTTTATGTGATAATACAGAAGGAGGATCTCTGAAAAAATTTCTGAAGAAGAGGGTACAGAGCAGCATGCAGGGTCCAGTATTTGCATGGGGAGTGGGGGAAGGTATCTATGGAAAGATGCTCTGGTAACACTGGCCACCTCTGGGCAGGGGACCTTGGAGTCTGGGCTATAGGGATGGGAAGGAGTCACTTAACTATCCACACTTTTGTATCTTTTGAACTTTGAACCATGTCAGTGTGTTAACTACACAAAGAATAAAAAGCTGAAAACTTCCAGGGACCTGCTGCTGCTGGCTGCTAAGTTGCTACAGTTGTGTCTGACTCTCTGCAACCCCATAGACCGCAGCCCACCAGGCTCCCCTGTCCCTGGGATTCTCCAGGCAAGAACACTGGAGTGGATTCACTTTCCAGGGACCTAGATTCTGTGATTCTAACATTGCATGATTTTAGTGCTTTAGAATTTGTCGAGCCTAACTTAATATGACTGGACAAAGCTCATCTCTCACGAGGCCAAGTTCCTAACGATTTACTACTAGTGGTTCCCATGGGTCTCCAGGCCTGCTGTGTCCCCGAGGTGTGCCACTAGCAGCCCCTAGGAGCTCGAGCAGCCCTGAGGGAAGGCTCCCTCCCAGCACAGAGCAGCTGTGGGGTCTCCTGGGAATGCAGCCCTTGGGCCCTTGCTCACCCTCTTTGCTTCTCTGTCCTAGGGGAGCCTTCTCAGTGGTGCGCAGGTGTGTGAAGGTGCTAGCCGGCCAGGAATATGCTGCCAAGATTATCAACACGAAGAAGCTCTCGGCCAGAGGTAGGTGCCATTTCCATGCCTGGCCCGCCCTCCAGGGCTCTCC
Organism: Cervus canadensis; assembly: GCF_019320065.1. Classification (NCBI taxonomy): domain Eukaryota; kingdom Metazoa; phylum Chordata; class Mammalia; order Artiodactyla; family Cervidae; genus Cervus; species Cervus canadensis. The sequence goes on from NC_057389.1 coordinate 47,367,330, forward strand.
TCCCTTCAGCCCTCCCTCTATCCCTTGGGTTAGAACCGGGGCCTGGGTCTCTCCTGGGTGATGCTGCTGTCAGAGCTGGGGGCTCTTCTTCCTGTGGGTACTATGAGAATAGACTCCTCCATATTTCTTCCTTAGGGGGTCTAGACTGGATGCCATAGTCTCTCACAGGCCAGGCTCTCTGCCCCTCATCCCCCAACCCAGGTAAAGACTAAGCTGCCAGGTAGGCCTTCCTTCCCTTGCTTTTCTGCCATTCACCTCCATTCTCACTGCCAGACCTCTGCACCTACCTCTCTCTCTGCCTGGATGCTCTTACCTGGATCCTTACAAGACTGGCTCTCTGTCAGCCTTCAGGTCTCAGTTCAATGTCACACCCTTTGAGAGACTTCCCTGACCCCCAGATCTGAGGGTGACCTCCCCATTTTATGTCTCTTGTTACTGTTTACTATCTTTGTAGCTTTCTTCCAATGTGGAGTTATCCCATTTACTGGTTTGGTACCGTGTTTAATGTTCATCTTCTTTTATGACCATGAGCACCAAGAAGGTGGGGATGGGTCTCATTCCCCGTATGTGCCCAGCACGCGGGTCAGTACCGGACATATCTGGGTGCTCAGTCAGCGTCCCATGAACACCAGCTGCACTATGCCTTGACCGCGCCAGTCCACCTTCTGGTTCCTAAATACTCCCTTGGACAGTGGCTTCCCAGCCTGGAATCCCCTGGAGAGCTTCAGACATTCCTCATGCCTGGATCCCACATCCCAAGGTTGTAATTTAATTAGCCGGGGCTGTGACTTGGGTTTTTGGAAATGATCCCCAGGTAATTCTAATTTGGATGTGGTTCTACACCCGCAGCACCAACATCATTAGGAGATTGTTAAGAATGCAGATTCGTAATTCCAGATGTAAGGGATCAGAATCTGCATTTTGACAAGACACCAGTAATTTGTATGGACTTTAAACTTTGGAGTGCCTGCTCCGAAGCTATGTCCTTGCCCTTAGCATGTGGTTAGGGTGGTGATGGTGGTGACCACAGCCAGCATGTTGGGGGAGATTGTCTTCAAAGATCTCCACTCTGAACAGTGGGTCTGAGCTGCCTTAGGGACCCCCAAGGTGTGGGGGGCATTCTGGTGTGTGAGGCAGGTACAGAAGGGGGCTGTGCAATCATGGCTTACGCAGCCTGGAAGGGGGTTGGCAGAGTGTCCAGGTGTTTGTCTGGCATAGCAGCAGCTGTCTGGGCCAGGGCCCAGCAGGTGTGGTTTCACAGAGGCCGGGACAGGATGTTCACATCGGCCCCCACGGGTCTCCCAGCAGGCTCTGTGTGCACGGCGTGCTGCTGCCTTTCATGTCTCTGGCTCAGTGTTGCTGGGAGCCTGGCACTTTCTAGTTACCGAACTACCCCGCAGACAGATCAGCATCCTGCAGGGAAAAGAGGCTGGGGTGGCGGCGGTCCTCTGAAGACTGGGGCCCGCCATGGCACACAGCCTGTGTGAATGCTCGTGTGGAAGGGCGAGCCCTGCGGAAGGTCCAGGGCCAGAGCCTGGGGCGGAGAGCGAGGGCAGACAGGAGGACCAGCAGGAGCACCGCCTCACACCCGGATGCCGGGGCTCGCCTGGCCGCTGCTGTGTGACTAGTGGCTGTCTGGTGCCCGCTCTGTGCCTTATATCACAGTTGGTCAAGGGAGATGTCCCAATCCCTGAGATACAGCAGGGGCAGGGCTAGAGCCATGGCTTGGGGTGACAGGTTGGGTTGCCCCCGTCCCCTGCCGCAGTGAGGGGGAATCAGGAACCAGGGTCCTCCCGGGATGCTGGGGAATTTTGGGTCCGCTCACCACAGTCTCAGAGCCACATCCACACATGCATGAGACAGAAAGAAACATGTGTGGGGTAATGCAAGGAGCATCGCCTCTTTTCTGGAAGGTAACTAAGGATTTGGGGGAGTGTAGACTCTGGTCTGTGCGGTAACTGCCAAGCCCCCTCTCTGGTGATTTGAGAAAGCTCTGACCTCCTGGGAGGAAGGTGCCCAGGCCTAGGTAAGGGTGAGGGGCTGGGGGGAGGGTCTCAGAACCTTCCCAAAGAAGTCTGCAGACTGAGATGCTTTTCTCCCAGTGCGTGGGGAGGGGCAGAGCTTCCTTTAGCAGGTTTCTTTGTTCATCCCTCCTGGGGCCTGTGGTGGGGAGTGTTTTAATGCTGGATGTTTGGCAAGACACTCCAAGCTTCTCCTCCTGGCACTCCTGGGTGACTCTGGCAGTTCCCAGCAGGGGGCCAAGCTCCCCAGGGTGTCCTCCACCCCCCACCCCGGGAGCTATGGCTTCCCCTTTCCCATGGGGCCAGCCTCTTTTATTGAGTGGCTCCCAAACCCGGCAGATGATTTTTGTGTGTATTTTTAAACTACTCTTTTTATATAAAATGCTCGTACTATAAACAATTCCAAAAAGCCATAAAGAAATGAAATGAAAGGTAAAAATGTTTTCCTGTCCCAATCCCTGCCAAATCCCCCTGGGAGCCTTTTGAAAGCTACAGCTGCCCCAGTTCCACCCCTGAGTGGGGGATTCAATAGGTGAGGCCCCAGTTCCTGCCTTTAGAAAGTCCTGTCAGCAGTGACAACAGCCAGTAGATGCTCAGCGCTAACTCCCTGCCAGAGGCTCTGGAAGCTTCCTAGCCACAGGCTCACCAGGCAGACAAACAGAAAGAATTCATCAACATTTTAGGGGATGGTGGGCACATGGACCTGGCTAGTGCTGCCAGAGTTAACTGGCCCCCATCCAGCAACCTCCACAAGCCTCACTGTCCACCTGGGTGCTGAGGGGTCACTTCCTCGGCTCCCTAATGACCAGTCCCAGGACACCAGGTGGGAAGCATGGTATGAGCTCATTCAGCTATCCCTGAGCTTTAGATTTATGCAAGGGAGCTTGCAAGGAGGCAATGAGACGAAGCTTTCTTGTCTTTCTCATCTACTTCCCCACCCCTTCCCCCTTCTTGGTCCTCCAGATTATTTCTCCAACTGCCCAGGATCTGGAGGCTTTTTTGAAGCCCTGTGGAGGGAGGGGACGTTTCCTGTTCTGAGACTAGAGGTCTATTTTCTGCCCTGGCTCCTGTGCCTCTAGCCAGAACCCCGCTGCCCACATACCTGCTGGAGCCCACTCACTCTGCTGGCAGAGCCCTCAGGCTTCCCCAGGTTCTGCTCTGCCCCGTCATGCCCTGCTGGTCCTGTCTGGCCCCAGGAACCTCTCCCTCTCCCCAGAGTTTCCACCCACCCACTGCCTGCCGAGCTCTGGGCAGAGCTGGCCCCCTTAACCCCAACACCCTGGAAGTCTGCCCCCAGGGAGGGAGGGAGAAAATTCACAAAGCATCTGTCACAATGAGTATTGGGAGCAAGGCTTCCTGGTGCCCAAGCAGGAGGCTGCAGACTAGCTTCTCTCAGATCTCTCACCATCATGGGATTTCACTGAACTGGATGGATTGATTTCTCAATTATGAAAATGGGAGGCAATACAGTACAGTAATTATGAACACAGTTTGAAATCCCAGCTCTGCTACTTCTTGGGTATGGGAAAAGCTGCTTATGACTCTGGGTCCTGGGAACATGGCAGAGACCGACAGTCAAGTCTTGCTGTCATCACACCTGTTTTCTAGGGAGGAAGACTGAAAAGAGCATTAAACACACAAGTAAGCTGGGTATTTTCAAGTAGTGATGAGTGTTAACAAAGAAAATAAGACAGGGTGATGGGGGTGTGATGGGGCTGGAGGAAAAGGCAGCTGGGGAAGCTAAGGAGGTGACATGGTGCTGGGACCTGCTTGAGGAGAAGGAGGCAGCCATGAGAAGACCCAGGAGAAGAGTATTTCAGGCAGAGGGCACAGCAGGTGCAAAGGCCCTGAGGTGGGAAGCGGTTTGCAGTGCCTGAGGCCACAAAGGAGGCTAGTGTGGGGGGAGCTTCAAGGCCAAGATGAGGCAGAACTCAGGACCCTGCAGGGTCTTTCTGGAAGTTTTTGAGGGGTTTGGATTGTATTATAAGTACTTCAGGAAGCTGTTGGAAAATTTGGAAGCAGGATCTCATTTATATTTTAATAAGAAGTCCTTGGCTGCCCTCTTAACTATTGACTGGGGGGCTGGGGGGAGCTTTTAAGAGTGGTTCCTCAAAGTTCTGAGTTGTAACAAGGCTTGACCACATTGATTACCTTGATTTTATCAAGAGACTGCTTAACAGAGAAAGGCCTCAGAGGTCAAGAGGAACTCAGTCCCTATATTTCTTGAAGTTCCCTGCATATTAGATAATGAAAACATTTCAAACAGAGTTACAAAAATTATTGTATAATGTATATGTGTTACATTCAACAAATTAATGCTTTTAGCACTGAAGTTTGCAATGCAGTGTAACTGTACTATGCACAAGATGATTACAAGATTTATAAAAACAGTTCCTAGCATTTCCAGCAGTGACGTCTGGTAACCAGTCACATGTTTAAAGCTGTGTGACCAGCGTTTTCTTCTTTCAATCCTGTTAGTGTAACTCTGCTCCCAGGTGACCTTACATGGAGAAAAACATCAGGATTCTGGATTTAGGTCCTTTGTCCCCTGAGTGTGTAGCCTGAGCTAGGAGTCCCCTCGCCCCCTCTGATAGGTCCCACTTTGAGCTGCCTGGCTTTTGGTTCTGCTGGGGATGCGTGGGTGGGGGGCAGGGTCTGGAGCTGGAGAGGGTTCAGTCATCCTTCGCTTACTGAAGGCTCTTGGCCGGCTCTGGATGGGGATCCCCCTCTTTTGCCTGGGAATCGACCTTCCTTCCCCTCCACCTCCCTACCCTGAAGGATTTGGAAGGAGACAGGGAGGGAGGAGAAACGAGGATGCCCCCAGCTGGGCCAGCCGTCCCCCTCTAGCCTGCAGCTGCCTTCAGCTGGAGAGTGGAGCTTACACTCTACCAAGAGAGGATTGGACTTAATTGCTTTGCTGATGGAAAAGCCACATTTCAGTATTGATCTTGGTTTCTGCAGCCCTTGGAGGATAGCTGGTGATTCCGCTAATGGAGAGGGGAGGGGATAGGAGAGCTGGCAGCCTAGGGATAGGGCTGGGATTTTCTTCCTCCTCATCACCCTCCCTGGTGCCCACCTTCCCTGGAGGGGCCATTCAGAGAGCGGGGTTCTAGTCCTGGCTCCACCTCTGAGTGTCTATGTGAGTTCCCTCCTGTGGGCCTGAATTTTCCCACTCGGGAATAGGAGGCAGATGGAGATGATAGTGATGAGTCAGGGTATAGAGACCAGGACAGCACTGGGTTTTGAGTTTTATTTTTATTTATTTATTTTTTGAGGTTTTTTTTTTTTTTTTTTTTTTTTTTTTTTGCTGTGCCTGTAGGATCTTAATTCCCCTACCAGGGGATGAAGCTGAGCCATGGCAGTGAAAGCCTAGAATCCTAACCACTTGGCCACCGGGGAACTCCCCGACAGGGTTTTACAGCTCACCCGTGGAGCCTGACTACCTGGATACAAAGCGTGGCTCCACTGCTCACCGCAGTGTGACTTTGAGTCAGACGCTTAACCTCTCTGATCCTGTTTCCTCTTCTGTAAGGCCAGCACAATGGTAGCGCTATCCTCAGAGGATTATTGGGGGGCTTGAGATGTACATAAAGGGCTCTGCATAATACCTGACATATAGTAGATATTCTGTATTTGTGACTGGCTCCTATTATACTGTTGGGTTTGTTTTTTTTTTTAATTAAGGCATTAAATACCAACTTGTGAGAAAAGGACCACAAAGGAAATTGAAAAATGTTTAAAACAGGGACAGTGATGCCCACAGCCCGGGCTTGTCAGGAGGACTGAATGGGGTCATGGGTATGATTGTGTTCAGCAGTCTCAGAGTCAGAGATTGTGGGTGCAGATCCTGAACAAGGCCTCTCTCCCAGGTGGGCAGGGAAATCTAGGGGATTTGGACAGAAGTCCCACGAAGCAGGTGGGAGATCTCTGGGTAAGCCCCCATGCTGCCATGGACAAGTTCTACCCTGCAGATTCTTTGGGGCTCTCTACGTCCTTGGTGCTGACTTCTCTCAAAGGAGGCATCTTCTGTAAATTAATACAACCCTTCTCCTGCAGAGAATACCCACTCCCTTAGAAAGATTCATTTATTCAATCATTTGTTCTTTCATTTAGTTATTTTTTCTTTTTTTTAAAAAGTTTAGCTTTAGTCATCTTTTTATTTATGTATTTTAAAAATTGTATTTATTTATTTACTTTTGGCTGTGCTGGGTCTTTATCGCTTCGCGGGCTTTCTCTAGCTTTGGAGAGCAGGGGCTTTTCTCTAATTGTGGTGTGAGGGCTTCTCTTTGCAGTGGCTTCTCTTATTGCGGAGCATGGGCTCTAGGGCGCTTGGGCTTCATTGGTTGTGGCTCCCAGGCTCCAGAGCACAGACTCAATAGCTGTGGCACAGGGGCTTAGTTGCTCTGAGGCATGTGGGATCTTCCTGCTTCAGGGATCAAACCTGCGTCTCATGCATTGGCAGGCGGATTCTTTACCACTGAGCCACCACGGAAGCCCATTCAGTTATCTCTTGAGCACCTTCCATGGGCCAGGGATTTAGGTAGATGCCAGGGGTACAACAGAGACCAAGTCCTTGCCCTCAAGGACAGTGACATCCCTGAGACAGAGTGGCATGTGCTGTCTCGGGGCCCTGGGAACGCAGAGGAGGAGCCCCCAGCAGCTGGCAGTCAGGGTGGGCTGCCAGAGAGAGAGTGACATCCAAGGATGGATAGGAGTGAATGATGGCCAGTGAAGAGCAGGTGGGAGGCTGAGAGTGAACTTGCCAAGCTGAGAGAACCACGTGTGCGAAGGTCCCAGAGTGGCAGGGTGTGCCTGGAGAGCTGAGGTTCAGCAGTTCCCCCAGTTGAGGTGCAGTGGGAGGGGCAGGGTGGGGGGAGGCAGTCGGAGCCTGATGTGGGGGTGGGGATGTTCCAGGCTGCCGGGAGTTTGGCTCTGATACAGGCAGGAGATGCCCCTCGGTTGAGAACCCTGAAAACCGAGACCCAGAGCAGGGAAGGAACTTGTGCCTCACTGCAGCCTGGGTCTCCCTCTCTTCCGCTGCATCCCACTGCCTTCTTGGAGAACCCAGAGGCTCTGCCCAGGCGAGCTTACCCAGGCCCTGGGAGGGAGAGGTCATTAGAGGCTGTGAGGAGGGAGAGATGGGGTGGGTGGAGGTGCCTCTCTCCCCTGGACTCATCTGGGCATCTGTGTGTTTCAGATCACCAGAAGCTGGAGCGTGAAGCCCGCATCTGCCGCCTGCTGAAGCACCCCAACATCGGTGAGCATGGGGGATGGGTGAGGGGTGTGGGTGGGGCCTGGCCCAGCTCCCTTGCCTGCCCTGGTGGGTGTTTGTTGAGGGAAGGGGGCAGCTGCTCTCTTCTTGGGGACGGCAGCAAATAGAGGTGGCAAAGGGGGTGTCTTTCATGGTTTCCATACTCCTCAGCGAGCAGCTTGGTTGGGGGGAAGGTGAAGAAGGGGCCCTTCCTCCCAGCCCACCGTACCGGCAGCCTCCTTCAGAAAAGCTGTTTCAGGAAAACTTCCAAAGCTCTGAGAGACGAAAATAGGCCAGGCTTAGCCTTGACCATTGTAGCCCACTCCCCAAGCTTACCCCCATGCTGAGTCAGCCTGGCACCATGGCCCTGCCCACCTGCACGGGCCTGCAGTGCCGGCCTCTGCAGGCCGGCCCCAAGGTGGCCAGAGTGGACTGAATGCAAGCTGCATGGGGTGGTTGAGCCCAGGGCAGGCAGGATGGCCCTGAAATAGCACCTGGCTGCCTGACCTCCCTTCCCCCGTCCCTGCACAGCTGAGGGGCTGTATCACTGCGTGGCAGGGCTCTGAGTCATGATGGGGAGGGAGTGCAGATTCTAGATATAGTTCTGTCAGGGAATGGCTGTGTGACCTTGGGTAGGAGCACTACCCTCTCTGAGCCACTTTCTCCCATCTTCCCAAGGAGAGGGCTGTCTGGACCAGTAGGGCATCTTGTTAAAAGGTAGATTCTATAAAAAAAAAAAAAGAAAAGGTAGATTCTAGTTGAGTGGGTCCGGATGGGGCCTGAGGGTCTGCATTCCTAACACACTGTGAAGTGATGCCAAAGCTGCTGGCTCACCAGTCACACTTGAGCAGCAAGATCTAGGTGCTCTGTAAGGAACATTCCAACTCTGACAGCTACCATGCCTTCTCCCTCTGGAGGGAAGCATCTCTCTGTGTCCAGGGCCCCAACAGTTAACTCCCCTGCAGAAGAGTAGCATCTCCATCTGCTATTTATACCAAGAAGGCACCTCCCCTTCCCCGTGCCTGGGGAAAGGTGCAGAGCTGCACAGACAACAGCTGGAGTCTTGGGGCTAGAGTCAGAGAAGGGGTAGCAAGGCGGCTGGTGGGGAGCCACCCTGCTTGGCCCCTGACCTGCTTATGACCATGGGCAGTTCCTGCCCAATCTGGGCTGGCCTCCAGCTCCCCAACTGTACAACGGAGGGAGTCGTGAGTGGTTTGTGACTGTAAAATTCCACGGTTCTTAGAAAGCCCATTAGTCCTGGAAGAAGGAGATGGGGTGTGTGTGTTCGTGCATGCGTGCATGTGCCACTGCACAATTGCATTTGTCTCCAGTCAACACTTCCTCATCCTTCAGTTGCTCATTCCCAGCTCTAGTAGGGAGCAGTAAGTTATGGGCTCTGGGGCTGACAGACTACAGTCAGATCCTGGGGTTGCTGCTTAATTGCTGTGTAACCCAGGACATGTTGCTTAACTGCTCTGAAGTTCAGTTTTCTCACCTGGAAAATGGGAACGATAGATACCTTGTAGGCTTATGATGATCAGACAAAGCATAGCATAATGACAGGCCCCAGGGAAGTGCTCTGGATCATTAAGCTGCTCTGTCTTTTCTCAACCTACACCCTTCAACAGAACAATCTTACCGGAAGACTTACCTTTTGCCTGAATCTTCGTGTGATTCTCGTTCCTCTGGGCCATCAAGATTTTGGGTTATTGGTTTGGGGCACTATATATAATACACTGGTTAAGAAAATGGAATTTTCAGTCAGACACACCTGGGTTCAAATCCCAGTTCTACCTTTTATTTGGTATCTCAGCTTGGGCAGGCTCTGAACTTCTTGTACTTAGTACCCTCCTCTGTGAAATAAGGATAATCATGGTACCCACTTTCTAGAACTGTTGTGAGGGTTAAGTGAGATATTGCAAGTAAAGTACTTAGCACAAGCCTGGCAGGTGGTAGAATATCAGAAATGGCAGCCATCATCTTCATCATTATCACTTGAGTTATGACTCCTTCATTCATTCACCTAATGTCAAAGACATCCGAGACCCCACCATGTGCCAAGGCCTCTGCTAGTCTCTGAGGACGTGTGGAAGAAATGAGGGTGGGAGAGGAGTGGGGTAGCTGATGGACAGGGAAGTAGAGAACAGAGTTGAGATCCAGAATAGGAAGATGCTTAGAAGAACCTTAAAGCTATAGTCAAGGCTGAAAGGGTCCTCGGAGGGTACCAATTTCTGAGCCTCCAAGCACCTCAGTTTAAAGTAGTTGTAATCTGTCCAGAAGAGTGCAGAGAGGTCCAGATGTGGCTATAGAACCTGAGAAGTGGGTCTGTACCCAAAGAAACTAGACTATTCAGCCTGCTTAGTGATCCTAGCCAAGCTCACCACTCTCTGCCCGTGTGTGGCCACAGCCTCGCCTTAAGAGACTAAGTCAGGGAGGTCGCTGGCTCAGTAGAGGGGGAACAAGCTGTACCATACACAAAGCATTTCCCTCCTAGATCTTGCTTCGGGGAGGATAGCACTCTGCTCTCTGTACCATTAGCACCTACTGATGAAGTGGACTCCCCCCCCACCTTAAAAGCCGCCCAAGGAGCAAGAGGAGATAACCTGAGAGTTTAGCAGGTGATATGGGGTGGCCAAGGGAAGTGAGGTTAGTGATGAAGATGGCAATGTCTTCATTTACTAAGTTCTTCCTAGTGATAAGCACTGTGTTGAGTGCCTTACTAGCTTCTTGAATTAACTCCTGACACCGGTCCTGTGTAGTGGTATTGGCTCTGCTGCTAGGAAAGGAGGCTCAGAGAGGTTACATAATTTGCCCAAAGCCACACAGCTTCTAAGAGGTGGAGCTGGAAGGCTAAGTCAGAGAGTCTGACTGCAGAGCCCATGTTCTCAGTCCTCCTGTGACCATCAGGAGTGTCTTGTTGGGGGGCAGTGGCCAGAGGAACAAGTATGACCCTTCAATTTCTGAGAAAGAAATGGTAACTGTTGGAAATAGGACAGAATGTCAGAAGTTCATGAATCCAGCTACACAAATGAAAACTAGGTTACAGATTCCTTTGTTCTGTGACCGTGACAGCGTAAGTCCGTGGGCACAGACATGCCGGTCTCCCCACCAGGCAGTGGTACTGTCACATAGGCCATAGCCCTTGAATCCTTGCCTCTCTTGGACTCTAGGCCGAGTTTTTCCTCAGGGCGGCCTCCAACCACAGGAAGAGAGGTTTTGTGCATGAAAACAGCACTGAAATGAGGAATCCTGTCTCCTGTGCTCTGAGCCAAGATTTAGCCATCTCTTGGGGATTAAAGCCAACTCTAGGATCATCCTGCAGGTGGGGACTGGAATCTAGCCCATATCCCCCTGCTCAGAGGGCCAGCCTTCAACAATCAGCACAAAGGCACCATCAGAGCTAAAAGAAGCTCTGGAGACGCTCTCTCCCATTCTGTCCATTTCCCTGAGCCCTGAGGACCTTCTCTAAAAGAGGCTGAGGCTTCTGGCCGGAGGGAACCCCAGTCTTCTTGGAGCTCCTCCCAAATGGCTGTTGACCTGGTTCTAAAAGCCCTTTCTTGAGATGGTTCTGGATGCACCTTGGCTTCTCAGAGATTCTCACAATCACAAAAAAAGTAGTTAAAACCTCAAACACTTGAGCAGAGTAGAGGAGAAAGAGTTTGCTCCTGAAGAATCCTTTTGGAGTAAAGGGTCTTTCTCAAAACTTTACCTTGGTACACTATTAAAGCAAGTTTATGGTAGATAAATGAGAAGACAAATAATTTTAAAGTATCTCCTATAATCTCAGCATCTGGAGCTAACATTGATGATATATACTTCCATGTGGTATTTGATGTCTGTAGGTTCCTAAGGACATCTAAACATATAAGGTCAGGTTTCCTAGAAGCAGAGCCTGAGGCAAGGATTCAGGTGTGTGTGGGAACATGAGGGCGTGCTCCCAGGGGAGACCTGTAAGGATAGGATGAAGCAGGATGGAGGAAGGGGAAAGGAACCAAGCAGAGGTGTGGCTTCAGGTCAAGTCTAACTCTGACTAACTCTGATCCCAGTGGAGAGTGTAGTGAGGAGGCCTCTGGAACATAAACCCTGTCTTGGAGCTGTCCCTCCTTTAAGGCAGACTGGCCCTTTGCATGGCCTCTGCCTCCCCACATTAGTTCATCATTGCCTGAAGGCTGTAGATAACCTTGTGGGCAAGGTGGGCAGTTCCATCAGCAGTGGGCAGTTCTCCAGAGAAGGAGGCCACCTGTGCATGGTTAGCCAACCCCCCCAGCAGCTGCAGGATGGCTGCACCATCCTCCTACAGGAGGTCTGAGCAGGGCACCAAAATAGGGCTTTCAGATTCTGCACACACAAAATATAAGATGCTCAGTTCAAAACACACATTTCAAAAGTCTATTTTTGCTTTGAAATGCATTTAAAAATGGAGATAGATTGAAGGATGAAGGGATGGATAGAAATATAGGAAGGCATATATAAGAAATGGAGTAGGAAATGACAACCCACTCCAGTTACCTTGCCTGGGAAACCCCACAGACAGGACCCTGGCAGGCTACAGTCCATGGAGTCATAATGAGTCAGACACGACTGAGAGACGGAGCATGCACACACATATGAGAAAACACTAATAAGAGAGTCTAGGTGGTATGTGCATAGGTATTCACTTGACTGTATTTTGAAATTTTTTATTATAAAATGTTGATTAAAAAATTAAAGCAGGATTAAATTATACATACTCAGGCTACTTAGTTTTTAGTTTTGCTTTAAAACAGTTTAAAAACATCTTTCAGTCATTATTTATAAATATATACTATTTAAGATTTAAAAAAAACATTTTATTTAAATTTGTATCCCTTCATCCTCCATCTCGGGTCCCCATCTGTGTAGGCACCCACTCTCCAAACTTTATGCGGAGAATACTTTGGCCACTTGATGTGAAGAGCTGACTCATTGGAAAAGATCCTGATGCTGGGAAAGATTGAGGGCAGGAGGAAAAGGGGACAACAGAGGATGAGATGGTTGGATGGCATCACCAACTCGATGGACACGAGTTTGAGCAAACTCTGGGAGATAGTGAAGGACAAAGAAGCCTGGCATGTTGCGGTTCATGGGGTCACAAAGAGTTGGACACGACTGAGCAACTGAACAGCAACATGAGGGCCATATGCTTTAAGGGACTCAATATTGTATGTGGCAGAAATTCAGAAGGCACTAGGGCTTACAGTGAAAAGTCTCACCCGCCCACAACTCCAGCTGTCCTAATTCCCTTCCCCAAGGCCACCTCAGTGCCCACATCGCTGGATCATTCCAGAGAGACTAATGCTATACCCAAGCTGAAATGCATCCTCCTTTTTAGAAAGGACTGTGCATTCATTCTGCTTTGCTCTTTTACCAAACAACAAAATTTAGATATGATTCCAAACTAGTGAATAAAGAACTGCCTCATTTTAACATTTTCCATTGTGTGATGTACCATAATTCTTTGAGCCCACCCTCCCCCCTGCCCATGGACCTGTTTAGGTTGTGGTACAAGGAAGGACATGGACTTGACCTGGGAGGATTTGCCCTTGGTTGGCAGGGTGCAGGCCCCCTAGAGTCAGCCCCAGGCCTTGGGCTCCCCCCTGCCTTTTTTTTGAAAGAAGCTTAGGGGGTAATTTTGGAAGCTCTGGGCTCCTGGAGCTTTGCCTCTGTTCTTGGTAAATGAGGTATGAAAAGATGACAGTTTCTCAGCAGGCCAGAACTCTGGGATTGCTGTCACTCCCTCGTCCACCAGCTCTGTTAGCTCCTCAGACCTGGAAGCAGAGGAGGGCTACTAGCTCAGGGCCAGCACTGAGTCAACATGGATTATGTGCCTCATGGAATTCTCACAACAAGCCTGCAATTCCAGGAGTTTCATTCTCACCGTCCAAGCAATGAAAGTGAAGTCGTGTCCGACTCTTTGTGGCCCCATGGACTGTAGCCCACCAGGCTCCTCTGTCCATAGACTTTTCCAGGCCAGAGTACTGGAGTGGGTGGCCATTTCCTTCTCCAGGGGATCTTTCCAACCCAGGGATTGAACCTGGGTCTCCCGAAATTGCAGGCAGACGCTTTACCATTTGAGCCACCAGGGAAGCCCTCCAGGCAAGGAAAGAGGCTCAGAAAGGTATAGCAACTTGGTCAAAGATGCACAGCTAGCAAGTGGCAGCGATTTGAGTCACAGGCTCTTTCCATGACCCTGAAACTGCCCAGCAGGAAACTTCTCTCCTTAGAGAGGGAAGGGGGCTAAACTCTGACGAAAGCTGTGGTCTTTTGTCTTTACGCTTAGGCTTCTTTGGGTGACGCCTGAGGTCAGTGAGGGCTTCCCTGGTAGCTAAGACAGTAAAGAATCCACCTGCTAATGCAGGAGATGTGGGTTCAATCCCTGGATTGGGAAGATCCCCTGGAGTAGGAAATGGCAACCCACTCCAGTAATCTTGCCTGGAGAATCCCTTGGACAGAAGAACCTGGGGGGCTATAGTCCATGGGGTAGCAAAGAATCAGATATGACTGAGTGACTAAGTCGACAAAGGTGAGCCTTTGTTCATGCTTTGTCAAAGCACCTGGTAACTGGCCTGAGCTCAGTGACTTTCAGAGAAATTGGAATGTTGGCTATTTGATGGGTGAGGGGGGTGAGTGGGGAGCCCTGCGTCCTGCATAACCAGCTACCTTGGCCCCTCCTGCAGTCCGGCTCCATGACAGCATCTCTGAGGAGGGACACCATTACCTGATCTTTGATCTGTAAGTTTGGCCTCACCCTGGGGTGTCCAGTGGGGAAGGGGCAGCCCTGGCAGGGATGACTTCACTGGGTCCCTAAGTGTCCCCATAGCCCCCAGATTGGGCTGAATTCTCTCTTCTGATAGACTTTGCCAAAATGTGGTAGGCCTGCCACCCAAGCAGTGCAAGCTGGTTTTCCTGACACACCAACAAACACTTTTAACTTTCATCATCATATATTTAGTTTTGCTTCTATTTGTGGCCAGTGATGCTGGTTTTCCATTTCTAGTGGTGCTATGAAGTTTCCTTTCAGAATAAATTTAAAGTTTTTAAAGACAGGCAATTGAATGAAAAGTAATCATGAACTAAGAGGCCTCAGTGGTTCTTGGCCTCATCTGTAAAGAACAGCACTTGAGACAATGGGGGAGGCTGTGCATGGCTGGGGTCGGTCAGTGGGGCTATTGGGAATCTCTGTACCTTCGGCTCAATTTTGATGGGAACCTAGAGCTACTCTTTAAAATAGTCTATTAAAAAACAACAACAAAAAGCTCCAGCTCTTGGATTTCCAAGAGCCTGATGAATCATAGTGACATGTTCTGAGTGTCCCACCCCCAGCCCTGACCTCAGCCTGGCTCTGGTGGAGGAGAAGGCTGAGGATGGAGGGGAGGGCGGACTGGAAGTCAGGAAGGGGGTTATATCAGGGGGCATCCCCGTGGCCTCTGGGGCCCCTCCCTTTGGGGTGAGGTTCTGAGGTCCCTGTGCCCCATCCTTAGCTTCCTGGAGACGCGGCACCTGGGGCCTCTGTGGGAGGGTGACTCTCTGCCTGTCTCCCCAGCGTCACCGGTGGGGAGCTGTTTGAAGACATCGTGGCCCGGGAGTATTACAGTGAGGCGGATGCCAGGTGAGTGAGAGGTGCAGCCCCGCCGCGGCTCCTGGGGGCGGGGCACGCCCTCCTGGGACCTCCCGGGGGAGGCCCGCCCTCAGCCCCGCCCCTTCCTCTCTCCCCCCAGTCACTGCATCCAGCAGATCCTGGAGGCCGTGCTGCACTGCCACCAGATGGGGGTGGTGCACCGGGACCTGAAGGTGAGTGACCGCCCCCCCCGCCCCCCACCCCAGCGGCCGGCTCACCCGGAGCCTGCGCACTTGCGCCCAGCCCCTCCCTCAACCTGCGGAGCCAGGGCTGTTCTCATAGCCCCGTTAGCTTTCCTGAGTTGGGCTGCGTGGGAAAATTTCCCCTACTCTTCAGATGAGGAAACTGAACTCAGGGAAGCAGAGCATCTGGACTCGGGACCCAGGTCTCCCGACTCCCAGCCTCAGGTGATTTGTCCCAGGCCAGGTGAGAGGCGGCTAGACTGCCAAGGCTGGCTCTGGTGGGGTCCAGATTCCAGCGAGGCCACCTTCTAGCTGCACGGCCTCAGCTTCATTATAGTGGGGGTTGCCATAGCAACCTCGGTACAGGGTCAGTGAGGATGTCAAAGGAGACAGCACAGTGCCTGGAACGTAGAGGCGTTGTTAATCTTGCTTCCGGCCTCCGGAAGGGAGTGATGGGTAGGAAAGCAGGCTTTGAGGCCTTCCGAGTCCTCCCTCTTCCCGCTTGAAGAGATGAGCAGGACTAAGCAGATGCAGGGTGTAGGCTTGGCCCTGGCTGCACAGCCTGGCCCAGTCAGCACAACCGCATGCTGCTCCTCGGCTGGGCCTCACAGCATCAGTGACTGGGAGCTGCCTAACATCATCTCCATTTTGCAGAGCGGGAAACGAAGGCCCAAAGAACCCAAGGGGTTTTCCCGAGAACATGCAGTTCAGCCTGAGCTAGGGCTGGAGCCCTGGCCTCCTGACCTCAGGTCCCCTGCCCTCACTGGGCCAGGGCTAAAAAGCCACTGACTGCACCTCGTGCTTCTGTAGCAGCCCCTTCTAGGTGACCCTGCTGGGTGTCCATCAACCCTCTGCTTTTTGACTTTTGGTGACTATGAACTCACTTTTTATGGGGTAGCCCCTTGAACTGTCAGGAAATGTTCCTCCAGTTTTTCCCCGTGGTGGGGGCTTCCCCTGT
Organism: Cervus canadensis; assembly: GCF_019320065.1. Taxonomy (NCBI): domain Eukaryota; kingdom Metazoa; phylum Chordata; class Mammalia; order Artiodactyla; family Cervidae; genus Cervus; species Cervus canadensis. The sequence goes on from NC_057389.1 coordinate 47,383,378, forward strand.
GACCCCCAGTTCTACCCTTTGGGGCCACACAGAGGTCAAGTTCCCAGCTCAGAGCAGCCCTGAAGGCACGTGGGTGGCTTTGCAGTAGCTCCTGAGGCTTCTGCAGGTTGTTCTCCATTCCCCCCAGGATGGAATTTCCAAGCCTTCCTCATCCTGGCCCCCTCCCTGGCCATCCTCCTGTCAGTTCAGATCCCTCTTTGGGGTGCAGTCCTCTGACCAGAACCCCTGCTCACCCCTGACGGTCACGAGCCATCTGTGGCTCTGCACCTGAGCCCAGGTGAGCTCCCTGTGTCTCAGTCTAGACCTGCAGGCAAGTGTGCATGCAAGGAGGGTCTCTGGCCAGATTGCAGGGCAGCTCTCCCCAGGGGCCTGTTCCCATTATAACCACAGCCCCTGACCGAGAGGAGGAACAGGGAGAGAGGCAGCACAAATTTAGGCCACTCTGGGTAGATTAATTAGTGGTGCATTTATCAAATCAGGGCAGAACAGCTACCAAGACCCAGGGCATGCTGGGAACACAGTCCCCAGAGGACCAAAGAGGCCTCAACCAGGGGCAGATGGAGCTATACTTGTTTGCGTCCTGCCTAGCTTTGGGCAGTGAAAGGTCAGATGTGGAACCCCTCCTAAGTTCTAGTGGGAAAGCGGGTCAGAGGAAACCAGCTATCTGTAGAGATGGGGGAGCCCACACCCCGCATCTACAAACAAAAAGTATGAGTACTGATGCCTATCAAATGCTTATAGGACACTGGGAAGTGCTTTATAGGGATTTATTGCAATTAATCCATATGCCACCCCATGAAGTAGGCATTATTCCCACTTTTGGAGAAGAAACTGAGGCCAGAGAAGTGAAATGAATTTACCCAAGTTCCATAGCGTAGAATGGCAGCACTGGGATCAGAAGCTAGGGCTTTCTAACTGGAAAGTCCCCACTCTTACTACTTCTCTGTCCTGAGGAGAAGGATTTTCTGTCCTCAGACTCAGCAGAAGATAGGACAGGTGGCACGTAGGAGGCCCTGCAGCAGTCAGCCTGGAGGGGCTCAGAGCGCATCTCTAGCCAGACTGTGCCTCAATCTGGTTCTACCATCACCAGCTGTGTGACCTCGGTCGTGACTTAACCTCTCTGAACCCCAGTTTCCTTATTTTTATGCATACTTCAGTGCCTGCTATGTGCTGCCCGCTGTTTTAGGTGCTAGTGATACACTGGTGGACAGAAACTCATATTGTACGGAGGTGACAGATAATGAATAAGCACATAGACAGATGGGAAAACACTTAGAAATTTTGATGGGATCTATGAACGTAACAACAAGCTGCTAAGATAGAAGACACCTGGGAACTCCTCCTTTAGATAGAGTAGTCATGGAGGGTTTCTTGAGGGAGGTGACATGGTGAAAGCTGGATGATGAGAAGGAGCCACACCTGTGAAGCCCAGAGGGCGAGGAAATCATGCAAGGGGAGCAGGAAGGACAAAGGCCCTGAGGTGGAACGAGAGTGAGTGTCTGAGGATGTAGGAAAGCCACTGGAGAAGGAGAGTGCTTACCCTAAAGGATTGTTGGGATGACAAATCGAATGATGTATGCAAAACCCTTAGCCCAGTGACTGGCATATAGTAGAAGCACTGTCCCACTCCACCTCAGCCCCAGAACCAAACCCTGCTGGAAGCTGAAGGAGGGGTTGGCAGGCTGAAGAAGGGTCTTCCGTTTGCAGCAGACGGAGGGCTGCAGTGGGGTAGTCCTGTCTCTGGGAAGTGCAGGGGTCTTGTGCTTGGGGCTGGAGGGAGGCAGGGGCAGGGAGCCTCTGGATCGCTCAGCTGCTCCTCCTGAAAACCCAGACCTCTGGAGGTGAGATTCTGAATCTGCTCACTGTCCCCTGACTTCTGCCTCTCCCGCGTTTCCTCTTCTCTCTGGTCCTGGGAAGCCGGAGAACCTGTTGCTGGCCTCCAAGCTCAAGGGCGCTGCGGTGAAGCTGGCGGACTTTGGCCTGGCCATAGAGGTAGAGGGCGAGCAGCAGGCATGGTTTGGTGAGTGGGGGCAGGGGGTGGCAGGGGTGTTGGCGGCCAGCCTTGAGTTGACACATTGGCCTCTAGGAACCCTTTGCCCGAGCGGGGGCTGGTTGGAGGTGGCCAATGCCCCAGCCAGGACTCAGGGATCAGAGGGCCCCTTACCCAGTCTCTTTGTGTCAGTGATTGTCGCCCATCCTATCTTCCTGGGGTCCAGGCCTGGGACTTGGTTGTCATGAAAACAGTACATGACTTCTTCACATGCGCATCCAACACTGTCAGCTGGGGGCTTCCATGAGTTCCCCAGCAGCCTGGGTGCTAGATTATCATCTTGATTTTACAGATGAGGAATGGAGGCTAAGAAACTAAGAATAGGTGAAAGGAAATTAAAAGGGGTGGAGTCAGTTGACCCAGCATGCTCTTGAGATTTTGGCATAACTGAATCCTTTTGGCTATCTGGGAATACTTTTTAGTGAGCAGTGTTGGTCAGTGGTTAAGAGCTTGAGCTCTGGGTTCATATCCTGACTGTGCTATTTACAAGGTGTGTGACTTTGAGTGAGTCATTTCTCTGGGACTTCATTTCCTCGTCTGTAAAATGGGGATGATAAAAGTATGTTCTTTGGGACTGTGTGAAGATTAAACGAGATCAGGCATAGAGAGTTCTCAGTCTTGCTTAGCATACATACTCCTTAATAGGAACTATTCTCAAAATAACTTACCAAAACATTTTGGGTGTCCATTTTTTTTAAGTAGTTCTCCCAACAGTGCTGGGAGGTGTTTAGGATAGAAATCCCTAATCCCTTGTTTCACAGATGAGGAAACTGAGGCCCCAAAGGAAAAGGGACCTACTTAAGGGGCTTAGGGCAAAGTCAGTGTTAGGGATAGGCCTCCTGCCACCCTAGGACCAGATCCTGGATGGAATGGGGAGTGGGTGAGGGTTCAGCTCAGCCTGGAGCTGACAGGCTAGGACCTTTCACCTCGAGGATCACCAGCACTTGACTGGTGGGGGCTTCTGGGAGGGCCCTGAGGCAGGGCCCTGTGGGAAGGACCCTGGGATGGATCAGTGACTCGGCCATGAGGCTCTCAAGGCAGGTGGTGACAGTATACTCTGTCCTCATCCACCCTGGTCTAGAGGTGTTGCTGTCTTACCAGGTCAGGGCTTCCAGCTCTTGGCCAGCTCTGGGGGCAGGGGGTGTTTTCCCCATCTCCAGGGCAGCCTTATCCCTCTTCCAGCAGGATCTTGCTCCCGGTTACTTATGTGCCAACCTCTGTGTACGTGTCTGCCTGTCTGTGTGTCTGGGGAGTAGGGTTCGCAGGGACACCTGGATACCTATCCCCAGAAGTGCTGCGGAAGGACCCATACGGGAAGCCCGTGGACCTGTGGGCCTGTGGTGAGTCCTTCTGAAGGTCCCTCCGTCCCCCTGCCTGCCTGTCCTCTGGTGCCCTCTCTCTCCTTTCCCATCACTCTCCTCCATGTGCCCCCCATCCCTCCTACTTCTGGGGCTCAAGGTTCTCCTGGTCCTCTCCCCAGGGGTCATCCTGTATATCCTGCTGGTGGGGTACCCCCCGTTCTGGGATGAGGACCAGCATCGCCTGTACCAGCAGATCAAAGCTGGCGCCTATGATGTGAGTGGTGCTCCTGTTTCCAGCCTCCTTGCCAGCCCCTGGGCCCCGTCCAGTGAGAGTCAAGGCCCAGTGAGGCCAGAGACCCAAGGACGCCTCCCTCCTGCCCTCCTGCCACTCTCTAGCTATGGGGTGGGGGTGACCAGCAGGTGGAGCCTGAGGGCTGACTGGGGCCAGACAGTGAACTGGCCATGCCAGTGACTGGAGCATCTAAGTGATGGGGATTTAGTCCATGGGGCCCCAGAAGGCAGAATCAGCACAAAAGTAGGGTGAGATATAGAGGGGGCAGGCCCCAGAAGCCAGATTATCTCTCCACAGTTATATACACACAATTATATATTGTATGTATATAGATAGACAATAATAATAGCTAACACACATAGCAGTCTTCTAAATGCTTTCTATTATTATAATCTTCATACCAATCATGACATAGGTACCGTTATTACTGCTTTTTTACAGATAGGGAAGCTGAGGCACAGAGAAGTTAAATAACTGGCCAGACCACATAGCTAAGAAATGGTAGAGCTGGGATTTGAACCCAAGCAGTCTGGCTCTAGTGTCCATGCTTCTGCCTACCAAGTATATTGCTTTTCTACACAGCTGATATCTATTGAGCCATGTACCATTTTATATCATATTTAATCCTTACAACATCTCTAGGGGTAACTTGAGGGTCACATGTCCAAGGTGACTTGTCCAAGGTCACACAGCCCAGGAGGCAGAGCTGGGACTTGAACCCAACCTTCCAATTCTAAAGTCTGGGCTTTCACCACTGACCTGCTGCTCTCCAGATAAGGCACACGACCTCAGAAGAGCAGAGGGAGGCCTCCTTTTCCCTGGCTATTGCTCTGATCTGTCCTGGGGTCGGGGGACCTTGCCCCAACTCCTCCTGGTTGTGGATGCCCGCATGGACGGGCAGTAGGACCCCTGCCTGCTCCCCTGCCAGTCAGGGGCTGGGGGATCGCAGGGGTGGCCTGGGGTAGGCTGGGCAAACTTGGCCCCTCTGCCCCTTCCAGTTCCCATCGCCAGAATGGGACACCGTTACCCCGGAAGCCAAGGATCTGATCAATAAGATGCTGACCATCAACCCGTCCAAACGCATCACGGCCGCCGAGGCCCTCAAGCACCCCTGGATCTCGGTGAGCCTTCCTCAGCAAAGCCCCTCCTGAGGACCCCTCCAGACCTCAGGATCAAGGCCCTCACAGAGTCCTGGACCTGCCCGCTGCCCCTCAGGCCCAGCATGGGGCTGAGGGGGCTTAGTCCAAGAGACTGACCTTGCTGTGGTTCTCAGGTGGAGAGTGGCAGTGGGAGGCATTCTGAGTGGGCACCATGATTGGTGGGGGGAGCTATCGGCTTCAAATGTCTTGTGCCAGGATGTTTCTACCATCCCCTAGAACAGAGAATTGTTCTTTACAAGATACCCACCACATCCATAGGATATTCTGGGAGTGGGGGGACCTCGGGTGGGCCTGCCTTCCACTCACAGACCTCTCCCCCACTTCTTCCAGCACCGGTCCACCGTGGCCTCCTGCATGCACAGGCAGGAGACAGTGGACTGCCTGAAGAAGTTCAACGCCAGGAGAAAACTGAAGGTAACCACCGGTCCTCATCCTCCATGCCCACAGACAAGGGAATAGGTTGGCCTGGGTCTGCACAGAGGCTAAGAGGCCCTTTCACTAGTTCTTTCCTTCACTGACTCAACGAGCGTTATTGACCGCCGGCTGTCTGGGCTGGGCAGTGAGCGGTGGCGAGGACAGACCAGTGACCAGGACTTTACGGGGCAGTGGTGAGTGCTGTGACCGCCTGCCCTGAGGCTGTGGGGATCCATAGAGGGGCCAAAGAGGGGAACAGATCTGCATGGACTAGGGAAGGATCCCAGAAGCCTTTCTGGGCAAGTGGCATTTGATCTGAGATCCCGAAGGATAAGCAGGTATTAACAGTGTAAAGTCAGACGGGGCAGGTGTTCTAGACACAGAGAATAGCCTGTGCAGAAGTCTAGAAGCATGAGCTTGACCCCTTAGGGGGACAGCAAGTGTTTCAGTGGGGCAGGGAGAGGTTTCCAGGGATGATATGTGACCACGGTAGGTGTGAGAGACCGCAGCTGCCAACCGCTGGAAAGGAACGGCCAAGGGACTTGACAGGGGCTGTGCCCTGAGGAAGTCACAGTGTGCCCGAGGTGAGCCCCGAGCTGCCGGCCTCTCAGCAGGTCTCTGTGTTCTCAGGGCTGTGACAGGTCCTGTCCTAGAGCTTGCCGGGGGCCCTGTGAGCAGGTAGGAAGGATGACCGAGGGGCCCCCAGCTGGTTGGAACAGAGAAGCCACCAGTATGCTGAGTGACAGATGCTGAGGCCCTGGCTCCTTGAGAACTTCCTCACCAGCTGCCCCCAGGTGGCTCAGGGCAGGGACATGGGCCAAGGGGTGGTGGTGAGCATGATGCCAGGGGAGCTGAGTCTCACCCCCAGCCCCAAGTGGGAGCTGTCATAGATGTAGTCTCAAAATGTCAGAATCAGGGAGTCTTAAAATCATGGACCGCTGGACTCAGAGAATCTGAATTGGCCATTGGTCTCCAGCCCCCTTATTGATAGAGGAGGGTTTTTCCTCATAAATCCAAGGTTCTGAGTCCAGGAACTACAGAGAGGGGGATGAGCCAGTAATAGAGTGAGGAGCTTTGTGTCCAGGAAGAATATGGAGACAGAGAGAGCTGAGGGGTGCAGAGTCTAGTGTCCTTGGCCCAGCAGGAAACTTCCTTGGCCTTTAGGAACCTCCCCTGACAGGTGTCCCCGAGCACATCCACCAGCTCTGGCCAGGCCGGTGGGATCTATTAATATCTGCTCCTTGGATGGCCCTATCCCCTGAGCAGTGCCAGCTAAGGCCTAGCTCACCTCTGCCTCACCCTTCTCCCGGGAGGCGGGGATGGTCTTGGGGCTGTGGGGTGGAAGAAATGGAGGGCAAGGAGCTTCAGAAGGTTTTTGTGTCTGAATGGAGCCTCTTCCTCTCCTTCCCCACCCTCTCCCGTCTCTGTCTCTCCTCTCCCCTCACCTCTGGCCTCCTCTCCCCCAAACCGCCTTCTCTTCTCTGTTGCAGGGAGCCATCCTCACCACTATGCTGGCCACCAGGAACTTCTCTGGTAGGTGGTAGGACCTCGGATTCATCCTCATACAAGTCCTGCAGGAGGTGGGGGCATTGTCGGATGGGGTATCTGGGTGCCCTCAGGCCAGATGGGGGCTGTAGAGGACTCAGTGACTAAGGGCTTAGCTCACCTGATACCACCTGCAGAAGTGGTAAAGGTCAAAGGTCATCAAGCCAAGGACCCACTAGGAAGGGTTAGAAGTTAACCCTTACCTCCCCTACCTCACAGCAGTGCTGGGTTCTCAGGCTGGACCAGCTTGGGGGAGGCCTCCCATATGTCAGGGTCTAGGTGTGGGAGGGACTGAGCCAGGCCCAGGGAGAGCGGCATTCCTGTTCCCCACAGTTACCAAGCAGTTCCCATGCTTTCACTCATGTGGCCTTTGTGTCAAGGCGGTTGCCACCCCTGTTCTCTGAATGAGGAAGCAGAGGTTCAGGGAGGTCAACTCTGACACACCCTAGGTCACGCTGCTAAAGGGAGCTTTCAGGGCAGGTGTGACCAGTCCAGAGCACATGCCCTTACCAGGCTGAATCACCAAGGAGTCCAGGGTAGGAGCCTTTGGCCTTGGTCAAAGCCAGGCTGGTTAAGGCAGGGAAGACCCAGTGACCTGCGGCATGTGGCCCCAAAGAGAGAAGGGGAAGGGATTAGCATCAGGGCTTAGCAAGAAGCTCCCCTTGGCATGTGGGAGAGTGCCGTGGCCAGCGCCCGCCAGAGGCTTCTCCCTGGGGAGCCCAGGATGGCTGACGGGGCAGCTGAGCAGATATAGCAAAGCTCACCCGAGGGGCCCTCTGTCTGGGGCTGGTGCCGGGGCCGGCCAGGGAGGGCTGCTGTGGACAGCTGGCCAGCCCCACCACGAGGGCTCCGCTCTGGGGAGCTGCAGGCCTGGCTTCTCTGAGAGGGCCCACCTGCCCATTTAACCAGCTGGGAGAATGAGACCCAGGCCCAGGAGGGCCCTGGAACTTCAGATTTGGGCTTTCCCCACCACACAGAGCTGCCTTCCCATGCACTCCCCAGACAGGGATCCTGCAGTTCCTTAAACTGAAAGATGAGCCACCCAGGCAGTCAGAGTCTTTTTTTAACAACTGAAGGGCCCCTCGGGCACTCTAGTCCAGAGCTCACAAAATGGAGTGCATAAGTTATTCCCTCTCTCTCCATGTGCTTGAGGGGCCAGCGGGGTTTTAAAAAAATTTTTTTTTGGGAGGGGCAAGTGGTGGTCAAGAGTTTCCAGCATTTAAAAACCAGGAGATTTCATAGAAAATCTCCTGAAAATTAGAATGCGTGGCCTCTGGGGACCCTCAGTCCTGTCATAGTGGGCTGGAGTGAGAGGGGGCCCCCTTGGAGGTGTGAGGGGCAAGTCCTCCCCTTGCTTGCTGTGTATCCTGGTCTAGCCCACAAAGTACATGGAGGATGGAACAGCTATTCCTCTCGGCTTTGGGATCTAGAGGTACCCTGCCCCCCACTTGCTTTGCAAGGTGGAAACTTGGCAAGAGGGGAAAAATGCACGAGAGCCTGAGAGGGGTCATCCGTGGGAATGTGAGAATGACTGGGGGGCTGGACCAGCTATGAGTCCCATCTCTCCAAACCTCTGGGGCATCAACGTTCAGCACCACCCCTCCTCCCCAGCTTGCGCTCGTCTGGTGAAGGACTTAGCATGGCTACTGTTTACTGAGCATCTACTGCATACATGTCAAGTGCTGTGTCTCATTTAACTTAAAGCCATTTGCTTGAGATCTGAAGGTGCCAGAAGTCAGGCTGCACAGGGCTAGGCGTTCATGCCTTGTCCTGACGAAGGAAGGAAATGGGAAATGCCAGGTGAGGTCTCCTTGGGAGTCGTTGCTCTGCTTTTCCTGGCCGCTAGGGAGATGGCCAGCCCCAGCGCAGAGCTCTAGAGTTTGAGGATGGGGAGGCCTCTTCAGGGAATGGGTGCTCTAGCTGGGGTGGGTCCCAGAGGAGCAGGGAGTTGGAGGTGGGGGGGATCTACTTCTTATCACCGGCAAAATGCAGCTCGCAGCTGTCCAGAGTGAGTAGGCAGGGCTGACACATGACCTCCGCAGCAGCATGGGGCTAAAATTAGAGCCGGCCGGGGAGGGGAGGGAGCGTCCAGCCCTGGGCTGGGGAGCCGGGCCTCCGGGTTGGCCACCACCAGCACGAGTGGTGACCGGGATCTGGAGGGAATCCCCAGACTGAAAGCGCTCCCACGGTCTGGGGCACAGTGGGCACCTCCTCAACCCATGGAGCCAGAGGGTCACGCCTGACACTGCTGAGAACCGGGGGGAGCCCAGGCCCACCCCTACGCGGTGGGCCACCGGCAGTCCCCAGGCCACCCAGCAAGGAAGAAGAGCAAGAGGAGGAGGTCTCCTCACGCAGCTGCTGCGGCTCTGTGTCCTCTGCGGCCTGTGGATGTTGCTCTTCCTCGCGCTGTGGGCCCTGGTGCCCTGCCTGGTGTTGATAACCCTCTACTTTTTCTCCTCTGCAGGCGGGAAGAGTGGAGGAAACAAGAAGAACGATGGTGTGAAGGTAAGCCCCAGCCAGCCCAGCAGGGCCTGCCTCCGGCTTGCAGGGCCCGGCTTGCAGGGCTGGGGTGAGAGCCAGGCTTGCCGACAGGGTTCTGGGCAGATGCGCTCACCCATGCAGCCTGGGGTCCCCAGACCCAGAGACCTGGGCTTCGGTGCCCACCCTTCCATCAGCATGGATGGGGGCAAGTGGGGGAAGGGAGGGTTGAAAGAGGGTGGGAGAGGCAGGTGGCTTGGGGTTGGGGTGGGCATAAGGGTCAATTAAAGGAGATTTCTGTGATTCTGGAGGACTGGTGAGTGAGAGGTCACAAAGAAGGGACAGAGATGTCATGAGGGGTGACCTCCTCCTTCCCAACTGTGGGCTGGCTGGAATGGGCCCCTGACCCAATGCATGCCCCAGTCCAACCTACAGAGCCTGCAGGGGATGGACAGCCAGTCCTCTCGGCTTTGACATCCAGAGGTACCCACCCCCCTCAAGGCCTGCCGGTTCAGTGCTAAGAATCCCCTCCTCCCATCCCCCTACCCCACCCCACCCCCAACCCAGGCCTGCCCAGTCCCCACCCCTGATGCCCGAGCTGCTTCCCTCCACACCCCACTGACCCATCCCTCCCTCCTCTCTCTTTTCCCTCTGCTCTCTGGGGCCTGGTCCCCTGCTCTCTGCAGCTCCCTCCTCCCCTGCCACTGGCTTGCCTTGTGGGTTCTCCTCTCTTGAGACCCTGCCTTTTTCTGGGCTCAGAGCCCTGCCTGGCCAAGGGCCCCAGGGCTGGTCTATGCCCAGAACACTGGAAGGTGTGGGATGCTGTCCAAACACAGCCACCCAGGTGGTCTGGTGGCTTCATGGCTTGGTTCATAGTGGCATGTAGAGTCTCAGGCCCCTGGCTTTGATCTGCCAGGGGTTGCATGGAGGGGACTGGGCTGTTTGCCTGAAGCCAGGATATGGACCTTCTCTCTGCTCTTAGCCCTCTGAAGGCTTGAGTCTCCCCATAAGTACAGTGGGGAAGCAGGGCGATGTGAACTCCATGATTTCCAAGATTTCAGCTTTAAAAACAAGCAAAAAATCATTTTCTCTTCTCATCTTGGGTGCTTGAGGAATATGTAATTATTTGGTTATCAGTCAAAGCCCATGATTTTCAAATGGAACTCCTTGGAGCCCAAAGCTTCTTGGGAGGCACCTCTGGCAGCAGCTGGAGAGGGACTGAAAAGTGGGAGGCTGAGCAGAGAGGCGGAGGCTTCCTCACCTACTTCAGCCAGAACAGCTCCACGGACCAGCCGTCACAGTGGTTGAGAGAGCCTGGGTGAGCTTAGGGCCCATTATTTGAATCTCTTGAGTCTGTCTTTCTTTGTTCAAGCAACGGGTAGAAAGGGTCTCCCACCTCCCAGAGCTGTTTGTGAGGATGTACTGAGACACTGTGTTTTGAGGACTTAGCACAGTCCTGGCCTGTGAAACCCGCTCATGAGAGGCTAGTCAGTGGTATTATCTTTTCTGCTCTATGTGTTGGACTTTTGGGTAAGGTTTCTTCTGAAGTGTGCTCAAAAAAATATTTGGAAACCACAGATCTAAAGCCAGCCTAATTTAGAAAGTTGACACGCATCCATCCCAGATGCTGTAATGGAATCCAGGATTGAGTTTTGGCTTACCTGCTGTTTGGGGTTACCCACGAGTCACCCCCTCCTCTCCCAATTTGAAAGGGTGATGGAGGGCTGTGCAGTGTGGGTGGGGGGCAGGCACGGAGCAGCCGGGGCTCAATCTGGCCCTTGTGTGTAGACACTGGGGGTGCTGGGTGCCATGGGAAAAATCCTATTTGGGGGATATGGGGCAGAGGCCACAGGTGATGGTGGGCTGAGGCCCATGTAGGAGGAGGAGGAGGAGGAGGAGGAGGGGCCCAGGCAGGGCTGCCGAGGTCTGCTTGGTACTCGGGTGTAACTCTGGCAAACTCTTGGTCAGGGCCTCCCTCAGGCCAGGTGGTGGAATGGAGCTGTAGTCTGGCTCCTCTCCGGTTGTGGCAGGAGGCGGAGGCTGTCTGAGGGCAAGGACATCCTATAGCATGGCAGGGCTCTGGTTGGTCAACGCAGGACCTTCCAGTGGGCACAGCTGAAGAGCATGCCTCTGCTCCCTGTAGTGCAGGACAGAATCCGGGTGACTTTTCAGGGTGGCCTGGATGTGGAGGAAGAGACACACAAAGGTTGTTCCTGGCCCGACCCTTTCTCTGCAGCTCAGCCTTCTCCCCCTGCTTGGGATGAAGGAGGGGGAATGTCTAGTAGGAAGATAAGAGTGACCCAAGGGGCTTGGCCCAGGATCTGGCTTACAAGATGTTGTTTTCGGAGGTCCATTCATGTTTTTACTCTGACTGAAACCGGACCTCAAGTCAAGAAGCCAGGGTTGTGAGCCTGGGCCCCACTGTTCCCTCCCTTGGGGCTCCGGGTCATCAGTTCCATCATCTGTGCAAAAAGAGAAGAGCTGTTTTCGGGGAGCTGGTGAGGGTCTCCCACCGGGGCGGGCCTGGTGGAGCCACACCATGATGCTGTCTGGTAATCAACATGTGCTCAGCCAAAGTGGGGAATACACAATTCCTCTTCCAACTCGGTCCCTAGAGACAAACCACTGATTCCACCATGAGCTTGGTTGAAGAAGCACTGATTGGTTCCAGCGCTGGAGGAAAAACTGGCTGGTTCAAGATATGACACAATACAGTACTTCATAGGCTTTTAAGGGCTTTTCAAGGCTAATTTTGACCATCGTCCATTTCTACCATCCTTGCCAACCTTAGAACAAGCTTCTCCATGTGGTTCTAAGAGATGTGACTCTACTTCTGGTGACAGCCCACTTTTGAAATGAAACTAACATGCTGGTTGGTGTGGGGTTATTATTAGCTTCATCATCATCTTTATGATTCAGGAAAATTGAGTCTTTCCATTACCAAGAAGCAATGCCCTCCCGTCCCAGCCACTACTGGGCCACTACTTCCATGAAGAGGGGCTGCTGCTCTCACCCCTCAACCCCACTCACTGCCCCGTTGGTGTCCCATCCGTGCGTCATGACCCCACCCCTCCATGTCCCATCCTGTCACTGTATGTCCGAATCTGATGCAGTCTCTGCTCTGTGTTTCCTCCTCGTGTCCCGCCTGGAACCTCCTGGCCCCCACGCCACTCTCGGGTTTCTGCCGACAGCCGAGCTGTGTGGGCCTGTCCCGTCCAACACGCACTGTGCCTGGCCCGGCTCCAGCCAGGAGTGAAGCCGACACTAGGAGGAAAGGAGAGGGGAGGAGATGAGAGGGGAGGGGAGGAGGTACTGGCTGCTGGCTGCGGAAGTCACACCGCCCGGGCCAGCTGGGGCAGGGGCAGGGGCTGTGAGCACTGACACTGGAAAAGCCCAGTGAGCCACCCTGGCTGCCTCTGCAGAGGCCCTCGGTGGAGAGGAAAGGATCTCAGGCTCCTGGACCTTGGAGTCAGAAAGCCCAGAATTAGACCCGAGGACCCTCAGAGAATACCCAGTGCCTCCCCTGGCAAAGGCCTACCTGAAGAGCATCTCAAGTCTCCCTGCTGGTCCCCACACAGAGCAGCTCAGGGAGGAGCCTCCTGGCCTTTCAGATGTAAGTGCTTCCAGGATGAGCCATGAGGAGCCATCAGGCTGTGAGTACCTGAAGACCTAGACAGGGCAGAGGGCCTGCATCAGGGGTTCCAGCTTCTTCATTGCTAGTAGCTATCTGAGCCACCTTGAGCTCCAGTTTCCCACCTGTGCGATGCAAGTGTCAGTCTTGACCTGCAACCTCCTATGAGTGTGAGTCTTTAAGACTCCAAGTTTAGAACTGAAAGAAGAAGAAGAAAAGTTACATGCTCCTTTTTCCTTCCCTTGAGTCCCACAGGTCACATGACAAATCCCTGCAAAGTTAGAATAGGCTGAAGGGAGGACCCTCAGGATTTTTGAGGGCACTTAGGGGACTGGTTCCCACTCCTGTCTCTGCTTTGGAATCACCTGGGAATATCATTTAAAATAAATATGACCAGGCTCTGATGCAGACCTAGTTATCAAACTCCTGAGAGGGGGCCCAGTTATGTATATTTTGGACAAGTTTCTGAGTGAGTATGACACTCAACCAAATAAGGAGTGGGGTCCTTTCAGCAGAGAAACAGGGAGAGCCTGGGAGGAGACACTGAGCCTCGTCTCCAGACCCGAGCATCCTTTTGTCCCTCAAGAGCTTTGGATTCTGGAGGTCTTGGGCAGCTAGTATCTGAGACCCAGGATTTGTCTCCACATCCCAGTTTGGCGTAAGGGGAGCCGTGGTCCAGAAGAGGCTTGGCCTGGAGCTTGGTGGCTGGGTTGTTGAAACCCAGGCAGCTGCACGTAAGGCCCCAGAACTCCAGGCTGGAGAGGACTGTCCCTGCCGGGTCAGCTGCTGCTGGTGGCCCTGACCTTGTCCCAACACTGGCTGGCCAGGGGCCACAGAGGATGACCCCGAGGCCCATCCTCCTTCCAACCCTCCCCTGTCGTTCGTTCCTCTGCTCCCTGCCGTTTTCACGCTGTGTCTTTTCCTGTCCCATCTCTTCTCCTTGTTTTTCCAGAAAAGAAAGTCCAGTTCCAGCGTTCAGTTAATGGTGAGTGTCTGCCGTCTCCCAAACGCCGGTAAATCCTGGGCCTCGAACCCTCGCTCCTGCCTCCCTCCTGCAGGCTGCAATGGGAACCCGGGGCGGGGAGAGGGGGCTCAGGGCGTGCTTGGTACGTGTGCCTCGTGTGACAATATGTGTGTTGTGTGTGCGTGTTGTTAGTGTGTTTCTGTTGACACCTCCAACTCCATGGCCCAGGCCAGCAGCCTGACAGCAGACCTGGGAACTCCCTTGGAAGCAAAGGTTGATTTGAACCCCATCCCACATCCAGCCCGTGGCTTCTCGCTTCTCCCCACCCTGGCTCTGGGAACTCAGCTCAGGGCTCGGTTTGTGCCAGTTGTGGCCGCTGGGGGGCTTGGTTTGGCCAAAGCCGTGGAGGCCCTTGTTGAGCTTCTGCGAGGCAGCCCAGGGCCTGCCGGTGGCAGAGGAGCCACCAGCTGCTGCCTCTGTCTAGGGGTTCCTGTGGTGGCATGGTGGCCCACGCCCCTCCTCTTCTGACTCCATTGCTGTCTCTCCCTCAGTTGTGTGGTTTTTCTCCCCCTGAAAAGCCCAGGCTCTCTCACACTGGGCCTCCCCCCCTCTCTCTTCCTCCCCTGCCAGTGTGTGTACTCCTTCCCCATCCTGTGGCCACCATGTGCCTCTCTGCCCTCCGCACCCCCTCTCTGCTCCCTCCAGCAGACAGGGCTCGGGACAGCCCACCCCCACCGCCCCACCCAGCCCTCCCAGAAAGGCCAGGGCTCTCGCGCATCCACCCCTTTCCTTCTCACCCCGCTCCCCGCCACCAGCCGCCTGCTGAGTTGGGCCCGTCCCCTCCTTAGGCTCGGAAGGCTGATGGGATTTTTCAGTGCAGCATCTGGACGGCAGAGCCGATGAGGCTTACGGAAACGGGGCCGCAGCATCGGGCAGCTGGGGCAGCCCCCAGCTGACCCCACCTCTTTCTGCTTAGCAAGTGGGCCTCACCACCTCCCATCTTCTCTTTGGCAGGAATCTTCAGAGAGCACCAATACCACCATTGAGGATGAAGACACCAAAGGTAGGAGGGGTCTTGCCTTCAGCATCAGGGCTCCCAGGCCTCCTGGTGGGCCCCCTTCACTGACAGTCTCCTGCCTGGAGGGGCCCCTAGGCCAACTTTGTGTCCCATTTCTCTATAGAGAGCCTTACTTTGCTCCCTATAGGCTGGGTACATCGTGGGGCAGCGTTTCCCCGTATGGCGTGCCTGGCCCACTAGTGGCATCTGGATGGACTTCTCTTATGGCAGCAGTTATGTGTTGACTTTAACATGTATTAAATTAATTCAACATGAAAAAAATTAACATAGTCAAGTCATAAATGTAGTAGTATACATTTTCCTTTAAGTGTTTTTGAAATTTTTTATAAAGATGAGTTGATTTTAAAAACTTGAAGTAAAGGAAGGGAAAGCAGAAATGTAGAAAGTTCAACAAACTGGAATATGGAAAACACTGCTTAAGACCAACCCAAGGACT
This sequence comes from Cervus canadensis, assembly GCF_019320065.1. Lineage (NCBI taxonomy): Eukaryota > Metazoa > Chordata > Mammalia > Artiodactyla > Cervidae > Cervus > Cervus canadensis. Next base: position 47,398,727 of record NC_057389.1, read on the forward strand.
TCTCTGGTGGTCCAGTGGTTAGGACCCTGCACTTCCAGTGCAGGGGGCACAGGTTCAATCTCTGGTTGGGGAAGTTCCGCATACTACTTCAGCATGGCCAGAGAAAAAAAAAAAAAGACCAACCTAAAATGCAGGGGCTATTGTAGCCAGTGACTAATAGTCTTCACCAGCACTCAGATGGAAGGGGGAGCAAGACCCCAGATAAATGTGATTTGATAGTAAGAGAGGAAATAATAGAATGGCAACAGGAATAATGGCTGTCTTTTATGGGGCACTTGCTGTGGGCTAGACATGTTTCAAATGCTTGATATTCAACCTAGGCTTTACAACAAGCCTAGGAAGTAGGTACTGTGATTAACCCCATTCAACAGTCCAGAACCTGAGGGGTTGAGTAAATTTGCCCAAAGTCCCAGAGGTCATTAAGGGTACAGTTAGGATATGAACCCAGGCAGTGCACCTCCAGGGCCTGGCCTGTAACCTTGGCTGGGGAGGCCTTGCTGGGTGGAAAGTGTGCTTGGAGCTTAGAGGAGGGAGGGTGCGTGCTGACATCTGCACCAAGTCCTTGGATGAGTTAGTGCTGGCCTGCTCTTCTGCCTGTACCTGGCCCTCCTTATTGCCCCGGGACAGGGAGACCCAGCAAGGCTGGGGGTCCTCACACTCGGGCATGTGGCCAAGATGCCTGGGGAGTCTCTGAGATCTAGAAAAACAGCACTGACCTGGAGAGACCACAGTGGTGCCAGTCGAGATATTTTCAATTTAGAAGACTTGCTTCTAAAAGAATACGGTCATGAGGAAAAGAGTGTTTTCTTATGGAATACATATTCTGCACCGTTGCCAGTCAGGCTGATTTAAGGCAGTTTTGACACGCTGAACACTGTGACTGCCTCCTGACTCTACCAGGATGTTTGGAAGAGTGGTCCCACCCTGTGTGTATCCGACTCTGGTCATTCCCAGCTGGGAGTGGGGTGGGGTGGGGGGCGGTCACTCCATCACCATTGCCTGGTGCCAGAGCAAATCAAGCTTCTACCATGGCACTCGGGACAGCCTTCAGAATGCATTATCTTGAAGAATTCTTTGGGATCAGGCCAGCATTCTCAGCCCCTCGAGCATTTATAACCATATTCCTGGCCCTGCTCGTGTGGATCCTGATTCCATAGGTTTGTGGTGGGGCAATAGAGGGTGTGTCTGAGACACTGGCTGTATTTGAGGCTCCCTGTCCCAGTGGTAAGAGTTGAGTGCTGGGTGTTTTGAGGAGACTGGTTCTGGCCTCATAATCCTGGTCTCAGAGCAGACAGGGTCTGTGGAGGCAAATGAGCTCTGTGATTGTTCACTGGAGTCTATTTGCTGGGTGACTTTAGGCAACTTACTAAACTTCTCTGAGCCCCTGTTTCCTTAACTATAAAGAGATGATGATAACAGTACCAAGCTCAGAGGACTGCTGTGCAAATGAAACAAGAGGCTGTGTCTAAAGTGCTTACACGGTGCTTGGCATATGGTCACTGTTTAATAAATCTTAATTTCTTTTCTTTCAAACTGGAGCTTATGGTTGAATGACTGGAAGCCATACAGTATTTTCCTGGAGCACCGGTTTTACTCAAAGATTACTTTAAGATAAATATTTATATGTTAAACAGACAGAGAAATGTTTGAAATAGAATGTAAAGTTTGTGTGCACTATTAATGTAATGTGCAATGTGCAACGTGACCCGTTAAAGACATTTTCCACCTGGAGTAACGGCTCTGGGTTGTATCCCTAAGGCCTGACATTTACAATCATTATCTTCTGCTTTAGAGCTATCAGGATGGGAACATTTGTGAAGTCTTGAATTTTAGTTCATTTGGGTCCCTTTTAAAGAGGGGAGGAATAAGTTGCCCTGGTGGTCCAGTGGTTAAGACTCCGCACTTCCACTGCTGGGGGCATAGGTTTGATCTCTGGTTGGGGAACTAAGATCTCACATGCCTATAGCACGGCCAAAATTAAATAAATAAAATAAAAAGAGGGAGGCTGAAGCCCAGAGAAGAGAAAAGGCATGTCAGTGTTATTAATGGTAGGACTTGGAGCCCATTCCCTGCCTCAGTTTCCATACATGTAAAGGGCCATGTCTGCTGGAAGAGATGCTGGCCCATCCAGGAGCTTCTCCCACTGTTTGGCAGGAGAGAGGAGCCCTGAACCTCCCCCAGGTTCTTCAGGCCTCAGAGAAAATTTCCAGAGAACCATTTTCTGGTGTTAATTTGTTAAGTCTTCTTACTAAGTGAGAATAGCAGCTGGTAGGGTGGATTCTAACCTAACATTAAAGTTAATTAGAAATGTCATCCTCCAGGGAACATTTCCCCCAGAGCAAAGAAGGGGACATGAATATTTCAGAGCCCCTCAGGCTGATACACAGGCCTCTCCCTCTCCGAGCTGCACTGGGCTCTGCCAGGCTTCCTCCCCACCGCCCTTCTCCTGGCCAGCTCCTTGAAAACTCCGTTTCTTTTCCAAAGAGCTGCCTCCAAATCTGGGCAGAGACATTCTGGGAAATATTAGCTGGGAATGCTGATCTCATCTCACCCGCTGCATGCTGTGTGACCTTGAGAGAGTGTCTTAACCTCTCTGGGGCTTCAGCTTCCCCAGCTATGAGGGAACACTCTTGGTTGTCTGGGTGAATGCCTAGAAGATTAAAAATGCCAGAGTTGCTACTGAGCAGATGCTGGATGAATCTTTCATAGAGCAGTGGGTCTGCTGAGGGCATGGGAGGGGCTCAGAACAAGAGTGAAATTCTCCAGATCTAAGGAGCACCAGAGCCCCAGATCTTTGGTCCCAGAGAGTGAAGTGAGGGAGATTCCTGCCTGCCAGGCTTTAACCGTTGGCAAACTTGGTGTCCTATGTGGGTGAAGGCCAAGTTAGGCATTTGGGCTAACGTGTCTCGGGCTACATTAATAGAGGTATAGTGTACAGAAATGGGGAGGGGATAAAGAGTGCTACCCTAGGCCTTAGATTCTGCAATATTCAAGCTACATCTAGGACTGTGTGCTCATACTCACAGAAGCATCTAACAGCTTAAGTACCCCAGAAGAGTAGATAGCCAGCTTGAGTGAGATCCTGCAAATCACATGCTGGAAGCTTTCAGCCCTGAGAAGAAAAGGCTGGTAGGTGGAAGGCATAAAGTCTGGGATATCAGGTGCACAGTGCAGGGCCCCAGTAACTAAGGGGCTTCTAGGGGGAAATTTCAACTTAAAAGAAGGACATGGGTGCAAATGGAAGAAACTCTCCAGCAGTGTGGTGGCCTCTCAGGCAGGCTGCAAGCCCCAAAGCTTCAACCAAAACTGAAGCATCATGTATCAGGCTGCTGGGAAGCGTCCCGGCCTGGCTAGAGGCTGTCCTCAGGGGGAACTTCCAATTCAGAGCTTTCCACTGGGGATAATCACAGCTCTCAGTTATGGAGCGCCGGGCACTGCTCTCAAGGCTTTACATAATGCATCATTATTTACATAAATGACTTGATATAAAGGGCTTGGAACAGTAGCTGGTTCTGAGTGAGGACCATATGTGTGTTAGTTATTTTTGTTGATATATTCTTAACTCAACCCTCAGAACCACCCTATGAGGTAAGTACTATTAGTAGCTCCATTATACATATGGGAAACTGAGGCAGGGGGAAATAGCTTGCCCAAGGGCACACAGTTATTGAGTAGTAGAGCTGGGGTCTGGCTGCAGAATCCATGCCCGTGACTGCTTGGCTAGTCTTTCTGACATGCTGGGGAGAAGCAGCCCACAGGAGACAGGGTGTTAAGCAGAAGCTCATGGAGTGTCAAGCGGGAAGGGTACGTAAAGCCATGCGAACAAGACAGGGGGAGGGGCTCAGGCCCCAGGGCCCGCCAGGAGCCTGAGAATTTGCCCTGGGTGGTCACCATGATTCCACATGGGAGCAGCTGGAATGAGGTATCTCCTGATAGAGGTGCATTTCTCTCCATCCTCAGTCTCTAGCTTGACCAGGAGACTGGGTTGTTGGGCTCCAAGGGACAGAGGCCACTAGGCAACTTGGGCAGTTCCAGGGAACAGGGCAAAGACAGCAGCCCCAGACCCTGATTTGGTTTATCCACTCATGCATTCATGCTGCCTATCTCAGTGCCAGGCAAGACCCCAGGGTCACCCGGCAGAGCTCATGGTCTAAGACACTTATTCCCAGTCCTGGTGATTCTTAGCAGAGCCAGGAGATAAAGACTGTGTGGCTCACTGTGGTGGCTGACACTGGAGATGGTAACTTCCAAGATGGTTACATCTACTGAGCGCTTACCACGTGCCAAGAGCTCTGCTGGGCATCGGGCCCTGCCCTGAGCGGCACATGGCGGGGCAGAGATGGTGATGATGGCTTTGTTGCTGCGCAGACACCGGAGCAGACCATTTCACCTGTCGCCTCCAGTGTGGCTGGAGCTCATCTCTGAATGGGGAATGAGCAGCATAGGAAGCTGTGCTGGGAGGCTTCAAGCTCTAAGGCTTGAGCACTAGCACGCTCCCTCGCTCTGCAATGAATGTCTGCAGAGCCAGGCCTACTCCAGGGGCCAGTGAACCTTTGCAGTGCTCATATTAAATATTTGAGTTGGGGAAGAGACAGCCCATGGGCACAACGTGACAGGGAATGTGTTGGAGCTCCCGGGTTCTGGGAAAGGCCCTGCGCTGGGAGCCAGACAGCACACCCGGGATGTTCTGTGTCCTTGGGCAGGCCACACCTCTTACCAGGCTTCTGTTTCCCCAATAGCTGGATAAGGAGGCTGAGTCTCTGGTCTCCAAGGTTCTTGCAGCTTGGGTGCTCTGTGATTTTGTGTGCTTTGGGCCTGAGGTGAGCTCCCCAGTGTGAGGTGGGGCAGGGTGGCCCCTGCAGTTGGTAAGGAAAAGGGCAGGCAGGGTCAAGGGCTCTGACAGGAGCAGTCTCCTTCCCACGCTCCCAGCCTGAGAGATGGGCAGTATGTCCACCCGTCTCACGTAAGGTTGCTCTGGCCAGCCAGCTCACTGACCAGGTTTGAGGCCAAGCTTGAGCCTGGGGAAGAAGGGGAGGCCCCAAGAAACTGAGTGAGGCTTCTGGGAGGACCGCCCTGCTGGGAGCCAGGACATTTGACTTCCAGTTCCTTCATTGCCGAGGCTTGGTCTCTTCATGTATCAAATGCGAGGAAACTGGCCTTGGCTCCCCCTACCCCCAGGCCATGAGGAGCAGATGCAACAGTGCATGTGGGAGGATATAGGAAGTGGTACTTATGGTGTGTACCTTTTATGCGCCAGGCTCTGGTCCAAGTGCCTTGGGCACATCATCTCATCCCATAGTCATAACAACTCTGGGATGAGGGCATTATTGTCTCCATATGATGGATGAGAAAACAACTTTGTGGCCCATGGCTACACAGCTAATAAGGACCCAGGCTGGGATTTAGATGAAGGTTGTCTGATACTGAAGCCCAGGTTCATTACACCACTTGTTCAGCACTGAATGTATGAGAGGTGATAGCATCCTGATTTTACAGATGGGAAAGCTAGGGCACAGAACATCACACACCTAATAAGAAGATTGATATCTAATCCTCTACCAGAAAGCAGCTGTTTGTGGTGTTTCAGTGGCAGACAGGGGAGGCCAGGTATCAGTAACTGGGATTCATTATGCCTGGAAAGTTCTGGAAAGCTCAGTGCCTGATTCTTGTAGGTATGCAAATGGAATAAAAACTCACCCAGACCTAAGGGATAAATAAGCCCTAAGCCCTTCCTTAGTGGCCCCAGTTTGGACCACAGGGGAACCTCTGTTTTTTGGCTGCTGGTGGTGATCATCAAGGTAACCTTGCTTGGATTCAGGTGGCAAAACAAGGTGATGGAGAAGTGTATTTTGGAGTCAAGATGTGGGTTCAAATCAGACCTAGATCCAGAACCATGCTTGCTCTCTGGAAACAGAGGCTGCCAACTAAGACACAGGCTCTACCCTTTGTGGTTGAGGGGAATTTCACACCCTTCCACCCTTCTGGGCCTGTTTCTTCTTCCATGAAATGGGAGTGATGACGCCCAGGGACAGTGTGGGGACAACCGAGACAATGTGAGGCCCTCAGGGCAGGGGCTGGCGCGTGCGGAGGGCTCAGGATGCGGGGGCTGGCGCCACATCTCCATCACGATCACTGTTATTTCCCTGTGTCCCCTCCTGCCTTACAGTGCGGAAACAAGAAATCATAAAAGTGACAGAGCAGCTGATTGAAGCCATAAGCAATGGAGATTTTGAGTCCTACACGTGAGTTGGCTGGGTGCATCCTGCATGTCCTGCCTGAATCAAGGGGCGCTGATGGCTAACGTTGGGGGGTCTTTGTCTCTGACCCTCATTCACTCACACTGCATGTGCCATGAATCAGGCTGAACTCATTAAGTCTGGTGTGCCTTCAGACTTTATGCTTTCATAATGAAGCTTTTTGCTCACAGTACTTGTCTATATCTCAGTCCTGCTCCTCTGCCTGCTCCTATCTTGTTGTTTAGGAAGAATTCCAACAAAACTCTTTTCCTTCCCCAAGGAAAGAGGGGGTGGCTTCCACTGCAACATGGGCCTCCTCAGGCGATAAGCTGGGAAGGAGGGGAGGGAGGCAGGCCCTTCCTCAGTCCTGCTATGTGGGCCTTGGCCGCACTGGACTTCCTCTGACCTCAGATGAGCAGGAGCAGGCAGGAAACCAAACTTCAGTGAGCACACGGGGAGCAAAAGAACTGCAAAAAGCAATTCTGAGCCATCCAGGGATAAGGCAGAGTGCACAAAAATAGCATGATATGAAACAAATGATATGAGACATTCCCTACACACCTGGGCCAGCCCTTGAAGTGACCAGTGTACAAAGACTGGGCTGGAGCGCCCCCTGGTGGCCATCTTCAGCCTTGCTGGTCGAGGCCAGCAAGGACCTCAGTGGGCCCCCAGAGAGCCAGGATTCTGGGCTGAGGCCTCAACGTCTTGGCCAGGGCTGACAAGGCCTGGGTCCGAAGCCCCCACCTGTGCTTTTTGGTGGACAAAAGCTGCCAACTAAGGGCAGAACGACCCTTGCCTCTTGGGTGAAGTAGGAATGACCTGGGTGGGCTTTGCTCCTTGGGCAGCCTGATCCTGGTTACTGCTATGCCCAGGAGTTGAGAAGTTTGTCTGTCAAAGGCTGGGCAGGCCAGGTGCATCCTGATCGTGGGAGGGTTTCAGCAGCAGCGGGTGACAAAGCCCCAGCAATCTGCTGATTATCTCTGGAGAAACAAGGACCTTGGAAGGTGCAGGTGTGAGACGGAGGCCGCATGTACACGTGAGTGTGATGTACCTATGCACATGTAACATGCACGTTTGTGACTGCGTGCATAAGGGGTGTGCATGGGTGTGTGTGCATGTGTGCCCCTGAGGGTTGCATAAGAACATGGAAATGTGCTCTTGAACAGATTTTGCACCTGGCCCTGGAAAGAATTAAGTCAGTGTTGAGAGAGCCTGAGAGTGACTCTGAGGACACAGCTATAGGGAGGGAGGGAAGGAGAGGTGTCTCCTGTTGACCCCAAACCCCCCAAGTCTTCCACCTCTGCAATATCACTTCCTCTGTAGCCTAGGTTTTGACCCCTTGCTATGACCTCTGGGGCCTGTGGTGCTGAGTCTGACTGACCCTGTGTCACCCTGGATAAGCCCCTTCGTCTCTGCGAGCCTATTTCCCTACATGTACAATGGAACGGGAGCAGATGGTTTCTGAGTCCCTTCAGAGGCCCAGAGACCTCCTGCAGAGGGGTTCCTTGGAGAGAGTGAGGGGGTGCTTAGTCTTCCAGATGGTCAGGGCTCAAAGCCCTGCCTTAGAGGACTCTGGATCTGGAAGGATCCTGGGAATCCCACACGATCTGAGAACAACCCCGCTGGCCAATCCGTCAGGAGAAGCTGAGGTTCTGAGTGGAGAAGCGAGTTGTCTGGAGTCACACAGACAGAGTGGTTAGGGCAGAACAAGGGCAGGGCACCCTGCACTCACCACAGCTCCGGCTCACCGAGGCTGGGCCCTCCGCCGTTGTCTTCAGCCCCTCCCTAGGTTGGGATCTTTGCTTCTCCTGGGGCACTTTCTGTCCCTGGCTTCACTGTCATTGTCACAGGGGTCCACGTTGTGTCATAGAAGATCTCAGAGACCTAGGGATGGGGGAGACAGTTTTTTCCTTCCTCCATCTGGCTATTAGGGTCTCTCAAAAAGCACACCAGAGTGGGAGCCCTGAGCTGAAAATACACAGCAGAGGGCCCACTCAGCCACGCCCCGGACTCCTTCCTCCCTGGCATCGCTTCTTGGACTGCAGTTTTCCTCATTTTACAGAAGAGGGACCTGGGGCTCCCAGAGGACGCTGCTGCCAACAATAGGACATCTCTGTTTAATGTAGCAAAATGCACTCCCTCCAGGGACACACCTGCTTGGTGAACAGAAGTCAATTTAAAGTGAAGGAAAAGGTCCCCCTGCCCAAGGAAGACAAATTAGGAAAGCCCCCTCTGGATGCATCTGCTGCCTGAGGTGGGGGGTGTGATGTAATCTGGAGAGTTGTATACAGACTGAGTTATCCCCACTGGCATCTTGGTATGGCCCTCTTGCTCAGAGATGTTAAGCCATTGCTGGGGGCAGGGGGGTGCAGTGGTGGTCTCATGACGTGTAACAGGCAGAGCCATGGTTTGGAACCAGGCTTCCCAGTTCCCAGTAGCACCTGCCAGTCAGCAGTGTCCACACTGTACCTGTCCCAGCCCTGTCCCCTCCACAGCCTCATTGATCCTATGAGGTGGGTGCAGTCACTTTTGATTTCACAGGCTCACCTTCCTGGGGTCCAGGCTCCTGGAATTAGAGGGGGCACCCGAGAGGCCACCCCAGCCCATCTTTCCTCTGACTTCCTCCCCCCAGGAAAATGTGTGACCCTGGGATGACGGCCTTCGAACCCGAGGCCCTGGGGAACCTGGTCGAGGGCCTGGACTTCCATCGATTCTATTTTGAAAACCGTGAGCAATCCCTTCCCTCTGGGCTGCCTGTTGTCTGCTCTGTTCGGCGTCCTGCCAGATGGCACAGCAGGGTGACGGGCAGGGCCCCCGGGGCGGCCAGGAGCCAGTGAAGAGGAACAGCCCGCGTGGACAGGGCTTGGTACCACCTTGGTTCTCTCTCTGAACCGGGCCTGTCCAACCGCTGTGGCTGCGGATGGGGACCTGGATCAGTGTGACAGGCCCTCCCAGCCCTCACCTGCCCATGACCCTGGGAGAGCCTGGGGAGACCTGTATTCCCTTTCTACAGATAAGGGAGCCCTCCAGGGCCACACCCCCAAGTTACAGTCACCTGAATGCCTGCGGCCACCCCAGCTGACCAGCTGGTTGCAAACTGGTGCGTAGGTTGTCATGCAGGTGCCCCGATGGGTGGGCATGGAAACGCGCTCGTAGGTGAGAAGAGGGGACCAAGCTCACACTGCTGTGCCCTGCCTGTTTGTCTAGGTCTCTGTCCGCATGTCTGTCCTTCCCGGGCCTCTCCTTTGCAGGAGAGACCCTGGCAGCTTTGCAACCCGGGGCTGGCAGGGGGCTGAGGCTGGGCCTGACCTCCGGCGCTTTCTGCCTGCGTCTGTGTCTCACCTTGGCCAGGGGTCAGACAGGGATAAACCAATGCACTCGCAGGTTAGACTCATGTAGCTTAGGACCCGGAGGGAGGCCCCGAGAAGAGGCACAGCCAAGGTCCCCCAGAGGGAAGCACTGAGGCAACGCTCTGTGGTTTCCTGTGTTTGTGGGCACCCACTGAAAAAGCGCTGGTTCACACAGTGAGAAACTGGGTCCCTTTCTAAATTCTCTTTCAATACATCTGGCTCTGCCAAGAGGAAAGGCTCACTTTAATGTTAGTCTCTCTTAAATACCTACCCACTTTCTTTCTTTCTTTTTTTTTAGTTCTACCACTTTATTGCTACCAACCCATCTCCCTCCACCCTCGTGCAACATGCTCAGTCATGTAATCCCATGGACTGCAGCCCGCCAGGCTCCTCTGTCCATGGGGATTCTCCAGGCAAGAATACTGGAGTGGGTTGCCATTTCCTTCTCCACCTACCCACTTTCTAACTCACCTCTTTATCAAAAAGAGAGCGGCCTCAGGTCCAGGTGCCTTGCAGGAAAGAGCATGGAGCTAGGATTATATAATTTGATTTCATTTTCATTGGGCTTATTAAAAGTGTATTCTGTAAGACTGGTTACTCATTAATGATTGTTTTAGAAAGTTGTCTTTTAAAGTAAATGTATATACATTAATAAAGTGAATTGATTTAAGGAAATAGTTTCATAAAGTAAGTATGTGCACATGCTAAGTCGCTTCAGTCATGTCCAACTCTTTGCGACCGCATGGACTGTAGCCCACCAGGCCCCTCTGTCTATGGGATTCTCCAGGCAAGAATGCTGGAGTGGGTTGCCATAAAGTATAGGTAGATGGTAAAAATAAAGGTAGTACGTAAGCAACTGAAGTCGGCTCTAGTCCAACTCTTCATTGTACAGAGGGGAAACTGAGGTCCAGAGAGAGGAAGCGACTTGTCCAAAGGACCCAGAACGTTGGTGACAGAACCTGGTCCCGACTGCCTCCAGTGCCTCCTTCCTTCCCTGTGCTCTCCCCTCACCTGGGCACCAGAGCTGGACACTCCTCTCCTGTCTGCCTACAGACTAATGGAATCTTGGAGAGTACAAGGGCTTAAGAGCATCCCCCAAAAGCTATGAAGAAGGAAAGAAGGAAGTTGCATTTTCTTTGACAAATCAAACTCTGCTTTTCCAAGGTTAGCAACAGAGGTAGAGTGTGAAGAGACGTGGCTGGACCCCACAGTCAGTCCCACTCACCCTGGAGCTCTCTGGCTCATCACCAGGGGCACCTCTCTACTGATCTGTCCTCTAGGAGGCGCTGGTTCCCCACAATGAACACCACAATCCCCACAGAGTAGAGATCAGGCTGAGCTGGCTTTTAAGACTCAGGGATGCAAAAGGGGGAGGAGACACGGAAGGCTGTGTAAGCCCTTGGCCTAAACTCTGGCAGTGAGTCCCATCGTAACACTGGCTCCCTGGACTCCGGGCTTGAACACCTGATCACATCAAAAGATCGAAAAGAACAAGACACAAGGTAACTGCCTGCCCTGGGGCAAGTCTCACCCTCCTGCCTGCTTTTTCCTGCTGGAGGACCTGGCCCTTTCTCCCATGCTATCCACGAGGGTAGATGTTGGGAGCATCAGATCCATTCAAGAGATGCCACGCTAGGGTGACCATTGCTTTACAAATGACTCTCAGGACCCCAGCCCTGGTAGACAGCAGTAAGGCCCAGTGCCCTCAATGGTGCTAAATTCTGTCCCTTTGGGGATTGTTCTAGATTGTCCTAATTCAGTCACACCTAGAGACTGACTTCTTTAGGTTCTACTGCATTTCTTTCAGAGACTGGCCCAGCTTTGGACAAGTCCAGTTGCTTGCTTCTCTGGACCTCAGTTTCCAGATCTGCTCAATGGAGGCATTGAATTAAACAGTGTTGAGAGCCTCCAACCCCAAATGCTGTTGAGGATGCTCACAGAGGCCTCCTTGCATTTTGTGGGAGGGCCAAGGGGTGACCTCTGATCTCTGAGGTCACTCCAAAGCTTATAGTGCAAAAGCTCTTCACTCTTGCTATACAAGAGCCCCAAACTGTAAAAAGCCTCTTAAGTTTACATATCTAAGACTCAGTGATTTGGGGTCATTTATCCAAAACCAGGGTATAATGTGAGTATAATATTTAGGCCCAGATACTATTAGATGCTTTCTGCAGTTGTGAAAAAAAAATTTTTTTTACATTTTTCAGGAAATCAGTGGCTCACAAACCTGGCTGAGCATCAGAATCAGGGGATGGGGAAGGGGAGGGAGCTTTTTTAATATGACAGATTCCTGAACTGGCATCTCCAAGGGCGGGGCTGGGCAATCTATATTTTGAATCAGCTCTCCCGTGGAATTTGGGTACATCTGGGTTACACTGAGGGAAGGTGTGAGGGTTCCACTGAAGCCCAAGATCCTAGTGACCCCTGTCCAGGCCCTCCCGAGGTGATTGTCTTCCTGTGTTTTGTTTTCTATCTTGCTGAAAAGAACTGAGAGTTCCTAGAACCAAGATGGTGATGATGATGATAGTCATAATTGCGGCTCACATAGTACATGAAGAGGGCTGGTTTTGTTAGTTCTAGTGTGATTACAAGAGCTGTGCCTTTCCCCCCAAGTCTGGAAAGCTCCGCGACCACATCCCTTGGCGACCAGTACCATCCCTACAATTCCAAGATTCTACAGTTTTAATATTCTTCAAGTTTCCATAATTCTATACGTTGAGAATCGAGGTGCTAATGAGGTGCCCATAAGGCGTATCTGACTACTTGTGTTTCATGTGGTCTGCATGATGTTTTAAATTTGAAAGCAATAATTAAAACTGAGGCATTTGACAGAAATCCAGATGTCTTGATTCTCTTGAAAAATGAGGTGTGTAACACGAGTCCCACTTACATAGCAAATGCCAGGGAAGCTGCGGACAGGGCACCTCCTTAGAAGGGACCTGATGCACTATTCACCACTGTCTCCACCACTCCCCATTGTCCGCCTCACCCAGACACAGAGGGTCCGTAGCCATCTAGCATCTCGTACCCAGTTCGACGCCTTGTTTGTGTACTCCCCCGGCCTCTGTAGGGATCTGGGTTGAGACTGGTCTAAGCTCACCTGACACTACATTCACCTGTATGTCTGAGATGCCATGATTCTCTAATTCCATTCCCCTGCGTTTGAAGAATTCACCTTGTCTTGAAGTCCACTGTATCTCCGCTGGGGTCTGATCTGCAAACTGTGCCCTGACTCCCAGGTAGCTGAGCCCTGTCACGGAGACCCGCTCCTCTGGGAGTGAGGCAGGCAGAGGTGCTCTGCTGAGGCGGCTGCTGAGAAGTGGGGAAGGGGAGGAAGTGAGAGGGAGGCCCCCAGGTGCAACTCCTCCGCCCCCTCCCGTCCCCGCCTACAGTGTGGTCCCGGAACAGCAAGCCTGTGCACACCACCATCCTGAACCCCCACATCCACCTGATGGGTGACGAGTCGGCCTGCATCGCCTACATCCGCATCACGCAGTACCTGGACGCCGGCGGCATCCCCCGCACGGCCCAGTCGGAAGAGACCCGTGTCTGGCACCGCCGGGATGGCAAATGGCAGATTGTCCACTTCCACAGATCCGGGGCGCCTTCTGTCCTGCCGCAGTAAGAGCCCCTCCTTCCAATAATCTAAAAGGACGGGGTGGTGTCGGTCTGGAGGTGGTACACGGAGGTGGTGGGGAACCCGGCTGCTGGTCGGGCCCTGAGGCGGGGGTGGGGAGACCACTGGGAGGAGACCAGGCCTGTGGGTCCCAGGGGGTGGGGGGAGGAGCCGCGGGTGGGACCCGACCCACAGCAGGCAACTTGAACCCCATCCAAGGAGGTGGGCATGGTGCCCTGAGAAGCACCCACGTTACCCACCACGTCAACCGTGTCTTGCAGCTGAAGGACCAGGCTGGAGGCGCTGTTTCGCAGAGATCCACTCTTTGTCCGTGGAATGTGGCTGCTGGTTCTCCCACTTGGATTTTGCTGGAATTCCCCCAATCACATCATCCCACCACCACCGCTATCGCCGTCACCTTCATACCTGCGTCAAGAAAACCTGTCCGTTCGCAAAAGCCATCACAACTTCAGAGCAAATGGCCACATCTCCCCATCTCCACCTGTCACTCTTGCTCTCTGTCCCCTGCTGGGGTGGGGCTTCCTCAGGCCCAGGTGCCCTGGGTGCTGGCCCCAAGGACCCCTCTCCCAGCTGTCATTGGCCTGGTCTTGCCTTGGCCGGAGGCCACGGTCCCAGCTGTATGTTCACCCAGGGCCTGAGGAGGAGGGGCAGAGCCAGGAGGAATGTGGCACCTGCCAGAACCCCCTCCCTGATCTCCCCTCTTCTGGGGTCCTCGGGAAGGGCAGAACACCCAGCCCCCCGCACCAACCTCCCCCGTGGGAGAGGGCAAAAGCGGAGCAAGATGTCAGGAGCCTCCTGCCTCAAACTGCCTTCCTAACTCTTCTCCCATCCTGTCCTGCCCTCTTGTTCTCCAGCCGACCCTCCTCCCTCAGTGTGGGGGGCTCGATCCTCTCAGGGTGCCCCCACTTCTTCCTTTCTTCCTTCTGCTGATGTTTACTTCCAACACTAGCGGCCCATTCCACCCATCCATCAGGCCTGGAGAATTCCAGCTTCATCATCCGAAGGAGAGAATCTGATTGCTTTTTGAAGGCAAAAGAAAACCTTTAGGTATCACTTCTACTTGGACCGCATGCCTTTTTATAGCCAAACTTCTGTGTGTTTCGTAAATGGATTTCGCGTTAATGGATATTTATGTAATAACTAGACCTCTCAAATTATTGTGAGAAGGTTTGGGTTGGGGAGGGAGGTGGGAAGAGGGGTGAGGGGTAGTTTTTTTTTTTTTTTTTCCTGTTCTAGGTCTTTTTTTTTTTTGTCATCTCTGAGGTGGACTTTGTCACTTGTGGGTTATCTGGGGCTGAGGTAGACTCAGCCTGACGGGGAAGGATCTCTGACATTTCAGTCCTCAGGTTCCCTTGGGGACTGGAGAAGCATCAGATGTTAGTACTGATGAAGAAATAGCAAATCCGGGCAGAGAGAGTGGGGGAGGTTGTCAGGGTGGCAGTATCTGGACTTTATCTTGCTTGCCTCCCAAACTGAGGTCCTTTCTACCATGCTGCCCAGGATTCCATTACATCTGTGCACCACCCTCAGCGCCCCCCCCCCATCCATCCATCTCTGGGGGGTTCACAAGCATGTGTCTTCATGCGGGTCCAAAAAGAACACTGGGAGTTCTCCTCTTCACACCTCCTCCTGCGGCTGTGGTTTGCATCTCTCTTTTCCTTTCTCTTTCCCTCTTCCCTTGGGATTAACTCTGATGTGGAATGCCTTGGCACATCCACCTGGATCTACTGTCTGCACTGTTTTCTTTGCATGACTTTATATGCAGTAAGTATGTTGAAACAAAAAAAAAAAAAAAAAAGAAGAAGAAGAAATAACACTCAGCAAAACCAATCTACATGTTTTGGACAAAAAAAGAAATAGAGGTTGTATTCTCAGTGTCCGACTCGGAATTATGTTGCTGCCTCTCTGTGCTTTTGGCCTCTGTGTGGCCGTGTTTTGCCAGCATGAGATACTGTCCCCTCTGGAGGATTTTAGGGGAGGAAGAGCCACATCTCCAAAGATTTGGAGGAATCTCTGATCCCTCCAAACCTCTGGGGTATCCTGGGTGTTGAGTGGAGCAGGACTGATGGGATGTGACCCAGTACTTCCTGAGTTTTCTGATCATGAGCTGTCTGCTGGGCCCATTCTCTTGCACTCTTGCCCCCGGGACAGGTGAGGCAGGCTGGGCAGGGGCCGCAGGCCAGGAGAGAGTCGACTCAGCCCTCCTGGTCTCCAAACTGGTTGATCACTGGCCTCGCTCCTTGGCAGAGATCCTGCTGCCGAGGCCCAGGGCAGGCACTTGGTCTGTCCCAGGTCCAGAGGGCTTCCCAGTAAGGCCCAGTGATCCCAGCGTCCCAGCAGCAAAACTGCCTGCCTCCCTTGTGAGCTGCCAGCTCCCACAGCTGTCCCCAAGCCAAAGGTGAGGGATTGCTGCCATTACCAAGGCAAAGTCTGGTCCTTTCTTCAGCCTCAGTTTCCCCCTCCATTAAAAGGGTTAAATATTGCTGCCCAGCCTATGTTACAGGGCTGACGGGGGATCGGACAGAACACTGGGGTGGAGACTGAACACTGAATACATCCATGAGAATCGACAGGGTGAGTCACTGGCTGGATCCCTGTCCTTTCCTGGGCCGGCCAGTCCCCCTGCTCTCCCCCGGCTGCCCCTCAGCTCCCTCTTTGTGCCTGTCCTCTGCTAATCAGCGGAGGACTGCGGGGGAAAGAGCCACGTTTGGGGGTTCCTAGGATTTCCTTCCCAGCTCTGACCAGACTTGCTGTGTGGCCTTGGGAAAGTCCTTTCCCGGCTCACCCCTCGTTTCCCCACCAGAGGGAGCTGAGCTGGAGGACACCAGCATCCTGCCTTTTGTCTGCTGACACGCCCCCTGTCCACTCTGCCCCTCTCTGGATGCCAGAGAAGTGGAGGCTGGTCCCTACCCCAAATTGAGATGGCTCTACTGCAAAGGCCACGCCTGTGGGTGTGCAGCCAGCTGGTGTGGACCGCAGGGCACGGCGTGATCCTGAGACAGCAGGCAGGGAGACTGGCAGACAAAGTGGCCCAGAGCCCAATACCACCAGACAGTCAAACATCCTGTAGATGCAAAAAAAATCCAGACCTAAGACAAGTCCTAGGCTCCAGCATGCAAACACATTCACAGGAAAGCATTCTCCCGTGTGTGCGCCCAGCAAGTGCTGATCCTGACCCCTGGCCTCCTTGTCTCCCTTCAAGGGGAGACCCTTTAGGGGATGTATTTGCCAGACCCCCCGTGCTGGTATTTTTGTTACTATTTGTTTGGGGGTTTGTTTCAGTTCTTTCTTTTTTAAAATATGTGGCTGTGAACTTGAATGACCACTGCTCAAACTTTCTGCTATTGTGGGGTTGGGGGGAAGAAGGGGTGTCTGTTTTATTCTTGGTGTTTTAGTGCAATAAATAGCTACCAACTTCTGTGCACTTGCTGTCTCTCTGTCTTGGTCAAGCAGAGCACTGGGGGGGAGTATGTCCATTTCCTGTTCTAGTTCCTCTCAGTTGCAAAATAAAGGCCCAGGTCTTTATTCTGATTGGTCTAACTTGGTCACAAGCTCAAGGTTGAGCCAATCACTATGGGATTATGCCTGGACCTGTGTGTCCTAGCCTTAGAGCCAGGGATGGGGCTGGGGTGCCCTTAACAAGAGCAATGAGTTGCCACCAATGGCCAATAAAGTCTCCCTTAGGGACCTGGGGCAAGGCTCTTCTCCTCCAGGCCTTGGTTTCCTTGTACAGTGAAGAAGCTGTTCCAGAAGTCCCTTCCTACCCAATATTTTTCCTCTGCCCAACCTCACAGACAAGGCCCCAGGCCCCAGAGGCCTTGAGAGGGGGAGGGAGGGGAAGGGTCTCTTTACCCACAGACTATATGTGAACCTAGAGTCTAGGGGCTGTCTAGTCTAGAACCTAGAGGCCTTGGGGCTGGAGAAAGGAGTGGAGGAAAAGCTCCATTGGGGGAAGGGAGGCCACTACCACATTAGAGGCTAGTTGGTTCCCCGACCTCAAGTTGGTCAGGCTGACCCAGGGTGGTGATACAGAGGTTTTGGCCCCCTCAGGCCATGACAGGGTGACCAACCATTCATTGCTGACATGAATTTTCAGTACAAAACCCAACAGTCTCATGCAAAACAGATGAGTTGCTCACTGTAAGTCATGCCCCCACCTAAGAGATGTAACTTGAAAAAAAAAAAAAGCACAATGTGAGAGTTGCAAGGTAAGGTTTATTTGGCAGCAAAATGAAGACTATCCAAGGAGGCAACATTTCAGATAGCTCTGAGAAACTGCTCCAAAGTAGTAGAGGGGGAAATCAGTATTTACATGATTCTGGTGAAGGGGGGGAGTACATGCAATCAAGCACGTATTTTTTGCAGAAGGTTTCTGCTAGTCACGAGGAGCAGTTGTCATCATGAAGGATTTTGGTGCTTTTCTAGACAAGAGGAGATACAAGAATCGGGCTCATAAAATCAGCACCTAAAAATATCTCACAATCTGAAGACCTGTTTTGCCAGTTTTTCCCAGAGCACAGAATTCCTAATTTCTGCTCTCCACCCTGAACTCCTTTCAAGGAGTATTAAGAATCAGCAGCTGCAGCAGCACATGATTTAATCCTTGTAGAGCTAGATCGCAAGTGCTGATGGCAAGGGCCAGTTTGTATTTGATGAAAGCCTGATTCCACAGGGCCGGGGGGCGGGGGTGGGGGATGACTTCTAGAGCCTACGGTCCTCTTTAGACCATGCTCTGGGTACCTGGGCTTCAGAATTCCTGCACCAGCTGCTTTCTGGGTCTATCCTGGCTGCTGGCATGTGAGATGGCCAGAGGGCATTTCTACAGGGCATATGCGAGGAGCTTGGCAGTAAGGCTGAAAAGGGCAAGGAGGTGTGAAGCAGAGGGATCCAGGCCCTTCCTTTGCACTCTTGTCTTGGAGCCTGGCATGTCAGCGCCAGGACAGCTTGAACCTGAGCCCTCAGGTGCCCTGAATCTCCCTCCTGGGCTACAGGAATGACTTGAGAACTTGAGCCGCCATTGCAGATACTCGCCGGCAGGTGGCAGCACAGGAGCAGATTACAGGAGGTCCAGCGTTGTGTGTCTATGAAGCTCTGGGCGGAGACGGCAATGGCAACCCACGCCAGTACTCCTCTTGCCTGGAAAATCCCATGGACGGAGGAGCCTGATAGGCTGCAGTCCATGGGGTCGCGAAGAGTCGGACACGACTGAGCGACTTCACTTTCACTTCCATGCATTGGAGAAGGAAATGGCAACCCACTCCAGTGTTTTTGCCTGGAGAATCCCAGGGACGGCAGAGCCTGGTGGGCTGCCATCTATGGGGTCGCGCAGAGTCGGATACGACTGAAGTGATTTAGCAGCAGCGGCAGCAGCATGAAGCTCTGGGAGCTCCCGGTAAACCTCGAGGTATCCTTTACCTCACAGTGCCAACTCCACTTGAAGCGCTATTATTATCTACAAGAGCATGATCTTTTAGAGTTCACAGGGTGCTTTCACACCTCTTACCCTAGTTGGAACAGTCCTATTTTGAAGGTGAAGAAAATAAGACTCAGAGGCAAAGAGGCTTCTTGCAAGACAGAGAGTCAGGACAAGCGCAAGCAGAGCTCTAGGGTCTGTGTTTCCCCGTCTGTGGATAGCCAGCAAACAGTGGCTGGGATTCTCAGGAACCTCCCCCTGCTCAACCCCCCTTCTCTTTAACCGCTATCCACTCCAGCTGGTGCCTCATCTCTTAGTTGTCTACATCTGTAATCTCCACCTCCTCACTGCCCATTTACTCCAGAACTCACTGCAGAGGACTGGATTCCTTTTTATTCCTTGCTCAGTGCATAGCAACATCTCGGCTCCCTTGAGGACACAGCTGCGGTACCTTCTCCAGGAAGCCCCACCTCCTTCCCAGCATGCACTGCGTTAGGTCCCTCCACAGGCTCCAGTCTCCTCTACCCACTCCCAGCATGCACTGCGTTAGGTCCCTCCACAGGCTCCACAGTCTCCTCTACCCACTCCCAGCGTGCACTGCGTTAGGTCCCTCCAGAGGCTCCACAGTCTCCTCTACCCACTCCCAGCGTGCACGGCATTAGGTCCACATGTAGGCTTCGCAGTCTCCTCTACCTACCTCACCAGAGCTCACTGATTTGAAGTCACCTGAGCAAGTGTCCACAAAACCATGAGCTTCTTGAAGGCAGTCAGCACCTTGTCCATTTCCGGATGCACGCAGCAGGTATCGTCATCCTTGCCGAGGGTAGACCCCTGACAAATGTGTGCTGCTAAAATTGTTCACACCTGCCCTCCTTTATATGTGCTCTCTCACGACCCTCCGTTCACCTCTCTGGGGCACTACGATTCTCTGCATTCCACAAATAAGGAAACTGTGGTGCAGAAAGTGAAGACACTGGCCCAAAATGGCCCGGGGAGAGAAGGAGGTGAGATTCAGAATCGGAACCACGCCAAACACCTGCTAGGGCGTGCAGCAGCCAGACTGGGCTCCGGGAAGGACGCAGAGATGAGCTAGCTTGTCTCCTGTCCCCAGGAATCAATGACCCCCATCCCAGAGAGTGAGAACCAGCACTCAGGGCAGACTAGGGTGACGGCTGGACCTGGTAGCAAGGTTTCAGGAGCCAAAAGAGGCAGGAGAGGGTGGCAGCGCCTCGGAGTTCTGGGAGGATCTGTATGGATGCTTAGCAAATTGAGATGTAGGGGAATCATGCAGTCAAGAGCTGGGCTGAGAGCCCTGACTGGTGGGTCGGTTAGAGGTTAGGGGAGAAGGGGGCCAGAAGTGTCAGAAGGCCGCGAGTGCCCCTGAATCTACCGTGCTGCTTGCGTGCTAAGTTGCTTCAGTCGTGTCCGACTCTTGCGACCCTGTTGACTATAGTCTGCCAGGCTCCTCTGTCCATGGGGTTCTCCAGGCAAGAATACTGGAGTGGGTTGCCATGCCCTCCTCCAGGGGAATCTTCCCCACCCAGGGATCGAACCCACATGTCTTATATCTCCTGCATTGGCAAATAAGTTCTTTACTACTAGGGCCACCTGGGAAGCCCCCTATCGTGCTGGGGGCATGCCTTTCCAGGGCATGGGTGGGTCTCCAGCAATGGAAAAGGCCTTCCCCAAACCAGGGCCATAGTAAATCTTTTAGGGAACATCCCCCAGCCGGTGCTGGGAGTGTTTGCAGAGGGCAAGGTGGGGCAGGTCCAGTCCTGTGGGAATGCCCCCCGACTATGTCCTTCCTCCTAGGATGAGCCCCACCCTACCTTCTCCACCTGGGCCTGCCAAGGTCTCCGTGGCCACTTCCCTCTGGGCAGCCGTCCCTTCCAGGGCCCTGGCCCACAGCAGGCAGGGAATGGAGTTATCTAGTAGTGGACTATAGCTTCCCTCAGGAAAAAGGGGTGGATTATCATCACTGTATGACCTTGGGTAAGTTACTTTCCCTCTCTGGACCTCAGTTTCCTCGTTATTACAACTATGGGGGTAAACCTGTGGTCCCCAAATATGAAAACTGGGCTGGCTGCTCAGAGTCACCCAAGAAGTTTGCTAAAAATACAGATATTCTAGGCTCCACCCTCAGGGATTAGGACACATTAGGACTGGGCAGGGCTCCAGACCACTGTTGTTTTCGTAAGGATTTAGTTTGGGAATTCTGTATCGAGCACCCCCCTTCCTTGGTTCCCACAGTCACACTGGGATTCAGTTATCGGCAGGCCCCACCCCAGCCTTGCTGCTTCCCCATCCTGCTCCCCTGACTCAGCTAGATCAATATTGACCATCGGCCCCTCCCCTGCCTCTGACTTCTGTCACCCCAACCCCTGAAACTCTCTGAGACCCTGACCCTGGGGCAGCAGAGTCAAGGTCAGAGCAAGGCTTTTGGCCCAGAGGACTTTATTCCTGTCCCACTCCCCGACCCCAACCCAACACCCCCCACTCCAACTGGTTTTGCAGGACATACCAGCTCACTGAAGAAACCATCAGGGCTCCTACTCTCATGAAGTCCATCCTGCAAGTGAGGACAACCCCTGAATCTGGCTCCAAAGAGGCGGTGCTCCCCACATAGCTCTCCATGACACGGTCACTGACAAAAGGCTGAATTGAGCAGGCAAGGGCTCAGAGCTCCCTTCTGCCCACGGCTCTCCCTCCAGTCACCTTTGTGGGGCACAATGAGCTTCTTGTCCAACCCATTCATCTTATTGATGGGGTCACTGGCCTTGCCTCCAAGGAACTTGCTCACGGAGCTGGAACGTGCAAGCCCTGCGTCTCCATCTTGGCCCTTCTCTGGCTCCAGGCACAACACCCTCTCTCTGTTTATCTGGACAGCAGGCTCATGAGAACCATCCCACCTGGAGAATTTCTACATGCCATGTTTTAGGTGAAGCACTCTAATCATTTTTTAAAGCTATGCATCAAGCAGCTATATTATCTCATTTAATTTCCTGTTATTCTCCCCATCTGCGTCTGAGGACACCTGGGTTCAGAGAGGGAAAGTCAATTCAGCTGGTCACACAGTCAGTGAGCAATGGAGTCGAGATTGGACTGTGGCCAGCAGATGTCCGAGTCCTCCTGGGCTGCTACCCACTACAATACTCAAAGGGATACAATTCACAGATGTGGTGGACTTTAGTGGGAAAAGGCTTCCCTCACCCCCTGCCCACACCTCGCAAATGAAAAGTAATCCTGGATAGGGGCGCTGGGAGGAGGCCTCCATGTGGCCAGAAGGGGCCGGCTGCTGCTCTGTCCTGGGGGAGAAGGTCAGGCAGCAGGAAGTCAGGCGGACATGGAGCAGGGGTGCTGACCATAGCTCTGCAGGCGGGAGGCTACTCTGGATGCCCTTCCAGGGCAAGACCAGCGTCAGCGAGGCCTCAGGCCCCAGAGGGAGCGGTCTGGAGCTCAAGGAGCCAAACTTTCCATGAGCCATTAGCAAAAAATGAGCCTGGAGAACAGTGTCCACCGCAGACCCGGAGACTCAGCAACCCTGGGTCACGTGGAATTCAGAGGGGCTGGGACTGTCTTAACTCTTCCCTGGCTGTCCCCAGAGCCACCAAGAAACTGCTTTCAGATGGATGCTACACCCATCGTGCAAAGCTGTGAAGTGGCAGTGTGGGTCCCCCAGGCCACACAGCCAAGACAGGCAGAGCTGGAAATGACCCCACGCCTGCATGGCTGAGCAGTGCACCCATCCCTCCCATGGTACCCTGCTGCTGCCCCAAGCACTCGGGTCCAAGGAATGTGAAAAAAAATGTCTTCATAAGTCCATGAAATGGTTTGTCTCAAAAGACCATGAGTGCCCTGTGCAGACTGGGCTGGGCTGTCAGAGCTCGCTGGATGTAGGGCTGAGTCAGCCCCCATCAAGACTCCAGGAGTCCATACCTGGATGCTGAAGAGTGTATAGAGGTGGGCCCTAAAAGGATGGGCAGGATTCCAGTGGGTAGATGGAGGAGGCACTAGGTCAGGGAGCCTGGACCTACACAGGGAACCATGCAGGGATGAACTTGGCGGGGGTGGTGAAAGGGAACACAGAGGGCAGGGCCTACTGAGGATCAAACACCAAGATAATCAGTGTGACCCCAGTGTTATCTGTTGACCCTCACTTGACCTTGGGAATATGGCTGCTCTAATGTGTGGCCAGAAACCTCTCTCTCCTCTGCCCCACCCCCACCCCCATTTGCTCTCACAGATCATAGGCTGGAAGTCACTGCATTTGGTCCAGGGCCCCATCTCAGTGCCTCCCGGCATTGCCCAAGGAAACACCTTTTCTGAGGAATCCCAGAATAGGAATGGAGTGCCCCAGGCCACCTTCCACCACATCCCAGCCAGGCACATTCATTGCCTCCCAGAACCCTCCACCAGCCTCCCAAGGTCAGGGGTCCACAGACACAAAGATCAACTAAGACAGGAAGCAGAGCGCTGAGTAAGTGTGGGGTGCCCTGGGCGGGGCTGAACTCTAGGTCATTCTCACTGGGAATTCTCAGGCAAGCCCTGCCTCTCTGACTGCTAAGCCCCTAAGTCTGCCAAGCTGTTGGCCTGCATTGAAGGCCCAACAGGAGGCCTTAATTGAGCCATGCTGCTTTATATCTTTTGAATCATTTTTAAATGGGACATATTTTGTAAAACTCCAGATTTCCCTCTTCTCTTAAAAATCCAGAATATCTGGCAACCTGGGCCCATGCTTCTGAGGGGTAGCTGCTCCTTTAGAGAGACAGACCTTCTTTCCCAGATCACCACAATCTGCACCAGGCCCTCTTGTCTCTCTAACACTAAGGGTCAACTGCCATTTACTCTCCCACTCACACCTACAGCTTTGCTCGCCCAGGTTCCCTGCCCTGTAGGCACTTGGGTTTGGCACCTGCTGGGACATTCTAGGATTCCAGGCTAGGGTTCTACTCCAGACAGGGCCGATGTCTTCTCTCAAGTGAGAACTGTGCTGTCAGGGTTTCCTCCAGCTGTGGGTCCCTGATCCCCAGTCAACTCCCACTGCAATCGGGGCCTAACTGGCATCTGGTATAAGGCGGGGAGATATGAAGTCAGTATGGGGACCAGGATGGGGGCAGTGGGGACAGGGTGTGGGCAGGGAGGGAGCAGGAGTGTGGTGTGGCAGGGAAGGCTGTGGGAGCAGTGGAAATGGGAAGAGCAGGGAAGACTGGAAGACTGGGCCAGGGAGAACAGTCCAGGAACTGCAGAGGCAGGAGGAAGCAGGGCAGGTGAATGAGGTTGGAGAGGCTGAAGCTGGTGGGGGTCTGTAGAA
Organism: Cervus canadensis; assembly: GCF_019320065.1. Taxonomy (NCBI): domain Eukaryota; kingdom Metazoa; phylum Chordata; class Mammalia; order Artiodactyla; family Cervidae; genus Cervus; species Cervus canadensis. The sequence continues at coordinate 47,422,671 of NC_057389.1, forward strand.
ACCTACAATCCTCCAAATGCAGACTTGGAATCTAGGAAAAGAAAAGCCTAAAATCTTAGGATCCTCCATTCCTGACTCCCAGCACCCAGGCCTACAGCTCAGTCCTAGGAGCCGAGGCTCAATCCTAGATTAAGTCCTGAGCATGCTTCCTCCAGGGCCAGGGCAGCTCTGAGCAGGCTGGGTACCTGGGGCTCTGTGAGCAAGGCTTGAGCCCACCCCCACCCCCAGGGTGTGGGAAGAAGCCTTCTGAATTGTGATGGCCATTCCTGCATCCTTTGCAAATTAGCAAACCCATCTAGTCCCCCACCTAGAGCCCCAAAGGGGGGTGGGGCGGAGGGGGCTCTGACCCTTTGTTAGGGGAAATTTATTAATATCCGAAATATGCAGCAGCCCCTCCTCTCCACCCCAATCAAAGCATTTGCAGACACCTGGGCCTCGCATTTGAAAGGCCCTGGGGCCCTTTTATATTGGCAAGGTCCTGCCAGATGGGGGTGGGTAGAACCAGGAAATTCTTCCAGCCTGGGAAACTCTTGGCTCCTCCCAGTCCCTCTATTGGAGCTCTAGCTGCTACTGCAGGTAAGGCTGAGGAAGACCTGGGAAGGAAAGGAGGACAGCCAGCCAGGGAAAAGAAGAGGACTGGTGGGCCCTGGTTTGTCCCCGGCTCTGCCTGTCTCCACTGGGTAGCCTTGAGCAAGTCTCTACCCCTTGGTGGGCCTTGGTTTGTCCATATGTATAATGGGAGACTAAATGGTCATTAAGGACCTTCCTTATCATCCTTCCTAAGCCCCACCCACCCACCACTGCCGTGGACAAACCGCAAAGCTAGTGTCAGGCCAGGAGGGCCAGGAAAGGAGGCAGCTGAGCTTCAGTTTCTTTATCTGTCCACTGAGAACCAGAAAGTTCTGTGCTGGCCACCTTGTGGCTCTCAGTGGCAAGGAGACAGGGTAAGGAAGATGACTTCACTGGTGTTTATTAACAATAAGCCAACAGGACACAGATGAGTTGGGGAGACATTGGGGGAGAGAGAGAGCAGAGGCTGGACAACTGCTCCAGGCCGCCCTGCCCCACAGAGGATGCCCTGTGCAGGGAACCTGCTCAGGCATTTTCCCACCCCACCCTCATCCTTCAGGGACGGAGGGACCCTAGGGCAGCCCCTCCCATGCCTGGGGTTTGCAGATGCCAAAGTCTCTGGGCAACCTGTCCCCAGGTCACAGGCCTGGGGTGTCGGTTGCTCTCTGCCTCTACCCTCATGTCCACGCCCAGGGACCCGCATGCTGAAGCAGAGTGGGCAGCATTGGGACCAGACAGTCATGTGTGTGAACCAGCTCCAAGTCTCTTAGTTGCCTGGTGGTCCATAGCCAAGGTCAATTCCCCAGCAATGCCTGGAGCTGGTGGAGACAGTGAGGGCTGCCAGGACAAGGAAGAGGGGAGGAGGGGGACCCTAGGTCCTGACTGTGACCCCTTGTCTCCACCTCCACAGGGCAGGGCAGGTACCCCCTCCCCCAGTCCTAATCGTGTCCACGGCTCCCTGTACAGGAGGAAGTGGGGTCCAGTGAGGGAAGTTGTGGGGTCCTCCTCCTTTCCCTTCCCTCCACCCACTTAACACCCCAGCTTAGGCATTGGCCCCTATGCTCTGTCCTCAGCAGGCTTCCCACCTCCTCCTGGTGCTCTGAGCCAGAAATATATTCTGTCTAAAGCACAGGGTCATGCAAATGGCCTGCCTGCCCATGTCCCTGCCTCCCCCACCCCCTCAGTCTTCATTCGTACCCGAATCCTGTTGTAACCTGAAAACACTTGCTTCTCCCACCATTCTCCCTGCTCACGTGGCCTTGGTCACTCCCTGGACTGCCTCCTGGCCCCAGGGGAGGAAAAGGGGGCCATATTCTAACCCCACCTTGGCTGGGTGAGCTCCTTGGTCAGAGGCCCTCCCCACCCTGCCCTCCTCTTTTTCTCTCTCCAAATCTGCCCATCCTCCAGGGCCTCAGGCCCCACCTCCTTTACGAAACTTGGCCTGCACCCGTGACCCCATGGGGATCTTTCTCCCACTTGACTTGCTAACCCTTGATGGGGCCTCACGAACCTTGGGACACCCAAGTGTCCCTGCCCAGCTCCAGATTCTGGCTGCATTGAAGTGTATGGGGCAGGCTCCCTTAAGGAAAGAGAGGGGACTGAGTCCTGAACAGAGATGAGCGGGTGGTGCCAGCTGCCATGTGAAAAAGGGAGCTAGTTGGTTAGGAGGCCTGGGGTCCAGTCCCATCTGCCATGTGACCTTGGGTAAGTCCCTTCTCCTTGGCCTCAGTCTGTCTGTCTATGAAGGAAGGGCTGAGCTGGCTCATCTCAGCTTTGAATGTCTGTGTGTGTGTGTAGGGAGCAGACAGAAGTTTTGGGAGAGGCAGAGGTCACAAAGAAGGACTTGCTTTGGGGACCAGCATCACCATGGCAGCCTCCAACAGCCTCAGGCCTCTCAGAACCCCAGAGGGTGTGCCGCTCCCCTTGGGGGCCGACAGGGCCTGGTGTCTGCCTTCTTTCCGTCTCACATCATGGATTCCTCCTCCTCTGCAATCTCACGGTCTACTTCGATAGCCGTGTTCTCGAAGCTGGTGATGCCCCCGTACTTGCGCATGTGCACCATCAATGGCTTGGGTGACTGGCTCCCAACCAGTGTAGCCACGTACATGCCTGTCCGGTTCTCCTCCAGTGATGGGCCCCAATCCATGGTCGGCCGGCTCGCCTGCTGAAGCCGCTGCAGCAAAGCAACCACAGGGGTGAGAACCAGGGCTGATGGAGTGTTTCTTGCGGCTAAGCACTGGCAAAACCCTCACCAAGTCACCTGGATTAGTCTTTGCAAAAACTGGGGGAAAGGGAGGGGGCGCTGTCACTTCCCCAGAGGAGTGTCACATGAGTAGAGAGAATCCTGCCCTGCAGCTCATAAGTTGGGTGGGTGGTCTTTGGGCATGAAATTTAAGCTCTGCTTCCAGCATCTGTAACTTGGGAAACAGGATGCCTTCAAAGGATGGTTAGTAAGACAGTGAGATGAAGCTCTCAGCGGGGTACTGATAACAGAATAAGGCCCAGTAAATGGTGGCTGTTGTTGTGGTTACGTGACAGGCAGTCTGGGAGTCCACTCTGGGTCCCTTCCACTAAATGCTGAGTCTTGAAGAGCTGGGAGCTTTGGTGGGACACCCATGCCCTAGGAGGATGGAGACAGAGTGACCATTTAGTCACAGTGGGTGGCATGTGGGATCTTAGTTCCTTGATCAGGGATTGAATCCACATCCCCTGCATTGGAAGCATGGAGTCTTAACCGCTGGACTACCAGGGAAACCCCAGAGTGGCCTTCTCTGACACCCTGCCTCTGTTTTACTCTGATGTCTAACCTTTCCCTCTCTCAGCCCAGTTTCCATGGAAGGAGGGAGCTGACTAAGATGATGACTAAGCCTGGACATTATAGGGTTTCATCTTCCTCAAACCACATTCCCAAAGTTCTCTGCCTGCCCTGCCAGGAAGAAGAGCCCCAGACTCTTCAGTGAAGAAAGACACCAACAGTAAGTGGAGCCACGGGGTGTAGATTCCAAGGGAGATAATGTATGTGAGCCCTGGGCTAAGGGCCTCACATCGCCCCTAACTCAAAGCATAGTGATGTCCATTAAAATGTGTTTATTGAAAGCATGTTACCCCACTGATCAGAAACCTGCCAAAAATTTGTCATCTCACTTGGAATGAAATCCAAAGTGCTCACCTGGCCTTCATGTCTTGGCCCCAGTCTATCTTTATGATGTTGGCTCCTGCCACACACTCTCTACCAACTCTGATCCAGTCTCACTGACCTCCTTGCTGGCCTCAAACATGCTAGCCCCTCCTGCCTCAGGGCCTTTGTGTTGACTGTCCTTCTGCCTAGGATGCTCTCCCCTTAGACATCTAAACCAATCACCTTGGCGATGTAGTCAGGTGTCTATCACCTCCTCAGGGAGGTCTCCCCTGGTCACCCTGGCCAGAACTTCCTTCACTCTCTATTCCTGTATTCTGGTTTGGTTTGGTTTTTAAGTATTACACTTACCACTGCCTTCATATGTTTGTTTACTGTCTGTCTCCTGCATTAAAATACAAGTTCCCTGAGTTTAAGGACTGAAATTTCTTTCCAGCTGCACTCTAGTGTCTAGACCAGGTTTCCCAACCTGAGAGCCCTGCTGACACTGTGGTCAGAGAGGAGTTCTGCACATGCAACAGTGTGTAGCAGGATGCCTGACTTCTAGATGCCAGTAGCATCCTTCCTCCAACCATACCCTCTCAGGACAATCAAAAAGTCTCCAGACGCTACCCAATGTCCCCTAAGGGCAAAATCACCCCGGATTTTGAGGCGATTTTGAACTGGCTTAGAACTGAGCCTCGTGCATCCCAGCTCTGTGCTGAGGATGGGCTTATTTAATCCTTAGAGTATCCCAGTGAGAGGGTATTATTATTACCTCCAGCCCCACAGATACTATCTGAAAGAATTAGTTAAATTGGCCAAGGTCGCAGGGGGGGAAGTGGTGGCGCTGGTGTTTGAACCCAGGCAGTCTTGACCACATCCTGAACTTGAAAAACACCCTGTTTTTCTGTGTCTCACAGTACTGACTATGTTGATGAGCTTTTTCTTCTCACAGCAACCCTATGGGCAGGTATCACTATACTCATTTTTTTCCCCTTTTTTTTCCAAGGAGAGAGTGAACTCAGCCCCCCACTACCACAAATTATGCAGTTGAGTTTTCTACACTTGGGGAAATCACAGGGGTCAGCACATCTGGAGTGCAATGGATGAACCACACCCTGGAAAACCACCTTCGTGATCATGGCAAGTCCCCTGACAGGTAAGGACACTGCCCTCATTTTAAAGACAGAGAAAGCAAGGTTCAGAGAGGTGCATTCACTTGCTTAGGATCCCAAAGCTGGCAAGGGGCAGCCCCAGGAGTCCTATCCTGGTGTGTCAGTGCTGGGTGGGAGCCCTGGTCTCTGAAGGTGGCACCCCTGAGCTGGACTGTGACTCCTCTGGGGGACTCACAGAACGCCCAGTGCCCTGGCCCCTCTGCCTGGCTATGGGTGGTGGCAGCAGCAGGACAGGAAGGAGACAAAGCCAGGCTTGGGCACCATAGACTTCCTCCTTCCCTTCGCGGACACCCTGGCTCTCAACATGGAGACAACCTTCCTTTGGCAGCACAGGTGGGGCTGTGGGGTTCAGAGAGGGAAGGGGTTGGCCTCAAGTCACACGGCAGTTGGAGACAGAGCAGTGGCTGGACTGCAGGGCTCCTCTGTGGTCTGTGCTGTGTGACCACAGTCCACTTCTGCCAGGGAAGGGCTCTGAGCTTCTCTTCAGAAACTGGAAGGTGGGATGAGGGACAGCCAAGGAACAGGGAAGGTGAATGAGCAGGTGGGCAGCAGTGTGCTGGTTAGCAGGCTGGGGAGGAGTGGAGGGGTATAGGAGTCCTGATTCCTAGCCAATTTCACTGTTATAATTATTCCCACCCTTGTCAATTTCAAGTTATCAATGATTTCACCACTGGCTCACAGTTCTCCTGAATATTTAACAGTTAGCTCTCATGAAGCAGTGCTGGTGGGTCTAGCACATTTCTAATGGTGGGCATGTATGTGTGTGTGTCCCAAGGCTGTCTCTGGGTCCTAGCATGCTCACTCAGCCCTGCTCACTCTGAAACCCTCTTGCCACCAGAGGACTCCCCGCCCACTGCCTCAGAAGTGGAGGACTCAGTGTGTGCAGGGCACTTGAGGTTCAGGGCGGGGGGGTCTCCAGCAGACACAGCATCCCGGCATGTCCACTGACCCACAGAGGGCCCCTGCTCCCATATTCTGAGCCTACAGAATCCCATGCCAAACGGCTTGCACTCTGTGTGCTTCCTGGGTCTCCCCACAAAGCCCTGGCCATGGGCAGGGCTCCTGGTCACTGGAGAAGGGTGATAGCTCATCCTTGGGGTCCCTCCATGTTGCTTCAGACCCTGAGTTCCATAGGAAAGCTAGCAACCCAAGTTCAAGTTCTGAGCCGTGCACAACTCACCATGGGATGGTGGATAAACCCCTTGTCCTTTCAGGTTCCCCCAGGACAGGTGGCATTGACCAACATTAGTGGTCTCTGGATTGCGCCCCTCCCCTGCCAGAGGCCCCGCGTGGTATGAGGGGTCACAGAACAGGACTCTGGCCCTCAGAGCCTGCCTCAGCTCAAGCTGATCAGAGCTGATTCACAACTCAGGCTACTGGTTAGGAAAAAATGCTCTTCCCAGTTAAAAGCACTCTGTAGGCCCTGAAAAAGGTGTTGGAGCAGAGATTGTGTGCTCTAGAGGTTGGGCGCAGAGCAGGGCCATAGGGTTGGGGGCTGGGGGCAAGCAGGGGTGGGGCAGACTCACCTCCCAGAGCGAGCCCTCCTCTCGAAGCACGGCTACCAGCATGCCAGCTGGGATCATGAGGCAGGACAGCAGGCCCATCAGGATGCCCAGCAGCTCCGCCCAGGCTGGGAAGCGGTAGCTGCCATACACTGAGGGCTGGTACTTGACGATGCTATACACCAGCAGGGCCTGCAGGTGGGGGCTCCTAGTGTCACAGAGGGCCTTGGGCAGGCCCCAGGGCGTGGGATAGCCCAAGTCTGAGCTACTGTAAAGCCTGAGATAGCTCAGCCCAGGGCCATCCCAAGGCCTGAGAGAGCCCAGCCCAGAGCCACCCAGTCTCTGAGAAAGCCCAGTCCTAAGCTATACCAGAACCTGAGCTGGCCCATCTTTGGAGCCTTTGCAAGTCCTGAGACAGCCCTGTCCAAAGCTGACCCAATGCCAAAGTCTGAGACGGCCTATCCCTGATAGACGGCTCCAAATCCAAGGCTAAGAAGCACAGCCTCACCACCCCAGCCCTAAAGCTCTGAAGCCTAAGAAAGCCCCACTCATTCTGCTAATCAAACACAGGGCCAGGCCCAGCACAGCTACAAAAGCTGGGGGCACCATGGGAGAGGGGAGTAGACCAGGATCCTGGTACTCACTCTATCCCCCCAGCCCTGACAGAGGTCCACTGAGGGCCAGGGCAGTCCTCCCAGACTGAATGCCCAGAGGGCCCGTGCTCTCACCCCTGAGCCCCCAGCCAGCAGCCCTCCCTTCCACCCTGGTTACCAGGAGCGTGGCTGGGGACAGGAACAGCCAGCAGGCCCTGAAGTAGAAGCCCGGCTTGAAGCCCAGCATCATGTGGATGTCCCGGCAGAACCTCTGGATGCCTGCATGGGGAAAGGAGGGGAATGGCCCCACCCACAGCCCCACAAGCACCATCAGCCCCTCCTCCTACCAGTTGCCCCCACTGGAAACCCTGGCCCTTGGGACCAGGGACCCAGTGCAGGGGGGCTCCAGGGTAGACTCCCATTCTCCCACAGCGGGGGAGCCTGACTCCGCCTCCCACAGCCCCTCTCACCATACACCCGGGTGACGGCGAGGCACGTGGTGATCACCACCACCATCAGCCCGAAGCTGGCGCTGTAGTCGTCCAGAAGGACCAGCCAGTACATGCCCCCCTGGAACACAAGTCACAGCTCTGGAGTGCCCTCATCCCAGCCTCGATCCCCAATGCTGCCCCTTCTCCAGGCAGGAAGTGAGCAGGGAGCAGGCAGGCCAGTAGAGAGAGCAAGATGGTGAGAGTGTGACTGCTGTCTGCCTGCCAAGCCCTCTATACACACCATCCGATTTGAGTCTCACAACAAGCCTATAGCCTATATGTAGACCCCACTTTATCAGTGGGAAAACAGGCTCAGGGAGGTGAAGCCACTTGTCCTGAGGTCACTCATCAAGTGCAGGAATAAGGCTTGAAGGCTTTTCAGACTCCAAAATCAGAACTCTGGGTCATAGGCCAAGCTGCCTCTTGAGAAAGAGGGTCTGGGCTGCACTAGCTTCCTCCCAAAGAGGAAGAGGCAGGTAGCTTGGGGCGTGTTTGGCCTGGCCACAGACAGAACTGCGGGTGTCTGCCCCAGCCTTGCCCACCAGCTGTCCGCCCACCCCACAGCACCACTCACATCTGTGGTGAGGACCAGCCCCATCAGGTACATGGCCACGCAGATGAGCCCCGAGAACACAGCCTTCTTGGGCCGAAGGTAGTATGGGAACTCGTCCGTAATAGCTGTCACAATGGTCTCCAAGAAGGCAAACTGGGGGGAGGAAGGGGGTCAGAGTTCTGCCCCCACCACACACATACAAATACACACAGAGATGTACATCCGACAGATCCAGATACACACACAACACACACACATCATCCACACATCACACATATCATACACACAGCAACATCACATGAAGACATACACAGATACACAGTCATACATTTCACACTTGGACAGATACACACAAACATAGATACACATACAGACAGAGACACCCACATCACACACAGATAACTCATTCAGCGAGACAGACACACATTGCAGACACGTACCACAAGGCACACCCACTGGCATGGGCAGCTCACCTGGCTGTCCAAGCCGAGAGTCAGCAGCATGAAGAAGAACAGGAAGGACCAGAAGGGTGACAGAGGCAGCATGGTCATGGCCTGTGGGTAGACGACAAAGGCCAGGCCAGGGCCTGGGCCAAGGGCACACGGGGTCAACAGCCTGGGGAACGTGGGGGCCCCACATATGTACTTAAACACACATGGTTACTACTTACACCCACATGGGCCAAACTAAGAGATGTACACTCACTGCACACTTCCAACACTTTCTTAACTCCTAAGACACAGGCCAGCACACTGTCCGTGCTCCATAAACACAGGTTGATAAAAAAAATAAATTAATTATGAGTACATGAGTAAACACAAGACCAAATATAAACCCTCATTTGAATACACTTACGTGCACAATCATTTGCACAAACAGTTCCACGTACACACACACTCAGATACTCCCATTGGCGCAAGACAGTGATTCACAACATCATCTAAACCCTCAGTTCACTTACACAGGCATCTCCATACAGGATGTGACTCATCTAGACGAGCAAGGCAAGTTCCTGAGATGTGACAAAACACGACAATCTCCTCCAGAAAGTCACTTCTCTCCAGACACAGGTTGATATATACTCATTTGCACACCCATCCTTTTGCACTTGAACACTCAGAAAACAGTTCAGACACATTCATTTGCATGCATGCTATGCATGCACACACACACACACCATACCCATCCAAAGCCTTGCTGGTCCACATGTATGCTCACTTGCCCAGCCCAGCTGTGCCCAATGCACCCTCCACCCACCAGGGCCAGGCAGCCTGCCCACCTGCTTTGGCTACTTGGTCCACAGGTACACCCAGCTCCTGAGACATGTAGCCCAGCACAGAGAAGATGGCAAAGCCAGCCAAGATGCTGGTGATGGCGTTGCCCAGGGTGACAATGAAGGTGTCTCTGCCAGGAGAAGCCCAGGCACAGGCCGGGGTGAGTGGCCCGGGTCCTCACCCACAAGGCCCTCCCCGGCCAGCCACTCTCCTACCCACTCCAGCCGCCGGGGTCTGGGAAGCAGCACTGACCTATAGATATTCTGGTGAAATGTGTTGTAGGAGGCAAAGGTGAGGAGCCCCCCGAAGCCCACACCCAAGGAGTAGAAGATCTGAAGAGCAGCTTCGATCCACACCTGTGGCAGAGAAGGATGCAGAGGGAGGGCAGAGAGGAGAGGCTGGCACACCGTGGTGCCCAGAGAGGGAAGGAGGTAGGGCGAGAGCCAGTTGACAGGCCCAGGGATGCTGTGGTGAAGGGCCTGGCTAGTGAGTGACAGCGTCTGGGAGCAAAGCCCGCTCTAACACTGCAGGACTTGGTCAAGTTCCTTCGTCTCTCTGGGCCTCAGTTTCCCCATCTAGGATCTAGAAGATACTCTCTAAGCTTGGTCCAGTTCTGAAGAAAGTAGTGCCTTGTATAAATTTTCAGTAGATGTGTACTGACAATCAGCCCCTGTAACCCTTTTACTGCCTCTCTAGAGTTGGAGGAACCTGGATTTGAATCCCAGTTCCCCCACTTTCTTTTTTTTTTTTCCAGTTCCCCCACTTTCAAGCTGTGTAGACTGTCCGGGCCAATTACCTCTCTGGGCCCCAGGTCCCCCGTCTGTACTGAGGGGATAGGAATGGTACCTGCCTCATAGGCTGGTGGAAAGGATCACATGACTACATTATGCACAATGCTAGAGTAGGGGCAGGCGTAGTCATCCACCAACAAAGAAGAATGCTGGCTGTCAGGACCATTGTTTCTATTATTATTACTAATACCCTCCTTAGGCTTTAGAGGCAGGTCTGGGTGGAAGTCCCAACTCTGCTGCTCCCTAGCCGTGTGATCTGCTAATTCTTTGGGGCCTCAGTTTCTTCATCTGTAAAATGGGAGAATAATGACTACTGCATAGGATCGTGTATAATAATAAAGGAGAAAGACACACAGTGCCAAGCACAGTGTCTGGTACAGGGAATTCACCATGTGGAAGGCCCTCCCCCCACTCCCTTTCCCAGGGGAGTCTTCCTTCCACTCCATAGCCTGATGTCTCCCTTTACATGCTAGCCTTGAGGGTCTCACCTTGGAAGACAACAGGTGGTGGAACTGAGGGGTAAGATAGAACTGGATGCCCTTCCAGGCCCCAGGGAGGGTGACTCCACGGACCAGCAGCATGAGCAGAATGAGGTAGGGGAACGTGGCCGTGAAATACACCACCTGAGAGACAGTACATGGGGACAGAAGGGGTGACCTTCTCTCTTCTCTCCTCCTCTTACTGAAACCCCCATCTTACTGACTCACCTCCCCAACCTTCAGGTAGCCCAAGTTGGAAACAGCCACCATCTATGATGTTCTCCTTCCTTCCCTCACTCCCACCACACATCACTGCTTCCCAGGACTATTCCCACCCATCCACTGTCTCCAGCCCTGTGCCCTGGTCCAGGCTCCCCACCCCTCCCCTTCTCTCACACAAACCCAGCCTGCATAGTCATCAGACATTGGACGTGCCCAAATTCTCCTCTGTCCTGTCCTCACCTGTTCCCAAACCTCCAGCTTCACCCTCAGCAAACACCAACAAGTCCCAAGCCCCTCACTGCCTTGGCTTGCACCATGATGACCTCTCCTGGCTTTCTAATGGTCTCCATGCTTTCTAACCTTTCTTTTAATAGTTCTTTTCCTCATGGACAACATCTCTCAGCACTTTGCAGAGAGATAAGTTCTAATTTATAAATGATTGAGTAAACCACTCAGAAGGTTTCCAACTCCTGAAACAGCTCTATGGCCCTTCCTGCGCTCCATAAGCTACAGTGGGCTTTGTCTTCCCAGCTTCTAGCTAGTCTTTTTCACATAACAGTTGCCTGATTTTTCCACCTGGGGCTGATTCAATTTCCAGCTCCAGGCCCAGCCAAGCAGAGCACTCAACCCTTCTGCCCAGGGTGACTGGTCCAGAGATAAGTCTAAGACCCATCTATCCAGTGAGACTCAATTCTAGGATTTTTGAAACCTAGGGCAAGGGAGAACCCTAAGTAGGAAAGATGTATGCCTGGAGTTGCTAGGGGCAACCTCATGAAGAATGAAGCCTGAGAAGTCAATCTGGAGGAAAGCATTGCTGAGAGACCAAGAGAACAACATTCCTGATCTGAACCCCTAAATCCAGCTGTACCTGAAATAGACCCTCTGGACTTTACAACTGAGTTTGATAACTGGCTTCTAGTCCTTGCATTTCAAAGAGCTATGACTCATGCCCACCCTCCAGGCATTCAACAAACACTTGCTGAGCTTCTCCAAAGTGTCAAGCACTAGATTAGGATAACAGATAGGTCCTGCCCTTGGCATGTTTCTAGTCTAGTGAACCAGCTTAGCCACCATCCAGCCCCATCTCCACATCTTGCTTCAGGCAGTGCCTCCCCCTTCCCTAGTCTCAATGTCTTCTCCCTTCCCCTCTTCTCATCTGAAGTCCATTCATCCTCTCAGGTTCAGTCCACACCCTGCCTCCAGGAAGCCCTCACCCTTCCCAGCCTCTCAGGCCTCCAGGGCCTCCCAGCTTCACCTTGCCCGAGGACTTCACACCCTTGAGGATACAGAGGAACACGATGACCCAGGCGAGCAGCAGGCAAAGGCAGAGGTTCCAGCGGATGTGCCCGGGACTTCCGATGCCCTGGCTTCCTTGGATGTGGAGGACGTAGCGGCTGTGGGAGACAAGGCCTGAATGTCCTCTGGTCCCCTTGTCATGCTCCACAGACACGCAGTGAAGCCGTGGCCAGCCCACAAGCCTATCCTGGCTGTTCTCTGCTTGATTCCTCTCCATCCTTCTATGATCAGCTCTGCACCCAGGAGTTGGGCCTCTAGAGACACTATCACCCAGGCTTCTTCCTCTTCAGTTTCCACATGGGTCTGGCTAATGGGAGGCAACAGCAGGAGACTGGATGATGGGTTAGGGTATTTGCGTACATGTGTGTATACACGTGTAAGCATGCACACCTGCACACCATCAGAGGGTCTGGCTGTGACTGCCTTTTCTACAGCACAGCTGGTTAGGTGGCCCTTCCTCTGAGGCTTTCAATCTGCCCTGGTTCTGATAACACTGCCTCCTTGCCTCAGGGGTGATATGACTGTCTCTCTTGCTAGCCCTTGGTGCCTCACATTTTCATGTGGATCCCTCACCCCTGTGAAGTCCCTCCACTCACTCAACTCCCTTCAGTGGAGCCCTCTGACAGTGCCAGCTGCTTCCTGCCTGCTCCCCAAGTGATGCAGCAGGCCATGGTGTTGCCATGGAGAACCTAGGCAGCTGCCAGTGACCATGTCACGTTCTTTGGCTTTTGGTTGCAGACCCAAGCCTGTTCTTCTCCACTGGTCAGGTATATTCCTCAGCAGGTGCAGACACTTTAGATTCATTTCAAATGGACAAATGAATGAACTATGTAATAAATGCAGGTTGGAGGCTAAAACCTTTAAAAACATGGGGCTCATTTGGGAGAAAACTCCTAAGAGTAGCCTTTTGCAGGCAGAGGGGTATGGTTATCTGGTCTGTGTCCTCTGTCCAGCCAGTGGTCCCTACCTAGGAACAAGGCTACTCTGGAATGTTCCAGAACAGGACCAGGCATCAGGAGGCCTTGGTTCCAGTACTGCCTCTGCTAGTAAGTACTGAGCAAGCCCCCGGGCCTTGTTTTTTCAGCTATAAAGTGGGACTTTGGGACAGGCCAATGGGCAGTGATGCCCTTCTGACCCCCACCACTCACAGGGGCTCGTGATATGGCTGGTTCTGAGTTACCCGTGTCATTCTCAAGCAACCCTATACTCTCCTTGAGTCTCCTCTCTCCTGTTAGACTAAGCGGAGATGGTCCGTGTGACCATGGTCTCTGCTAAGTGTTTTGTCTACTAATATAGTCGGCGCTCAATAAACACAGATTGAATGAATAAACGAGTGACTGACTGACACCATCCTATGAAGCAGGGACTCTTACTGCCCCTTATACAGAAGAGGAAACTGAGGCTCCACATGTTGACAATGACTGTTAGCATCAGCACCATTACTATCAGCTAGCATTTATTGAGCACTCACTATCCACCAGGCTGAGCGGCACAATTTATATGCCTTCTTTCCTTTAATCCTCACAGTAGCCTTCAGATACTATCACACCCGATTCAAAGATAAGCATCACAAGCCGAATAAATTGTTTACGGTCACACAGCTGGTCAGGTGAAGAACTGGGATTAGAACTCAGAGTCCATCCAACACAGCACCTGAACTCAACCTTTGAGGTGCATGTAGAGCCCCATAGGAGCACGGGCACAATCCCGCCCTCTGTCCCTCCCTGCCTGCTGCTGGGCCAGCAGGGGCCTGACCTCCAGTACTCCTCGCTGGGGCTGACAGTGCTGGTGAGGTTGAGGGGCAGGGCCCCGTTGCCATCCGTGGAGCCTCTGTGCTCGAGGCAGAGGTCCGTGTTCCACCAGTTGCCGCAGTGTTCCCAGGGCAGGGTGCTGGTGAGGGAGGCGAGGAGGTAGAAGAGCACGTAGGCGATAATCATGTTGTAGTAGACGGCCACCAGGCCCACGATGAGCAGCATGGCTGCACCGGCACCTGCGGCGGGCAGGGGCAGCCTTCAGGCCAGGGAAGCCATCCCCCTGCTAGAGTTCACCCCCCTCCCTGCCTCCCCCAGGCTTTCAACATCGCCGCCCCCAAGGCCTCACCTTTGAAGAGCGGGCTGATTTTCCAGACAGCCAGGGGTCCCAGACTGGAGAACTGGCCCAGAGAGAGCTCAAGGAAGAAGAGGGGGATGCCGCAGATGGCCAGCATGAGGAAGTAGGGTACAAGGAAGGCGCCTGCAAGGAGGAGGGAGGGTGGGGAAGGTCTAGGGATGGGGGGGTCAACTCCCCTGAAAGCCTAGCTGTAGCCCCACCCCCTCCCATGACTGGCAGACACCTTCACTTCTCACGTGGGGCTGGGCATTGCAGGACTGTCTTCTTTTCTGTCAGGAGATCACTGAGGGCCAAGTGGACGTATGGGGATTTACTTACCTCTGTAGCCCTAGTGCCCAGGCCAGGACTGGGCTCAGAGCAGACATTGAGTGAATGAATGAACAAATGAGTGAATGAATGAATGCATTCCCTGCCAGATAAAGTACAAACTCCTCAGTACTGAAATCGATGACCTTTAGAATCTGGCTCCTGTCTACCTGCTCCCCCCCTCCTCCCAATGCCACCTCAGATGCTTGTGGCTGCCACCTGTAGTCGCCTGTGCCCAGCATCCCTCCTCCTTTTCTTCTCATATTGGCAGCTAGCTCCTTTACAGGACTGCCCACCACCATATGGCTCTGGAAGGGCTGCCAGTCACACCAGCCAACCCCTGCCCACCCTTCCTGGGCACATATCCCAAGGCAGGCCAATTAGAGACCTTCCCTGCAATTCAGCATAGATTCATTCAGAGGGAACAGTTCTGAGAAGGAAGTCATTCCATAGTTGTCTTTGGCCACCCCCGACACACCTGTAGGGAGGAAGTCTGATCCAGGGAAAAATGAGGTCAGCACACAGAGAGAAAAAGCCTCGGGAACCAGGGAGAGGGAGGGCAGAGACCACTGTGGACATCCCTGAGTTCCTGGAGCTTCAGAGGCTAGCACTCATTCCATTCTTCCCCATCGTCCCAATTCATTTTGTCCTCGCTTCATCTAGTTTCACTTGCATTTCTGTTGCTCTGCCAATATGTGCTTCTTTAAGGAGTTTGGTAGACATGGGAGGAGACACGGAGTGCTGGCAGGAACAGATTGGCTCCGGAAATGATAACCCTGGGGTAGAACGTTGGGTCGCCACTGTGTGACCTTGGGAAAGGAACCTGGCCTCTCCAAGCACAGTTGCCTCATCAAGACAACAGTGCCCACCCAGGTGGTTGTCATCAGGGTTAAGTGAGGCAGGCCTGGGGCCTGGCAGATGGTGAGTGCTCAACCCCAGCTATTGGTGGTGAGACTTAGAATAGCCACTTGATGAAGAAGCAGGGACAGAGAATTTAAGATGGAAAAGATGTTGTATTTGCAGCTTGAAAGGAAGGAACCAGGAGGCAAAGCTATATTGAAGATTTAAGGATCCAGGAGTAACTGATTGATGGAGTGAGGTTCCAAGGGAGGTGAGGTGGGAGAGGAAGGGATGGGGAGAATATTGCGAGCACAGTAACCACTGATAGGCAGATACAGCCCTTTATCACAAAGCAGAGGCAGCCCCCTCTGCCCATCACTTAGGGCCCAGGAAGTGCCAAGGCTTAGGGAGAGAACTGAGTGAGTATCCACGCTGGGGATGAGAGAGGAAGGAAGGGACTGGGAGAGGAAAAGGGATGAGGCAGGGTGAGCTCCTACTTCCAGCCCAGGTCACCGCTTTCAACTAATTCAGCCCAGGGTCACATAGGGGACAGTGGCCAAGGTCACTTAAAACCTCACTCCACCCTGAGCCTTGGTCCACTGGCCTCAATGCCCCTCATGCAGGCATCAAACTCATACCTCCTCCATTGGTATAGGCTCGATAGGGAAAACGCCAGACGTTCCCCAGGCCGACACAGTAGCCAATGCAGGACAGCAGGAAGTCCAGCTTGCCTGTCCAGTTCCCCCGGTCTGCAGCAAAGTCCATGTCCAGGTCTACATCGCCCTGGTCGCTTGGGGTCATCAGCAGGTCTGGAGTGACAGGCTGCCAGTAAGAGACACCAAAGAGGTGAGGCAGAAAGCTGAGGCCAGGTTGAACTGGGATCCCCACCCCCCACCCCCATCTTGAATAAGAATATGAACTCAAACAGGGCTAAATGCAAAGAACTCTATTGGTTCAGATAATCAACTGCTCTCACTGTTAACCTGGTCTGACAGGTTAGCAGGCAGGAGCTCCTCAAGATTTCAGGTGACTACAAACTTTTGAGAGTAGTAGGGTGGCTCTGGCCCTCAAAAAGCTACTTTAATCTTGGTTTGGCTAACACAGAGGTCAAATCAAGTGATGGTCCTATTTTGATGATGATCTTAATAACAGTTACCATGCGTGAGCGCTTATGCACTCACTGTGCGAAACATTTTACTCACATTACCTGATTTCATTCCCAAAACAATTCTGAGAGCTAGGTACAAACAGAGGTATATGCATACTCAGTTGTGTCCAACTCTTTGCGACACCATGGACTGTAGCCTGCCAGGCTCCTCTGTCCATGGAGATTCTCCAGGCAATAATACTGGAGTGGGTTGCCATTTCCTCCTCCAGGGGATCTTCCCCACCCAGGGATTGAACCTGTGTCTCCTGCATTGGCAGGCTGATTCTTTACCACTGAGCCACCTGGGAATCTCTGAGAGCTAAGTATCCATCAAAGGGAAACTGAGGCTCAAAGAGGTATGTATCAATGACAAATCCAGAGTTTTTACAAGGCTGACTAGTGGGAGAACCAGGTCTCCAGTCCAGACTTGCTAATGCTGAAGTCCAGATCTTCAATCACCCAGGTCTGGAGTCCTGCTACTCCATTCTGAGCGCCGTATTTTAAGAATGATACCAGCAGTTTGGAGCATGTGCACAAAGCAGGTGGCTGGACTGGAGCATGTTCAGGAAAAGCAGTTACAGGAGGACAAGAGGAAGAAGCGGGGGCCCTTAGCATAGAAAGGATGGGGCGTAGAGGGAATGTGGGCTCCCTTGAGTTTAGATTTATGCTGTGTGGCTCAAAGAGGCCTGCTGAGGACTGTGAATTTTAGTTCTGAAGCAGGAGGAAGCTACTGAAGCCCCAGTCTGTCTGAGGAAGTTGTGACCTTCCTGTCTCTGGAGGAGAGATGCTTGCACAGAGGGGAATGGGAACCAGCTGTCCCTAAGATCCCCTCCCATAATTTGAGGAGGGTGGAGAAGTTCACTGGGCATCCTCCCTTTAGGCTGGGGCTGGGAGATGGAGGCCCTCCTCAGGGTGCTTGGAATCCTGGCCCAAGGGATGTGAGGCGCGTGTCCATGAATTGTCTGGGCTTTGGACTTGAAAGGAAGCCCAAAGTCCCCAGGATGACTATCTAAAATTCACACAGCAGTTCCCAGAAGTGAGTCTGGGAATGGGGCAGGAGAAAAGGGGCAGTTAGACCTTTTCTGCTTGACTCTGAAAGCCATGTCCCATGTAGAGGAGAACAGAGCTGCAAAGAAGGCAGGTTATCAAATAGTGTCATGGTTTTCAGAGAGGGAAAATTACCTCCTGCTTCCTGCTGAGGAACAACCATGGGAAACAGTGATTCCACTAGACTGGACATCAGGAGATGATGATTTTCACCCCAGGTCTGTCCCAATTCACTATGCAACCTTAGGAAAGACTCTTCTGAGCCTTAATTTCCCCATATGGACACTGAGGAGATTTCCAAAAACAAATCACTTGAAATGTTTGTAGATGTTTGAGGGAACATGGGATTTTTGAATCAAAAAAGTTTGGGGAAAGCTGGGTTATCACAAGGTGAAACAGGTTTCTTTGTTGCAGGACTTGTCAGATCCTTTAATGGGCCACTATGCACTGTGACTCTCCGAGAAGGGACTAGAACAGACAAGTATCCTCCAATTCTATTTAAGAAAAGGGTTTCAAGGAGCTAGCATGCCGGGATATACTTGGCGGAAATGCAGGTCTAGATAATCTTTAGTTAGTAGTCTTTTGGCTCTGATGGTCTGTGAGGCAAGATTCACCAAGGAGACTTCGCTGCAGTGGTCACGAATCAGATCAGGTCCAAGCACAGGGATTCAGCAAACAGCTACTACCCAATTTGTTTTATCTCCTAAAATTGCCCTTCCTGGCACCAGCCCAAGGAGGTGTCTACATACACATCAGGTGACAGAGGAAACTTTGCTGGTGACTTGTCATGTGAGCAGTGCTAGAATGAAGATGGTGAAAGGAGGGTCCAGGTGTCACAGGACTGGAGGTTTCTGGCTGCGGTGGCAGAAATGTGGTAACAGCATTGGGCCCTCGGTGATAATGACAGCCATGGTGGTGATCCTGCCTGAGGCTGGCTATCGGCCAGAGGGGCAGTGGTGATGGGGGCAGCCTAACATGATTATGGGTGATGGTGACAATGAGGAAGAGCATGAAAAAGCTGCTTTTCAAGTAACTGGGCTCTAAGGGTTGAAACCATTATATTGCTGGTAATTTCTTAGCTGTGATCTCAAACATGCTGGGGTGAGAATAGCAGCAGCTCCCAGAAACCCACCTCTTCCTTCTGATTCCCCTTTCCCTCTCCAGCTGAATGGGTATCAGTCCTCTGGAGCCACTCACTCCCAGGTGAACTCTAAGAGGGATAGGGTAGCAGCCATTGACACTGGCCCCTGGTATTGGATGCGGAGGCAGGCCTGACACCCTGTGACTCCCCAGTCCCATTCAGGCCAGCTGGCAGGAGGGCCCGATAATGAGGTTCCTCTGATCCCTCCTGAGAAGCTGCTGCCCTTTCTGTGTTCACAGAGCGGTCCTGGCTCTCTGTTTCCATGGTGACAAGAGTTTCAAGAGCAGGATGCTGTCAGCTCCTCCCCCAATCAGAGGGAAACCTGCTTCTCCTCCAGGGACAGAGGATGGGTCCTCCAAAGCTGAGCCAATCCAAAACCCATGTGGTGCCTCCATCCCCACCTTGGGGTAGATCCCAGGGGCTGGCACAGTGAGGATGGAACTAATTGAGAGACAGGAAAGCAACCAAACCAATGGGGCAGGCTGGAAGCTTAATGAGTTAGCTTCACACTTCTGCCTGAATGTGAGGCTCCTACCCCTGATCCCCCCACTCCCCACCCAGAGTCACAGAGGAACACACATCTGAGCTTGCCAGATCCGCACCCCTCTTTTAGGGACCAGCAAATGCAGTCACCAGCAGCAGCAGGTCTGGGAGAGGTAGGATTTCCCAAGCCAAGGCTCTCATACCTTCTTCAGGATGAGAGGGACAATAGGAATCTGGAGTCTGACTTCATCATTGTGCAGACGAGGAAATGAGTTTCAGAGGAGAAGGGGTGAGTTCAAGGTCAAATGGTAAGTTAAGGGCAGAGCAAAGCCAGGACCCAGACCCCCGGCTCCCAGTTGTATGCTCCTCTCTGAACAACACCATCCCTTTGCCACACTTGGTACTTCCTCACTCCCTGCCCCCTTCTCTAAAAGACCAAGAGAGGGGACCCTGAGGCCAAGGGCCCCACCCCTACCCTGTTGGTTTTAGGTTCCTCAGCTTAACCTTCAGGAAAGCAGTAAGTTGCACCCCTCTGTGCCTCAGTTTCCTTGTCTATAAATGGGGGATAATAAGACCCAGCTCCCAGAATTGTTGGAGAATTACTTGAGATAAGGTTTCACACAACATGGGTATTTACATAATGAATGGCCTTGTGCCAGTGAGGGGCGGGGGCTTTCGTGAGGAGGGAGAGGAAGGAGGAGAGAGTAGGATGGAAAAGAACAGCGGCTGGACTTAAGACCCAAAAGACCCACAAATGACCCTAACAAGTCACTCATGTCAGTAAATAAAAAGAACCCATTTATCACAGTAGTTCCACACTCAACTGCCCAAGGGCAGAGCGCTTGAATGAGTGCATGTTGGGGGTGAGGGTGTGGCTTGTGTGAGAGGGGACAGTCAACAACACCAGCTGTTGTGAGTTCATGGTATCCTCCCACCCCAGGACTGGGGGGCCTGCTTTGGTGCCCCTCACTGGGGACGGACCAGCAATCGTCCAGGTTAGAGAACATACTTGTCCAAAGTCACCGGGTAAGTGGCATTTGCAGAGACATTACCCAGGAGTTTGGACTCCTTGGTTAATATTGGCACTTTTAAGCCCAAAGCCAGAAACTTCCCCCAAGACTCTCCCTTCTCATGCACTTGCAACTTGGCTGGGAGGTCCAACCTCAAGGACAAGGTGGGGAGGGGCTGAGGTCTGGGCCCAGGAACACAGAGACTTAGCCTTCTCTCTCATGCCAGCTTCCACCCCACCTCCTGAGCTGTGGGGTCTTGCATTTCTTCCCTCCTTGCCTTTGCCTCCCTTGCGTCCTGCTGAGGGGCAGCCTGGGGTCTTAGCAGGGAAGCTAAAGCTGCCAGGAGAACGAAGTCGGTGGGGAGGAAGCAGGTGGTGGGCGCTGCAGGGCAGGAGCACCGGCAGGAAACCAGAATGCCCCTGTTGGCTCCCGGAGGCTGCTTCAGTGTAGCATGCACAGATAAGGACCTGGTCCAAGCCCCCAACCCCACTAATCCAGCTCAAGTCTGTCTCAGCTATTCCAGCATCCCCCACTCCCCTAATTAGCTCCTGGGGGAAAGGGATGCAGGTACTGGGGAGGGGCGAGTGCCTAGTCCCAGCACCCCTACCTCCCGCCTCCTTTGGCTGCAGACACCTGTTCACAGAACCTGGCCCAGTGAACCCTAGCCTCTCCCCGCCTCCCCTCCCCCCGCCCCCCCCCCGCTCCCGTCGTCACACTGCATCCTGACCCCCAGATGGGGAAGGCCACCCCCCGCCCCGCGCAGACCGTGACCCCTCCCCTCTCTGCAGTCCCGCTCAGCCGGCCTCCCCCAGAGCCCTCAGCCAAGCGTAGGTGTCCTCTCCAACCCTCCCAGGGGGCTCGAGAGGGGGCGGGCCTCTGCACCCCTCCTTCAGGGGGGCCTGCCCTCTTGCCCTACCTTGCGGAGGTGAGCTCCCTGGAGCTTCTTCATCTTGGAAGACAGGTCGCTAGGGCTTCCCGGCTTGGCTTTTCCTGAGCGCAGAGAGCGGGCGAGGGAGCAAGAGATCGTGCCGCTGGCCGGCTGCCGCGCCGTGGCCTCCGCGACTCCCGCACACCGGCTGGGGGCCGCGGGCGCAGGCGCTGCCGTCTGCTGCGGGCGTGGGGCGCGGGCTGGGCGCTGCAAACGCCCTGCCTCTCCCTGCGCAGCGCCCGAGGCTGGGGAGGGGTGCACCGCTGAGCCGGTGTAGACTCCCAGACTGATGGGCTGACTGATGGACAGCGGAAGAGGGGAGAGGCGGGGGGGAAGAGATGCACATCCCCGCAAGCAGAGCTGCGGATTGGAGGGGCCCCGAGCGCGTGAGGAGGGGAGTCTAGGAAGGAAACCCTCGGTGTTGAGGCCTCAGCTATCGCTCCCTGCGTGACCTTGGGCAAGTACTCTGCCCTCTCTGGGTCTCCCTCTCCCTAGCTGGGCAATGAGGGAGACAGGCCATGCACATGAACACTAACAGCCCGGTCTTGGGTTCCGGCATCCCTGTGCCTCCTCTTTTCTGTGGAGACCCTGTCCACCTGACTTAAACTCTCTGTGCTGTCGCTTTTTTACCTGGAAAGTGGGAACAACAAACTTACCTTCCTGACAAGGATGTGAGGAATCTAGGAAGTTTGTACAAAGAAAACTTTTAGCATAGGGCCTGGCACATTGTAGGGGCTCAGTAAACATTTATGGACCAGTATGGGTTGTCCACTCTTGCCAACAAATGAACAGCCAGTAGTCAGGTATTTATTCAATCACCTAACCTACCAATATTTATTGAGCACCTAAAGTGCGCCAGATCCTAGGCTAGGTGCTAATGTTTTCTCAACACAGTGACCTGGAGAAGAGGTTGTTATCTTTGTTTAACAGAAGGGGAAACCAAAGCACAGGGAGGTTGAGTTAAGTTCACAGAGCTAGTGAGGGACCCTGTGACAGAGTCAGGCCTCATGGACCTTCTAGACTAGTAGTAGTCCTGAACATGCCTCTTTTCTTGGGATGAAAGTGAAACAAGAACTTTGGGGTAAGGAGAAAAAATAGGGGATGTGCCACTGTATGGTGGTGATAATTAGCGACTTAGATCATGAACACGTGGGTTCCTGTTCCCCAGAAGTATGACCTTGAAAATGTTCTAGTTTCCTATCTGTAAAGTGGGTCATCAGCCAATTTGGGCTTGGCTGACTTCTCAGAGTGTTGTGAGGGTCCAGTGAGCCCACAGGTAGGATCGGAAATTATTAGCTAGGGCTTCCTAGGTGGTACAGTGATAAAGAATCTACCTGCTAATGCAGGAGATGCAAGAGACTCAGGTTCTTTCCCTGGGTTGGGAAGATCCCCTGGAGTAGGAAATGGCAGCCAACTCCAGTATCGTTGTCTGGAAAATTCCATGGACAGAGGAGCCTGGTGGGCTATAGTCCATGGGGTCACAAAGAGTCGGAAATGACTGAGCAAGCACGATTATATGCATTGGTTTGTGGAACTGAACCCGTATTTGGTAGCAGGCCCAGCATATACATTGCAAATCATGCTCCTTTCACTCTCAGAAGTGTCCCAGTTCAGACACTCACGGCATTGCCCTACTCGCAGCCAACATGGGGAGATCTCTAGGGAGAAAGAGATTAAGTGTCTGCTGCCTCTCCTCTCCGTGGAGTGGGGGACAGGAAGAGTTTAAAGCACAGCACAGGATTGGATAAAGGACCTGGCGGGCTTCCAGGCCTACCTCTCCTCCCCAGGTCCCACTTGTTGTTATTCAGTTGCTAAATTGGGTCTGACTATTTGCAACCACATGGACTGCAGCACGCCAGTCTTCCCTGTCCTTCACTATCTCCTGGAGTTTTCATGTCCATTGAGTCAGTGATGCCATCCAACCATCTCATCCTCCATCACCCCCTTCTCCTCCTGCCCTCAATCTTTCCCAGCATCAGGGTCTTTTCTAGTGAGTCGGCTCGTGGACAAAGTATTGGAGTTTCATCTTCTGCATCACTCCTTCTAAGGAATATTCAGGGTTGATTTCCTTTAGGATTGACTGGTTTGATCTCCTTGTTGTCCAAGGGACTCTCAAGAGTCTTCTCCAGCACCACAATTCGAAAGTATCAATTCTCTGGTGCTCAACCTTCTTTACGGTCCAGCTCTCACACCCATACATAACTACTTGAAAAACCATAGCTTTGACTATACAGGCCCTTGTCAGCAAAGTAATGTCCCTGCTTTTTAATATGCTCTCTAGGTTTGTCATAACTTTTCTTCCAAGGAGCAAGCATCTTTTAGTTTCATGGCTGCAATTACCGTCTGCAGTGATTTTGGAGCGGAGTGGTTTTTAGGTCCCACCCAGCTGCTCCTTTCTTTAAGCCTGGCCTCACAGGGCAGGCAGGGCCTCTCCAGACCCAGGAAGAAAGGAGGCCCTTAGCCATGAATGTGAAGTGAAAGGGAATTCATTGAGCCCTACTGTGTGCATTGAGCTCATATCCAATATCTAAATTTTAGTTCTTTCCAACAGCCTGGAAAGTCAAGTTTGTGCATCCCCATTTTGCACCTGAGGAAACTGTCTTCGAGGAGTGAGGTTGTATGCCCACTTCACTGAAATCTTTGCGCTTTGAAGATAAAGCCAGGAGGGCCTAAGGCCATGCCTCTGTCAGTTCAGTTTAGTCACTCAGTTGTGTCTGACTCTGCGACCCCATGGACTGCAACATGCCAGGCTTCCCTGTTCATCACCAACTCCCGGAGCCTGCTCAAACGCATGTCTATTGAGTCAGTGATGCCATCTAGCCATCTCATCCTCTGTTGTCCCCTTCTCCTGCCCTCCATCTTTCCCAGCATCAGGGTCTTTTGCAATGAGTCAGTTCTTCGCATCAGGTGGCCAAAGTACTGGAGCTCCAGTTTCACCACCAATCCTTCCAATGAATATTCAGGACTAATTTCTTTTAGGATTGACTGGTTTGATCTCCTTGCAGTCCAAGGGACTCTCAAAAGTCTTCTCCAACACCACATTTCAAAAGCATCAATTCTTCGGTGCTCAGCTTTCTTTATAGTCCAGCTCTCTCATCCATACATGACTACTGGAAAAACCATAGCTTTGACTAGATGGACCTTTGTCAGCAAAATAAAGTCTCTGCTTTTTAATATGCTGTCTAGGTTGGTCATAGCTTTTCTTCCAAGGAGCAAGCATCTTTTAATTTCATGGCTGCAGTCACCATCTGCAGTGATTTTGGAGCCTCCCCCCCCCCCCAAAAAAAAAGTCTCTCAAGGTTTCCATTGTTTCCTCTTATATTTGCCACAAAGTGATGGGACCAGATGCCATGATCTTAGTTTTCTGAATGTTGAGCTTTAAGCCAACTTTTTCACTCTCCTCTTTCACTTTCATCAAGAGGCTCTTTAGTTCTTCACTTTCTGCCATAAGGGTGGTATCATCTGCGTATCTGAGGTTATTGATATTTCTCCCAGCAATCTTGATTCCAGCTTGTGCTTCAGCCAGCCCAGCATTTCTCACGATGTACTCTGCATATAAGTTAAATGAGCAGGGTGACAATATACAGCCTTCATGTACTCCTTTCCCAGGTTGGAACCAGTCTGTTGTTCCATGTCTGGCTCTAACTGTTGCTTCTTGACCTGTATACAGATTTCTCAGGAGGCAGGTAAGGTGATCTGGTATTCCCCATCTCTTGAAGAATTTTCCACATTTTGTTGTGATCCACATAGTCAAAGGCTTTGGCATAGTCAATAAAGTAGATGTTTTTCTGGAACTCTCTTGCTTTTTCGATGATCCAACAGATGTTGGCAATTTGATCTCTGCTTCCAGGCCATGCCTGGGGAGAGGCAAAAGCCAGTGGTTCCTGGATCCAGGGGCCTGTGGCTGCCATCACACCTCTTACAGGATGGGTGGCAGCTTGACTGAACCACTCCCTCTCATTGACTTGTAGATTTCATTAGACTCTAAGCAAGGCGCAGAGAAGCATGGGAACAGGGAGTAGAGACAAGGCATTGGCTCAGGAACCCTAAAAGACTTGCCTTCTTGTTGCCACTTCCCAGTAGCACCTGCTCCCCCGAGATCCAGCCCTGGAGGGAGCCAGCCCTAGAGGAGGAGAAGGGAATGGGGCTGGGACTTTAGCCATTCTCAAACACATCATGAGGTGACCACCAAACAGCACCAGCAGTCACTGGGGCTCACCTTTCACATGGGGAAAGTGAGGCCCAGAGGAAGCAGGACTTGGAAAATCATTCAGTGAAGTAGAGGCAAGTGAGGCGAGGAATCAAGGAGTCTGACCCCACCCAGGCTCTGCCCTCCATATCACAGCTTCCTCCATCTTCACCCTCATCACCACAGCCCTTGTTGGAAAAGTCTGTACTTCATACAACAAACAACCCCCTCAACATTTTTCACAAGACATTGTCCACATGAGTCAGTCACCCTCTGAAACTCTAGTTTTATGATCATGCAACTGGCCATGAGTTCTGCCACTGAGCACATTTGACAGTTGTTCTCAACACTACCCCTTCCCCCTCTGAGGGGAAATTTGGGTACCACTTGGCAAAATAACTAGTTAGGAATCCAAACCTAATACATAATCTATTTCTCTTTCCCCCTTCCCTCTCTCTCTCCTTTATTTTTCTTAGTCTCACATCAAACCAGAAAAATGGGGATATGTACTGGTCTTAAAGAAAATGTGAGATGAAAATGTACTTCCTTTTATTATATAGGAAGATATTTTTAAATGCATATAAATAAACATTTTTAGTTTGCTTAAATGTTCAGACTTTATCACTGTAGAGCATGTGTTTTGTTACACCAGCCAGTGGTGACTGTGAAAGATGAGGATCCAGACTGCTAGTCCATCTGGTGAGATTCAGAGAAAGTAGTTCTGGAGCGGCCATACCCTCTGAAGCCGCCCCATCCTACACCTGCTCTGCTCCCAGCTTCTGTGTCCCACTGGTTGGGCATCTCATCCACTTAGAGCCAGGTCGGCTTCCTGGCTAGAGACCTCCTCTGTGTGGACACTCCACTCCCAGCCCCGAGTCCCTCCCTGGTCTTGATCTGTGGCCCTCTCCACTCAGACCACACCAGGCTCTTGGCCATCAGTGACGGAGTCTCATCCACAAGACTCAGGTTCTCAACATGGTCTTAGGGGTCTACAGAAATGTAGTGCTAACACGCATGTTTCGGATTTGCTAGAGGCCGTGACTAGGCCCTGGGCCTTGCACAGCCAGGCCAGGTCAGGTGTCATTTTTGCCTCCACACTTCTCCCATCTCTAATACCAACTCAGGGCCTGCCACCCAGCCAGGGGGGAAGCACAAAGTCACTATATGCAAAGCAGAAGCAGCACCGGGTCATTCCTGATAGGAAAACCCGAACACCTCTTAGCACTGGGGTGACTGCAGGGTCTGACAGTACATGAGGGGTCCTTTTCCTGAGCCATTACAACACCCCCAGATCTGGTGGAACTCTCTGTGTGGCAGGGAATGTATTATCTCACATGGCATCTCAAGACACTGCTTGGAAGATGTCTTAGATCAAAGTTTCCTTTCCCATGAAGCTCAAACAGCAGTTGACAGGTGATGGCCAGCCCAACCTGTGGGTCTCACCCAACCCCCGGATTTTCCAGTAGACAGCAGCTGCAATTTCCTCAGCCTGCCAGCCTGGAGACTAACCTCCAGCCCCACAGAGGTCTTCCTATGGCTGGGGACAAGCTTGTCCTGCCTCAGATCCTCCCAGCCGCCATCTGTCCTCAGCCCTGGGGGCAGGGGTAGTTAGAGCATCGGTCAGGCCTGCCAGTGTCTCACCCTAGGATATAGCAGCCCTGGGAGCAGGTGGCTAAAACACAGGACTTATTGCATGTCAGGCCCTGTGCTAAACACAATTCTGAGACACCTTAGAGTATTTTATTTCCATTTGACACATGGGGATGCTGAGGCTCAGAGATGCTAAGTAACTTGCCTGAAGTCTCACAGCTTGGAAGTAGCCAAGCTGGAGTCCAGGCCTTGTGACAACAGAATCTTGCTAACTAAACACTGAGTCACAGTTGAAGTGTGGCCCTCCAGCCCCACACTCCAGAGCACACAGTCTTCTGTGGGGTGCTGGTAGATGCCAGTAGGGGTCTCCTGGATAGTGAAGCATGGGGAATGCTGGATTAAAGAAAATTCAGGGGGTTTCTTTGCTGTGGGACTTGTCAGTCTTTGATGTGTTAATGCACCACTGTGACTATCCCAGAAGGGTTGAGTCTCCAGGACTTCCCAAACTTACTTGACCACAGTCATTTTTTTCCCTTGATAAACAAGCTCCTTTGTCTTACAGATGGGGAAATGAGGCTCAAAGGTGGGAAGCAATTACCCAAGGGTCACACAGCAAATGTTTCTGAAGGTCAGAAAACTATATTCAATCACTGCTAGCCACCCTGCCACCCATCTTCTTCCTCTGCTCCTGGAAGCCTGGTCCTTTCCCCTGGTTCCACCAGGTCCCCATGTCTTAGATGTCCACCATCCTCAGTTAAGCCATGATGCCTCCCAGGCCACCAGGAGGAGAAGGAGGAGAGAGGAGAGCCTCTGCTCTTCAGGGACTCATGTGGGGACTGAATCCACCTCACGCACTGTTGTAATGTGCCCCAGGAGCAAAGGGCAGGCAGGCAGACTGCACACAGTTTTTATGGCTGGGCCACCTCCCAGAACAGTAAACAGAGGGGCAGGCAGCTGGCACCGGAACCCTCTAGGGAGTGAAGGCCCCAGGCAACAGACTCCTCTCCACCTCTGAAAGGGAGCTGAAAATAGCAGCTTTTCTCAGGAGTTTCTAAAAAGTAAACTTCAAGCTCATGTTGTTCATAATCTTTTTTTTTTTTTTAACCATTCCTCCTTCTTGGCTTGACAACACCCACTAGTCCTATAGGCCTCACTTCAAACATCACCTTCTCCAGGAAGCCTTCCAGACCCTCGAAGATAAGCTGGGAGCTCTCTCTGGACTCCCTGGATGCTCTGCTCCCCTGATACCTAAAGCATAGCTCAGACTGGGAATTCTGGGGGCAAGGAGTGTGCATTCCCTATGCCTGGCAAGTGGGAGTGCCCAATGAATGTCATCTGTTAAGAGAAATCCCTGAGTGTTTGAAAAATTCAAAAGACTGAAAGATTGAATCTGATGATTCTGCTTACAAAATGGACTTAAAATTTGACATAGTCTCATAGACTTACTCTAATGATGTTGTGTTTTGATCTTTAAAATGTGTTTTAAAGGTGACCTTGTTGTAGGCCTTCAGAGACTAGGAGGGACTATGCAGTTGCTGAGAAAGATGAGGATGATTTACACTTTTTAAATATTTTCGTGCTATGTATAATGATTTTTATACATTTTTAAAAAGAGAAAAAAAAATTTATTCTTGACGCTGCATCCAAGAGATTCCATTCTCTGTGCAACACACTTGCCCAGTTGTGAGGTCTGTTTGGTTCAGAGAAAGTCCTCTGGGGGCTCTCTGAGGCCTGCTCCCCAAGGGACAGCCTGGTGGGGTGGTAGAAACTTGGTAGGGTAGACTCTGCCCCTATGTCCCCTTCAGAGGCCTCCCCACAATCTGGAAGCCCCACTGAGAATGGGTGTGAGGGGATATGCTGTGTAGCTCAGAGAGGACGGTCATCTCTTGCCCAGGCTCAATCCTGCGGGCTTTGTGCTTTGCATTCCGCAAGAAGAGGGTTCGAGGCACGTGATTATGGGGGCAGGTAGACGTGAGCCTGCAGGAAAAGGCAGGTGGCGGCTGACACCCTTCCCTTGGACCCCCTCAGGTCTTGGTCTGCAAGCCATCTTCTCTGGATTCCATCTCCTTTCTCCAGGAGTCTGGTCCCTACAACAGCCTCCCACCTTTGAGCCTATGGAGGAGGAGCTAGCCCCTCCTCACCTAGCTCCCTGGGGATTAAGACTTCCCACCCCAGGCACCCTTATCCCCCTGAGGCCTAGAACACCAAAGCGGGGAAAAGGTCCTATTCAACATGTTCACTGCATGGGTGGGCCCAGGGGGTGCAGGGAGTAGGTGGGTGATTTGTCCAGGGTCACTCAGAAGGTCAGTGGCATGGCTTAGGACTCAGATTCCTGGGCCCCAGCAGGAGCCACATTCCCAGCACCTGAGTCCTCAAGGCCCCCAGCCCACAAGGCTGGTCAGGGGGCTATGGAAGATATTCCTCCTTGACAGGCACTGGGGAGGAGGCGCCCAGGAGGCTGGCTGAGCTGGGGCACAGGCCCCCCAGGGGTGGCCCTGCTGGGGTGGGGGTGATGTCATGGGCTGGTGGGGGTGGCTGTGGAGGCTGCTGCTGCTGTTTCTTCTTGTTCACTTTGCGCTCCTTGGCCCGCCGGTTTTGGAACCAGATCTTCACCTGTGGGGTCAGAGAACAGAGATGGGGCTGACAGTGTGGAGACTGAATGACAGAGCAAGAGGAAGGGAGAGTGCAGTGGAGCTCTTGTTTCTTACTGTGGCATTTGGGGCTTCCCTCCGGCTCCAGCTACCCCAACCGTTCATGTACCCTGAACATGTTCTCCCCTTCTGGAACTTGTTCCCTTGCCTTTTTTTTTTTGAAGTACCGGTAATATTTTTTTTATTCTGCCCAGCAATATATAGGAGTTGCAGCAGTTCCTCCATCCCTTTACTTTACTTTTTATTTTAATTTTTAAATTTTATTTATTTTTAATTGGAAGATAATTGGTTTACAATGTTGTGTTGGTTTCCGCTGTGCAACAGCATGAGTCAGTCATAAGTATACATGTATTCCCTCCCTTTTGAGCCTCCCTCCCACCCCCACAGCCACCCCTCCACCCCTGCTCCTTTACTCTTAAGACAACTTTTTCTGTAACCCTCTTCCTCTCCATCTTCCAAAGCCATGCTCCAATACCCCTCCTCCAGGAAGCCTTCCCTGTGCTCCCTGTGACTGCTCCCTCCTCTGGATTTAAACAGCACTGATCAAAGCCCGCTGTAGCCTATAATTAATCAGACCCCCTATCCCCCTATTGGTGCCCAGGGATATTGGGTTTTATTGGCCAGGGGATTTATGGCAGCAGCTCAGTTCCTGTTCTGTTGTATGACCATGGCCAGGAGACAGCCTCTCTGTTCTCCCTTGACTGAGCTCCATAATCTGCCTGGTAGCCTGGAGGCCAGACTCGCAGTGCTGCTCCTGCAGCCGAAGTAGGGGCCCTACACACCTGCCGTTCAGTGAGCCCCAGGTTGGCGGCCAGCTCTGATTTCCGCCGGATGGTGATGTAACGGCTGTAGTGGAACTCCTTCTCCAGCTCCAGGCGCTGGTGGTCAGTATAGACCACGCGGTATTTGTCCTTGGTCCGGGTCTTACCTGAGAAGCAGAAGTGCCAGGGGGAGAGATGAGTGGGGAGAGGAGCCTGCAAAAGGGCAAGGCAGGGCTCCCAGGAGGAAGAGCAATCCAGGCCCCCTGGAGAAGAATGCTGAGAGAGTAACAATCAGGCTTGGAGACTCCCAACGTGGGAGTCAAGCACTGTTCTCATGCCCATCTAGGGTCCCTAACACTGAGAGAGAGGCTTCCTTGATGGTTCAGCAGGCAAAGTATCCGCCTGTAATGCAGGAGATGCAGGGAATGTGGGTTCAATCCCTGGGTCAGAAAGATCCCCTGGAGGAGAGTATGGTAACCCACTCCAGTAGTCTTGCCTGGAGAATCCCACGGACAGAGGAGCCTGACAGGCTACAGTCCATGGGATCACAGAGTCGGACACGTCTGAGCGACTGAGCAGGAGGCTCAGAGACAGGGTGCAACTTGCCCAGGTTTACCCAGCAAGCTGCAGGTGAAGATGGGGTTTCAGCCAGGTCTGCTGACCCAGAGCCCTACTCTGACTGCCCGGCCCACCAGCCTTTATGCACCAGTTCCCAGGTGTGGCCGCACACAGACACATGGGGAACTTGTGAAAAACACAGCTTCCAGAGCGTCACTGAGCATGCAGACTAGAAAGCCTTGGGGTGGAATCTGCATCTTTCACAAGCTCCCCAGGTGGTTCTCATTCAGGGATCCTTGGAGGAACACCTGGCAGCAAGGGTAAGGTTGAGACAGAGACATCGGCTGCTCTTCTCTCCTGTGGTGGAGAAAGCAGGAAGGGCCGCCACAGCCAGAGGCTGGAAGCAGGAAGCTTTCAGGAACTGCCCTGGGGTATATGCTCCTCAGTTCCTGTTGAATGCCAATTGGTTGCTGGCCAAACAATCAGACAGAAAGTATTGGGGCTGCTGGTTGTTCCCCAGGACGTGTCAGGTTCCTCAAAAGACCGTGGTTCTAGACACAAGCCCTGAGCTGGAGCTGCATGCCAGGGGCTGGTCTGCTTGGAGCCATTCACACTCCAGCCTGAGCCCAGACTCACGCAAGAGTGCTCAGATCAGCCCACAGATATTTACAGAGTTCCTGCTGTGGGCCAAGTCCAGAGTACAGCAGTGAGCAAAATTAAAAGTCCCTGCCCTCATGAAGCTTAGGTCCTAGTGGAGGGAGATAAGTAAAAATTAAAAAATATGAAAATTATTTATGTTAATTGATGAAAAGTATTTCAGAGAAAAAAGAAGGACTGGTGGCTGATTCATGTCAATGTATGACAAAACCCACTGAAATGTTGTGAAGTAATTAGCCTCCAACTAATAAAAATAAATGAAAAAAAAAAAAGAAGGACTGGGAATTTAGGGAGGAGAGAGGCTATGATTTTAAATGGAGTGGTCCATGAAGGCCTTACCTTGAAGGGGAGCTTGAGCAAAGATCTAAAGGAAGTGAGGGAAAGAACAATGCAGCTGTCTGGGGAAGAGGTGCCCAAGCAGAGGGAACAGTAGGTGCAAAGTCCCTGAGGTGGGGACGTGCCTGCTGTCTGAAGAGGGAGGAACAGTGAGGAGGCTGGTGTGCCCAGGATGCCATGAGCAGAAGGAGTGGGCAGGTCATGCAAGGCCCACAGGCCATGGAAAGGACCCTGGGTTTTGCTCTGTCTGCGACAGGAGCCATTACAGGGTTTTGAGCAGAGGAGACATGAGGTTTGATGTAGGTTTTAAGATGCCTCTTAAGATGCCTCTGGCTGCTTCATAGAGAACAGACTGTGAGAATGGCAGAAGTGTGGGGAGACCTGCCATAACTCAGGAGAAAGAAGGTGGTAGCTTGGCTGCCACATGAGACTCAGCCTTGGACCAGGAACTGGATGGGTTAATGTCAGGGATTTCTTTTGGGCTGGGATCAGAGGTCTGTCTGGAGAGACTATTAAAGAGTCATGCTTGGCCTGGGCTGCTATGAGGGCCTGTCTCAATACCAGTGTCCTTTTGTAAGAAACTGGGCACGTGGCTATGATCAGGAGGCACATGCAAGCATTTTCAGACCCACCCCTGCATCCCACCAGGGCCTGGTCGGTCTGAATAACCATCGACCCCCTCCCACTTCACCCAGATGCCCCCACAACAACCTGACCTTCATCTCCGTGGTCCCTGCTCTGGGCCTGCCTGTCCCTCAACACCCCTGCACTAACTACCCCCCCACACTGTTCCAGCCTCCGCCTTCCCCACCCAGCCCACACAGCTTGGCAGGACAGTGCTGGGCTTCCCAAGAGCCAAATGGTTTGTGGAGAACAGGAGACAGCAGATGTTCCTGGGCTCTTTCCCTTGAGTTTCCTGCCAGAGCAGCAGAACCACACTGGACTCTTCCACAACCACTGACCTCAGCCCATTGCCCGACACAGCACGAGACAGCCTCGGCCCTCAGCCAGGCCTAACCCAGGAAAGGGACCAGGGAGTGGCCGCCGAGGCCTTGGCTCCAAATGGGGCCCCTTCTTGACCTAGAAAATTCAACGCCAGCTCAAAAACAATTCTGCCTAATGCCACCACCGCTGGAACCCAGCAGATCTCTGAACCCACAGCCCTGCTGGGCTCACTGGGCCAAAGCCAGAAAGGGTCATAGAAGTTCAGTCTCCTCCCACATTATAGATGAAGATATTGACGTTCAGAATGGTTATACAGCAGCCAGAGGTCCAAATAAGAGAGGCCTTGTGAGTTCTTCTCGTCCAAACTCCCTGTACATTCAGGGTTACTGAAGCCCCAGGCAGTTACCAGGCCTGCAGCTTCTGCTCTAGTGCATAGGTCCTCACCCCACCAGATTTGGGGTCCACAGAGCCTGCTCTATGGCCCTCTAAGCACTGGCATTAGAAGCTCAAATTGCAGACCCATGGTCTACTTGTATTTTTGAAAGGGAGGGTCCAGACCATGGTGAGGGCAGATCCCCAAAAGTCCTGGCGGGGGCTGGATGGCCCTCAGGTTGAAAATGCCCAAAAGATTCACTTTTGGCAGTAGGGGAAGGAGGCTTCCTACCCACCCAGACCTCAGCCTGAGAGATTATAAAGACATCCTTTTCCTCAGGCATCCAACCCTCACTCCTATCCTCCCTGATGAGCAAGTGGGGATCCATTACACCCATTTCATAGATGGGGGAAATCAAGGCTCAGCAAAGGACACTTGCTGAGGGTCATCCTGCCTGGTAGTGGTATCAATCTGGGCTCAGATTTTCTGACCTCCAGCCTGGGCTCTTTCCCCCAACTCTGGGGGCAGCAGGAACTAGACAAGAGATGGGGTTCTGGCTACATAGTTACTCCTCTCTGCATAGTTGCACCTCTAGCAAGACTGCCAGTGAAGACCCAGGACCTGTTACAGCCTCCTGGACCCAAGAGAGGGGCTGGTGGGCTCAGGAACCTACTGACCAACTTCTATCTGGGGAAGTTGCTCAAAGCACACAATTTACTGCGGAGAAAATGGCTCTGCCAAGAACCAAATGTTTGAAATCACACTGTGTGGTCCAGGAACCAGAAAGTCCCATCTACTGGCCAGAGGGTGATAATGGGAATGTCCTCCTTGGAGCCCAACTTGGTGATCTCAGCCTCATTTAACATGCACATGCCCTTTGACTTCTGAATCCCTCTTCCAGGGGGTGATCCCACAGAAAACTGCCCAGAGAGGTAGCTGTTTCAGACAGCACAAAAGTAAGGACAATGTACATGTCTGTGAGTCTGGACTGGTTAAGAGATGGTACATCCATGGAGAGGATCATTAGGCAGTCATTAAGAAGAAATTATAAAGCTCTGTATGTGCCAATATGGAGCAATTTCTAAAAACATTATGTTTTTAAAAAGGCAAAATGGTGTGAATAGTATGTTACTATTTTCATATAAAAATGGAATATACACACACACACATATTTGTGCACCCATAGAGTTCTTTCTGAAAGAATATACAGGAAGCCAGTATCAGGGCTGCCTGGAGAAGGGACTGAAGCCTGGGGAGCCACAGGGAGGAGGGAGTCTTCGGGGTATTTGCATTTTTAGCCCCTGAAGATGTGAATTTGTATTTTTAATGACAATCAGGCGCCCTGGGCTCCAGTCCAGCTCTGGGCCAGAACTCCCCACTGCTGTGAGCAGCCCTCCTTTCCCCTCGTGTTATCACCTGTGCCACCCTGGGGGCCCAGGAGGGAGGGAGCAGGGAGGTGCGTGACAGCGGTGGGGCAGGGAGGGGGCCCAGGATGAATGATTTACAGGCCTTTGGGACACTGGGCCTAAGAGGGAAGTCCGGACTCCTGTAACAGGTGTCTGATGGGGGCCAGGCCACTCCCAGTCACCTAATGAATAACCCTCTGGGCCAGATGCCAGGGCACGTAGGTGGGAGAGAGGGTGGGAGTCCCCCCACCAGCTCTTAGGGGTGAAGCATGGGAGGAGAAGAACCTTGGATAACTCTCCAAATGAGTCTTTCTCTCTGCTCTGGTTGTAGGATGCTAGGAACGGTCCATCCATATGCATCAGGCTGCCATAGAGGTTAGCAAGCTCCCCACCCCTAAAGCATGCACAGCAGAGGCCCTGGGAAACTCCAGGCTAAATGTCCTGACTCCTGACCAGCAGCCTCAAATGCCCGAGGAGCCTTTTAAAAGCACAGATTCTGGCCCAGAAGTTCAGGCTCAGGGGGACTAAAATTGGGCTCAGGGATTTGATACTTGAAAAGCTCTCCAGGTGACCATGACATGTGGTTGTTTGAGCAGGCAGACCTCTGGGGCTTGCTGTCCGGCTTCTCACTGGCTGGGTGATCTAGGACAGTCACCTTACCTTTCTGAGCCTCATGTTCTGTATCTAGAAAATGGCAATAATTATTCTAATAACAGCCAATATGTCCATGTGTCAAGAACTTTGTATACATCTCTCAACAACCTATGAAGCTGTGTAGGTGTTAGCCCCAGTTTACAGACACGAACACTGAGGCCCAGCAAGGTCTGCACATCTGCAGGTGGGACCTGGAGACAGACCCAGGTCTGTCTAGTTTTCGAAACAGCACTAGAACCAATCACCCAGTGTAAGGTCTCCCATAATTAACTCTCACCCCGAGTATATAGGGGATCACTTGAGATGGATGAATGAATGATGCCTAGCATATACCGAACACATAGTAGGCATGCAGGGAAAGGTAGATCCTAATGATTTCCATGGTGGGATAACCATATGGCAGGGATGCTGGGAAATGGATCTAAGCAATGGATTGTATGTTGGATGAGACCATTTATTTATAAGGTCTCTTCCAACTTGGAAACATGAAGCTCCCAATGTTTGTTGATGCTCTGATTATATTTGTTATTATTGCTGAAAGAATTCTAAGACTGATTTCCCTGTCTGAGAGTCTAGAAACAAAGTCTGCCCAGCTGGAGGGTGCGAGCAGGAGCCTGGCAGTCTGCAGTGGGGCCTCCTCATCCAGCCTGGGCCAGGCAGGGACAGAGTTCAGCCTCTGCCCCCAGGGCGGAGTTGGTGGCTCCCAGAAAATCAAGTGGCCTCTGGGTCAGCACTTCCTTTGACCTCTTCCTGCTGAGTCTGTGGCCCTGAGGGATGACACTGCCAGCTCTGGCCCTCAGAGCTTGGAACACAAATCCGTGACCCCTCTCTGTGTGGTCCAACCCCACTGGCTTTATGTCAAAATCCCCCGCACCCAACAGACACACACAGGCTCAGAGAAATGCACACAGGCAGGCGTGGATGCTTGTTAAAAATCCACATTCACAAGCTCTCAGGCCTGTTGCATCCTGGTCTCTCTGCCATCTTTAACAAGCTTACCAGAGGGGGTTCTGAATCACCAGCTGGAGTCAGCAGGTCCCGGTGTGGCCGTAAATCAGTCCCCTCTCCCCTCTGGGCCTGTTTCTCCTATGCAGCAGCAGAGGTTGGGTGTCAGCTCCCAGGGCCCTGTAGATTCTGAACTTCTCTGTAGCTCTGGGCCCATCCTTATGGACCTGGGCCCAGGTCTGCATCCTTAGCTAATGGACTTAACAAGTGGTTGAACTTCTTTGGGCTTCCCTTCCCCCTGGGGAGCAAAATGGATGTGA
This sequence comes from Cervus canadensis, assembly GCF_019320065.1. Classification (NCBI taxonomy): domain Eukaryota; kingdom Metazoa; phylum Chordata; class Mammalia; order Artiodactyla; family Cervidae; genus Cervus; species Cervus canadensis. The sequence goes on from NC_057389.1 coordinate 47,459,131, forward strand.
AAGCAGTTTGCAAAGGGCAAAGAGCTATGGAGAAGACAAGCTGAACTGAGCTATTTGTAGAAGCGGATGTTGGAGGGATCCCTTGGGAGAAGGAGGAATGCTGCCTGATGGGGGCCCGCAGGGCAAAGAACATTGCCTGGGGGTGGGGCAGTCTGGTTGGGCCACCAGCTGGACATGTGATGTTCAGCTTGGACCCATTTCCCCATGTGCATGACCAGTGGGTGGACTTCTGCTGCCCAGTTCTATGATGGATGGATATCCTCCCTGGGCCATGAGGCACTCTCTATTGGGCCCATGATTAGTCCTTGTTTTGGCTGGTTTGCCAGTCCTAGCTGCTCTAGCACAATTCCTCATTCACTCCTGCTCATTCCTGGAGCAAGAGTGAGGCTAGCATGGGTGTGGGGGTGAGATGAGAGGATGGCCAGACCAGCCACACTCAGGGCCCCTGCAGGTTTAGGCAAGTTTCTCCACCCCTGTCACCCTCCTTCCTAGGCAATAAGTTCAGTCAGCACCGCCCCCTCCTCCTCCCAGGCTGCCTCTGCTTCTTCCCCTCACCCGGCTTCTTCAAGGAGGTCCCCAGTCTGACTTGGCTGTGGGAGGCAGTGAAGAGGACAGAAAGTTCATAGTCAAATAGACCTGACGGTTCTAACCCAGCCCGGCTGTGGGCTAGCAGTGGGAACCCAGGTAAGCCTCTGAACATTTCTGAATCCCATTACTCATCTGTGAAAGGAGGACAGGAATACTTCCTTCAGACATGGAAGCTGTGGAGAGTAGATGTGATCATGTATTTAACAAGGTATTATAATACAGATATTAATAAAAGCTATCTGTGACAATGGAGAAAAAGAAAGAAGGGAAGGGAGGAGGGGGGATACGAGGGAAAGGAGGAGGAACAGAAGGAATAAGATGATGATGCAGAGACAAAAAGATGATGACTGCAGAGACAAAAGAGGCAAGAGAATCCTCAGTGGAGAATAAGGGGCACATCAGGAATGGATTACCGTTCTAGGAACTCTGGAGAGGAATTTTCCTGCACTGTCCCATATGACAGCTACTAGCCATATGTGGCTACCTAAATTGAAATTAATTAAATAGAATTAAAAATTCAGTTTTTTAGTCATGCTAGCCACATAGCAATTGCTCAGTGGACACGTGTAGCTCATGGCTAGCACACTGGACAGTATAGATACAGAGCCATCATTACAGGAAGTTCTATTGGACAACACAGCTAGACCAAACTCCCAGCAAAGTCCAGATGCCCACACCCTCAGAGCATATACCTAACCCGACTGCTTGGACTATCTGCAAAGCAGCCTGTCCTTGCGTTCATCACACAGTTATATTCTTCCTAGGATTTTCCACAAGGGGCACCAGAAATAGGGGGCACCTTTGGCCTAGAACAGCCCTTCTGGGAGTTACAAGCAGCAACTGCATCCCTCTGTCTTCTGGGCTAAACAACCTACAGCCTCTCAACTGTCTCCTGGTGGAGTTTCCAGGCCTCTGCCCTACCCTGGCCATCCTTCTCTGGTCTGGAGGTGAGGTCCCTGCCTAATCGTCTACAGGTGTGGGTCCCGAAGAATCACATCTGGGGCAGAGGAGCAGGGAGGGAGGGGCTGTGGACCCCAGCCCATTTCATGCTCACTGAGGGACCTTAGCAAATCCCTACCCCTTGGTTCCTGGCTCCCTACATGTTCCATGATGGTAGAGACCATGCATCTTGCTCATTTGGTTCTGCAACTGTGCCAGACACACACAGTGAGTACTTGATGAATCCTTGTTAAACTTAACAGAGACTCACTGCTTCCTGGCCTTCTCCTCACAGTAAATGGCCCCTCTCCTCCAGACACTCAGGCCAAAAGCCTAGGTGGCAATTTCCCTACTCCCCACATCCCATCCATCAGCTGGTTGGCTTAACCTCCAAAGGACATCCTTCTGTCTAACTCCACTGTTCACACAGCCTTAGTCACAGCCTCTACTCTAATAGAGAAATGTGTTGTTCTAGGGTCAAAAATACTTGCATTTGAAAAATAGTGAGCACTCAATAGATGGTAGTGCATATTATTATTACTATGGGAAGTGCTTGGTACTTATTTATTAAATGGTTCATTCCCACTTTCAAGGGTGGGGGGTAGATTAAAAACAAACCAGCATAAAAAATAGTTACAAACTGTGATTAGTGTGAAGGAAAGGAAGCATGGAGCTCAGAGCATAACCTCACACCTCTTACAGTTATGATTAAGATGTGGGGGTGGGGTGGCAGGGGGCAGAGAGCCTACTTTATTTAGCTTGAGGAAAGTGTCCTGGAGGAGGTGACATCTAAGCCAAGATCTGATGGTTGAGAAGGAGGTTTCTATGCCACCAATGAGGAAGAATATCCCAGGAAAACAGAAGAGCATGTGCAAAGGCCCTAAAGCAGAGAGAGTAGCAACAGAGGGCCAGACCCCCGAGGGACCCCGTGTGCCTTGCCCTGGCAGGAATCCCCAGCACCCAGTAGAACAGAAGAAAGACTCGGAGACTAGCACTGCCTCCTGCCTCATGAATGAATGAGAGAGGCGAGAGAGGAGGCTGAAAAGGCCAGCAGGGTTTTGAGCCCCAGAGTGAGGGGCTTGGGTTTGACTCTGAGAGCTGTGGGAAGACATCGGAGCCTGGAGGGTCAGTCTTGGCTTCCACTGACACCTGTTTCCTCTCTCTGTTGATGCTGAGGGGTCTTTGTGGTGCACCCCTATAAGGCTGAGGGGCAAGTATGGCAGGGGAAGGGCTTAGCCTCTTAACCTGGTGATGGACCTGACTCTAGACATATATGTTGTTTCCAGGTCCCAAGAATTCTGGGACAGAAACTTGAGGGGCATCTCATTAAGATAATTCCCACCAATAAGAGAGGCTTGCAGCTAATAAAGCTGTTTTGGTCCTTCAAAACAATTCCCCAAGCTCTTGGCAGCAATATCTGCAAAGTGGGGGGGAAACACCCAACCAAAAAAAGCCTTCTGCCACCTTCTAACTGGGTCATTCCCCCCTTCCCAGCTACATCTGAGAGACGAGGTGTCGAATGGAGCTTCTGCCTGGAGAACAGGTTTTAAACAGCCTGCTGTGCCCATCCTCCCCCTTCAGCCTCTTACAGCTCATCACTGCCTGGCCTCCTTTTCCCCACCTGGACTGGAATGCACATGGGGAGAGGGGCTTGGGCTCCCATTCTGAGTGTGTTGCTTCATCTGATAGATGGTCGTCAGGCTGTTAGAGTCTAGGTTTGAACCCTGGGCAGCAGCAAACCTGGCTGTGTGAGCTTTGGCAAGTCACTTTACCCTCTCCAAGCCTCATTAACTCTATCTGTAAAAATGAAGCTAATAATAGATCCTCACACCTCTTACAGTTATTATGAGACTTAAATGAGATCACCCATGTGGAGTTTTTGACACAATGCCTGGCACGTGGTAGAGAATCAGCTGATATCACAGTTATTAGCTTTATCATGAGCTCCTACTATGTGCAAGGCATGAGGAGGAGGATGAGACTGACTAGGACTGTTCCTTGAGGGGATAACACATGGTAGATGGCAGATATCAACAAGACAGTCAGTGATAAATGTTCAAACAAGGATCTGATACAGTGCTGGGAGGGGAGGGAACCAAGGAGGGCTTCCTAGAGGAGGTGGCCTTGGAGAAGCAGCATTTGACCTGGTAAAGATAGAGGAGGACAGTTCAGGTCAAGGAACCCACACTAGAGAGGCAGGGAATATGAGGTATGTGCTCTCATGCACCTGCTAATTGACAGGTAGAGATCAATAGTCACAGGCACTAGTACACTCAGTACCTACTGTATGCCAGGCTCAGGGCTGTGATTTACAGGAACCATTGCTTCAAGGTGTAATCCTGTTATCATCTTGATATCACAGTGGAAGAAACTGAGGCTTAGAGAAATGATCCACATCAATTTGACTGCAGCTAATGCAGCTTCTAACAGAAATACAATTCCAGGCTTGAGGCTCTGAAGCTGGACTCTTAACCGTCCCAGGTAAGCATTTCTGTATCTCAACAAACTAATGGGAAAGTGGCTTCAAGAGTGGGTTGGGGCTGGTTCTCAAGAGGACTCTGAAATGGGGCTGAGTTTTCATTACAGCAATTGAATGGTATAAAACGAAAGGGCAATTCCATGGCAGTGGGGAGCCATGGGATGCTCTTGAGCAGGGGATGAGCTTTGAGAAGGTAAATCCAGTAGTGGTTTAGAACAGTGCCCGCCCCCCCCCCCAACTTTTTGGCACCAGGGACTGATTTTATGGAAGACTATTTTTCCAAGTGTGGGTATGGGGGATAGTTCAGGTGGTAATGTGAACAATGGGGAATGGCAGATGAAGCTTTGCTTGCTCACCCACTGCTCACCTCCTGCTGTGCCACCCATTCCTAACAGGTCACACACCAGTACCAGGGGGTTGTAGACCCCTGGTTTAGAGGACATCGAGGGCAGTAGGGGGGCTTCCCAGGTGGCTCAGTGGTAAAGCATCTGCCTGCCAATGTAGGAGACACTGGAGATGCAGGTTTGATCCATGGGTCAGGAAGATCCCCTGGAGGAGGAAATGGCAACCTCTTCCAATATGTTTGCCTGGAAAATCCCACTGACAGGGGAGCCTAGTGGGCTATAACCCATGGAATTGCAAAGAGTTGGACACAACTTAGCGACTAAACAGCAGCAGCAGCAGCAGGGTATTGGGGAGAGGCTGAAGGTGAGAGTCCAGGTTGGTGGCTGTGGCAATGAGCCAAGGGAGAAGGCCTGGAACGTAGTGGGGGAAGGAGGGTTCATCCCCTCCATGGGCCTCAGTTTCTCTGTCTGATAGCTAAAGAGGCTGGACCAAGATCCAAACCCTGCTACAAGTCTTATCATCTGAGTGGACATTTCCCTACTTGTATGGGACTTCAGCCACACCAATGGGCCATTAACCTGTGAAAAACTATTTATTGATACTGCTTCAGAGACTGAACCTTTGACAGAGGATGATTTATAACATTCCTAAAGAAAACATTTACAGACACAAAAGGGGAAGACAAGAATAGAGTCGCTTGCAGTCATTTACCATCCTGGCCTCAGTCAAGTGACAGTCATCACTCAGAACTGGTTAATATTTTGTTTATGGACAACATAATAGCCTCTCCCGCACCTTCCTGAGCTTTGCTGCCTTCTCCTTAGGTAAAACTGGCATCTTAGTCCCAGTCTCAGCTCCGCCAATTCCCCGGGTAAGAACAGAGTACTGCCCATCCATGGAATAGGGAGAAAGGGGCAACCAGGCTTCCACCACTGGCATGAGCGGCTCAGCTGGACAGTTGTGGGTCCCATCTCCAGATCTAGATCTCATCTCTCCTCTGTTCTCCCAGAGCTGTCTTACTGTCCTTCAGACACTTGCCCCGTTCATTCACTCAACAGAAAATATTGAGCACCTACTAGATGCCACACGTGGAGCTGGGTGCCTGGAGTACAGTGAAGTGAAAGTCGCTCAGTCATGTCTGACTCTTTGCGACCCCATGAACTATACAGTTCCTGGAATTCTCCAGGCCAGAATACTGGAGTGGGTAGCCTTTCCCTTCTCCAGCAGATCTTCCTGGCCCAGGAATCGAACTGGGGTCTCCTGCATTGCAGGCGGATTCTTTACCAACAGAGCTATCAGGAAAACACAGTCATAGGTAAAATAAACATGGTTCTGGACTTCACGGGAGTTTACCTTGGTGGGTTGGTGTGGGAATAGACACCACACAAACACACAAATAAGTAAGTTAATGTTCTGAAGGAAACAAGGCAAAGATTATCAACGGGTATGTGGGGGAGGCACCGACTTCAGAACATCATGGAGAACCTCTCTGAGGAGGTGGCCATTAAGCTAAGTAAGACCTGAAAGACGAGACAGCTTGAGTTTTCCTGGAAGAGGGAATACAGCAAATGTATAAGACTTGCCTGTAGAAGCACATATAGCTTTGTAGACCTCAGGAAGGAGTGTAAATTTTGCCTTAAATATGATGGGAAGCCATCAGAAAATTTTTAACTGACTCATCCAACATATACCCCAGCCCAGCCTCCACCTGTGTGAAACCAGAACATTCCCTTACAATCTCCAGGCTTCAGTTTCCCATCTGTATATCTGGTCTCTAACTGTCCAGTCAGATATTCTAGAGTGCTAGAAGCACAGAAGGCAAGGAAGGGGCAGGAAGGATACCATCAGATCGGGGACCAGCAGCACTGGGCGGGGGGCGGGTGTGGGGATGGCCTGCACTGACCTACCCTCTGCTGTTCCAGACAACAGTGTTACCCAGGAAACACCCCTGGAGACCCCACATCTTCATTCCCCAGAGGGACAAACTGAGGCCAAAGAGGAAAGGGGCTTGGCCCTCTCTCAGGGAGGGTCTGTAACCTCAACCCAGTTCTGCCCTCGCCTCAAGAGCACCGGTCAGATTCAGATGCCACCTGAGTGGACAGGCAGCTTCCAGCTTCCTAATGGCAGAATGGTTCTTGCCTGGCTCCAGGGGTGGCCACTTTCCTTGGGAACCCCCAAACCTCCCTTGGCCCACCCTTCTACTTTCTGGGAGTGAGAGTGAAAGAATGTTTGCCTTTGGGCAATGTTACTCCTAGGCCTCCAATGTGCCCAGGGCAACAGTTTCCAGGTGACTTTTGAGACCCGAGCCGAACTGGGTTTGGCAGCTCCAATGCCCAGAGACCTGGGATTTGCCTGACATCACACAGCCTGGAAGCTCCTCAGGGCTCCTGCCAGTCCTCTGACCGCCACAGGCCCCTGGAGAACCTCCCCATCCATCTCCATGGTCGGCTGATGAGCAGGAAGTAGCAACTGGAATAAAGGAGCAGGACAAGTGGACTTTCTTCTTCAGAGAAGAGACATAGAACCACAGGACCCCAAGTGTCTGTGGCCCCAGACACTTTCTCTCATATAATCTAAGGTAAAATTATCAACTGAGGTTTATGGATAAAGCTTCTAGGGGCCGTTGGAACCCCTGAAATTGTCTGCCCAGTTAGAAAACACTTTTTCTTTTTTCCTAGAGAGAATATTTATGCTTTCCACCACATTTTTCAAAGGAGTCCTTTTGTAACTCAAACAAATGTACAAGACCCTTCTCGCTCATGTCACAGCTGGTAAAACTGAGACTTAGAAAAGATGGCTGATTTAAGGGACTCTTTTGAGAGGATTAGAGCACAGGCTTGGTCACATCCCAGCCCCACCATGTACTGGTTACAAAAGTATAACTATATATGCCCTACTTTGTCATCTCTCTATGCCATAGTTTCTTCATCTTGAAAAGGGGGGTGATAATAGTCACCATGATAAAGTTAGAAGGATGAAAAGATCTTAGGTCAGCGCCTGCTCTGTTAGTAGGTGCTCTGTAAGAATTAGCTGTTGTTTAGCCACAGAGATAAGTGGCACAGCGGCAGCAGAAACCTCAGTCCTCTGAGGCCTCTGGAGGCAGATAGGAGGTTCTGCGTCCCAGGGACTCTCAAGGAGGTGGTACAGTTGCAGTCAGACCTGTAGCTGCTGATCACCCCCTCCGCAGCATCTGCCCCAGGATGAGCTGTCCGTGTGGGGGGACATGGGGGTGAAGAGAGAGAGGGTGGAGAGGTGGGGAAGGCCCAGGCTCACTCCCAGCTGGGGGAAGGGGAGGAGGGGCTGGACATCAAAGGGTGGGCAGGCCAACTTCCCGCCCCTAAGGCCAGGTGGCCTTTGTCAGGACAGGCCAAACACAGTCAGGACAATGGGGTATCATGTTCACTTTCCGGCCGACAGGAGTCACTGCCGAGCCAAGGCCCAGCCTGTTACATGACAAAGGGGGGACCTATAAAGAGGTCAGGCCACCCCCTATTAAAGCTGAGCCTTTGTCCTGCCCTCTCCCCTGCCTTTGAAGAGGGTGGATCCGAGAGGCCTGCCTGGGGGCAGGAGGTTCACAGGCTCAGGAGCCAAACAGTAGCCACCTTCCCAACTGCTGCTGCTGTCCCCTCCCCCAGGGTCAAGAGTTCAGGAAGAGCCCTGGATGGTAAGGTGGGGACCCTCAACCACCACCGATGTAACCAAAGAAGGCTCTTTTTAAGCCCAAAGGATATGACCCGCCAATCTCTTCATTATATGGATAGGGAACTGAGACCTGGTAAGGAAAGTGACTTGTGTGTGTACACATATAGTGCATGTCCCCTGGGGGCTTGCAGCTTGGAGGCTGGGATAGGGGTGCAAGGAACAGATGACCACCTGGACCAGTGCTGCCAAAAGTTTACGCAGGGATAAAGGTCTGGGGACCTGTGTTTAGTTCCTACAGGGCGTATTTCTTCATTGCTTGGGTCTCAGTTTCCCTACGTACAGGGAAAGACAGGTTGTGCTTTCCAATGCTCTGGCTGGCCGGGATTCAGAAGGGGGAAAGTGAGAGAACAGCCTCCAGGGAGAGTGGTCGGGGGCCACATTCTGGAACCCAAGCAGGGCCACGGCAGAGGTCAGACAGCACCTGCTGGTGCCCAGGGGAACCATTCGGAGGCCCAGAGCGAGAGAGGGATCCTTACCGCTGCCACCGCCGCCTCCAGCCGCCACACTGCGCCGCATCCACTCGTAGGGTGTCCGCCTTTGCGCTCCGGGTGAGGAAGGTGTGCCTGGGCCGCCGAGGGGCTGCGCCAGGAGACCCGGGCCAGGCCCTGGGGGCGTGGGCACCGCGCCAAAGTCCGGAGGGGGCCCGAATGCCAGCGGGGCCGGGCTGGCGGTGGGAGCCGTGGGGCCCGGGCCGTAGGCAGCAGCCCATTCGTCCTTGGGCGCAGAGAAGGGCGCACTCCAGGCTGCAGGGGGGACGGGGCCCGGCTCCACGTGAGAGTAGCCGGTGAAATCAGGGTACTGCGGGGGTCCAGGGGGCGGGGGCGGAGGGCCGTAGGCTTGCGGCCCCAGGCTGAGACTAGCGGGCCTGGCGGGGCCGGGGTACACGGGGGAATCCTTGTCCAGCACATAGCCCACGTACATGGTGGCCGCGAGGCCGCCCGCGCATGCTGGGCCCTGGAGCCGCCGCAGCCGGCTGCCCCGACGAGCGACTGCACACCTGAACGCCCAGCCCCGCTGCCGCCCGCCCCACCCAGGCCTTTTATAGCTCCGGGCCGCCGGCCGCCCCAGCCGCGGCGGGTTTGCATTTCAAAGCGGGGGGAGCCTCCAGGCCGCGAATCAAAGGGGAAAACCCGTCGGGGGCGGGGGGTTCAAAAGGAGACAAATTGCCGCCCCAAGCGGGAGGTGGACTCTGGGGCCAGAGAGGGTGGGGGCGCGGAGGGCGCATCCCGGCGAGCTTCGAGGCATCACTAGGTATGGGAGCCTCTGCAAGGCCCCGGCCTAGCGGCCTTGGGGCCTAGTCCTCCCCGCGGCTTGTTCTCGCTGCCGCCACACCGACCTCTCCGCAACCCCCTTTTACAGGTGAAGAAAAGGGATCTGAGTGGTGGTAGTGGGGGGACTGCAGGTTAGCGTCACACAGCCGCACCGGGCCTGTGGCGCAGTCGGTAGGGACCAGTTTAAGGTGAAAGGAAGGAACCGCTGACTTCAAACAGGGTTCTCGTCTTTAAGGTAGCGGGTCCTTAATCTTTTTGGGGGGGAGGAGGGGTCACGACCCCTCTTAGTCTCTCCTGAAAGCTGTGGATGTTTTTCCCCTGGGGGAAATGCACATATGCACATACAAGAGTCTGTAAACAATTGGGGAGTTCACCTGAGTTGGCGCTGCAGAGGAAGTTCTCACAGAAGTCGGGTAGGAGCATTCTTTTAGAGATATTCTAGGGAACCTTTCACAATTCTGTTGACAACCCCCCCCCCTCCTCCCCACCCCTACCTTCATCTTAATGAGAAGTTTCCAATACACACAAAAGTAGAATTGTAGAGTGAATCACTATAGACCCGTCATGAGCTTCAACCATTATCAAGATTCTGCCACACTTATTTAACTGACTCGCCTCCCTTTTCTTGCTAAAGTATTTTAAAACAAATTTCCAACATCGTGTCATTTTATCCCTACATACTGCAGCATGCATCTCTAAAACAAATGGACATTTTCTTACATAATATGCTATTATCAAACCTAAGAAAATTTAACGCAAATTTCGGAGTATTATCTAATACCCATTCACATTCAGAGTATTTCAATTGATTTTAAAAAATGTCTTTTTAATAGTTGGTTTATCCTAAAGCCCTAATCCATTTATTATTATAGCTGGGGACCTCTTGGATTTTAAATGTTTCATGCATCACCCCCTCCCCCCTCCATCCTACCCAATTAAAGACTGTCAAACATTTCAGAGCTATGATGTGTGGTGGGGGCGGTGAGGGTAAAGAGTTGAGAGGCCATTAGTGAACTGAGAGTGGGGAGCGAAACTGAGGGTTTGGGGGAAGGATTCATGAAGAACAGGGCTCTGGATCAGAAGGCCTGTAAAAAACCCCTTATGGGGTTTGATCCTCCAGTGTTTCCTGGGAGCCCCCTAAATGTGCAGGGACATGTGGCCCCAAAGGTGGAATCAGAGTCTTATCTAGTCAGCTTGTCCCTCCCTTGAGTTGCCACACTAGCCAGGGCAGGTCAGCATCATTTCAGGACTAGACAGATATGTCAGGATGAGGATACAGTTCACAGGGCCCAGTGCAAAATAATGTGAGATCCCTTGTTCAAAACTCATTTAAAATTTTAAGATGGTAGCCGCAGAGTGCACAGCCAAGCACGGCACCCTTCTAAACACTGGGCCCTGAGTGACTGCACCGGTGTCTCGGCCATGAGGCTGATCTTGGTCAGCATCTTGTCCTTCTGGGACTCTGATGGATACCATAACCGAGTGAGGGACTGAGCCCAGGATGCCCTTTCGTGCTTGGAGGAGCTCTTTTCATTGTACAGGGGGAAGCACCAACATCCAGAAAGGAAAGGGGTTGTGCCCAAGTCTATGTAGCAAAATGAATGCTGTTCATGGAAGAGAGGAAAGAGGGCTTCCTGGTTTGTGGCTGACATGGATGAGCTCCCTACAGCTTCAGCAGGGAAGGTCAGGAAGTGGACGTGTTGGGGATGGTTTGCTCAGAAGCCATCTGAACCCAGGACCCAATCTTTCAAGGGGTTGGTGAGCAACTGGGAAGTACACAGAGAAGGGAGAAGAGACCCCAGAGGACTGGGCTCTGTTCTCTGAGCTGGTGTAACCAGCACTGCTTAGACTGGACTGCAGGAAGAAAAGACCTGGAGGGTGGCTCGAAAATCTGAGTTTGAGGAAGGAAACAGGGCAGACCTAAGACCTGAGAGAGAAAGCTGCAGGTGCAGACAGATTTCAACTCCTCCATAATAAAGTGCTCTCTAAGGGGCCGTCTGTCATGAAAGGACAGTTGTGAGAGAGTGAGTTTACCATCACAGAAGGTACGCAAGTGATTGCTGGAGGTCCCCAGTCAGGGATGCTGCTTACAGGATGCCTATCCTGGGAGGTGAGGACGTTGGTGCCCTCTAGGTGCCCTCTGATTCCAAGAATATGTTACCTCAGAGCTAGATGGAAGGCTTAAAGTTTGGGAGTAGGTATAGGAATTCATTTGTTCGTGTATTCCTATGTTTGGTGGTAGTTAGTTGCTAAGTTGTATCCAACTCTTGCGACCGCGTGGACTGTAGCCTGCCAGGCTTCTCTGTCCATATGATTTCCCAAGCAAGAATACTGGGGTGGATTGCCATTTCCTTCTCCAGGGGATCTTCCCTATCCAGGGATTGAACCTGGGTCTCCTGTATTGCAGGCAATCTCCTGCATTGCAGGCAGTTCACATGTTTGGAAAATGTGTATTAACACTCCTCCTTTATGCTGACATTGTGTTAGGTACTAGGTGAGGCTCTGTCCTTGGGGTGCTTACAGAATGGGAAGGGGGAGAAGCAGGTATGAATCAAATGATCACAAATAAGGGTAAAATTACATTTTGGAGAGGGCCTGGAATCCAGAGAGTTCTCCCAAGGGAAGGAGACTTGGCAGTCTTGCAAGAGGATGTGACATATGAGTCAGGGCCCTGGCGAGCAGGGAAGGGCACTGTGGTCAGAGGGACAGTGTGAGCAGAGAGGCTGACGCTGGGGACACGTGGTCTTCCAGAACTGAAAGAATGATTTGGAGTTCATTGATGGTGGCGGGGGCACAAGACAGGGGCAAGAGATGAGTGTGGGGAGAGACAGAGCAAGGCTTGGCAGAACAAGCTTGATGAGGGATGGGGGGGTGGGGATGTTATCAAGGGTTTTGCATGGTGGGAAGGGGGCTATGGCTGGTGTGTGGAGAATGAGCCAGAGGAGAGGCGGGAAGCCCAAGAGCTACAGGGAAGCTGGGCAGGGGTCCAGGAGTGATGAAGTGTTCAGGACTTGGGTGGTGGCTGAGGGAGGGGGGACTTTCCAGGCAAAGCAGGGACTATTTCGCTAGCCAGGGAGAGAGCAGAGTCAGGGAGGCCTGAGGCCTGGGGTTGGGGGTGCGTGGGGATGGGGGGAGGGCTCCATGGCCCCCTCATTGCCATCCTCTCCCAGGGTGGAGGCAGGGGGTGCCTACCTCTCCACAGACATCTCCTGGAGAGGCCTCTACCCATCTTTTCGTCACCCCATCTTGGGCCTGTTCTTTCCTGAGCCCTGGGTACTGGTGGGACAAGCTGGCCTCATTTGCTGAATGAGGAAAGGAAGCAGAAAACATGGAGAGGCTAGGTGTCTGGCCAGAGCTACACATGGCTGGGCACAGAAGCTGGGTGCCTTTCTTGCTGCCCAGCCCAAATACCCGAGGGCTTCCCAGGCTGCCCGGCTGATCCTCCAACTCACTCCTTTTACAGATAGAGAAACTGAGGCCCAGAAGCCTGAAGAAAGCAGGGATTTTTTTTCCAGGTTCCCTCAGCAAGTCAGCACTGTACTGGAATCAGACCCAGGTCTTCTGATGCCCAGCTCAGCACCCTTTCACTTAATCTTTCTGAGGTTGCAGTGTTTACTCTTTCACCTGTGCTGAAATAATAATAACAATAGCATCATTATTTGTTGAGCATTAATAAATAATGCATAATAAATATAAATAGGTAAATAATCGGTAAATGACAATATAAAGCATCATTATTTATGGAGTGCCAGGCATCATACCAAGTTGTTTGCGTGTATTAATCTCATTTCATCCTCACACAACCCAGTAAGGTAAGGTCATTGTTATCCCCAATTTGATTTGCAGATGAAGCAGCTAGAGCTCAGAGAAGTGAAGTTACCTGCCTGAGCCCACACAGCAGGTCAGGGGCTTGTCTGGAAGTTTCTCTTTCCTCTCCAGCTGAGCTGCCTGGAAGGATAGTGAGTCTGTATGTGCCTCTCCTTCCCACCCAGGGTTTTGCCTAAACAAATACCTAGTTCTTCTTCCTCTTCTGGCTTCCTCATGCAAAAGAGCCTCAGCTATCCCCCACCCTCACCCCTCTGTGGACCCCTCAATCAGAGACCTAAACTACCCGTCATGTTGCATGTTAAGAGGACACTATAACCTTGTTTAAAACTTTCAAGCTGGGCGCCTGAAATCACAGGTCTTCCCCCTGCCTTGGCCTCTGACTCACATGTGACCTTGAACCCCTGCCTCGCTGGGCCTCAGTGTCCCCAAGGTACCCACTGGGGGCTGGCTGCTTTGGACAGCCATCTAGCATGTGGCACTGAGACCCTGTGTAGCAGGAGAGCCCCCACCCCCACGTCGCAGCCTCTTCCTCTGTGACAGCCCCTTATCTCTGGGAGCGGCTGTTTACTGGGCCCCTCTTCCCTCTGGAAGTCCTCCCTCTGGGCTGCTCTCACACACCCAACCAGGGCCTTCTGGGGTGGGGTGCAGAGACAATGGCCTCATAAAGATCTTGGTGATAACTTGGTTTTTAAATCAGGTTTATGGCCCTGAAAGAGAAGAGGTTCTGGGCCCAGCTTCCTGTTGGAAGTGATTTGCCTAAAGAGAAACTGGTGGGCACCAGGGCCAGCAGAAGGCTTACCTAGATTGCTCCCCAGTCCCAGCCCAGCCTCAACCTCACTCTGTGACCTTGGGCAAGGAACTCTCCCTCTCGGAGCTGTTCCTGAGGTGGAGGTGGGGATGGCGACCTCTGCCCACCTCCAGGGGACAGGTGTGAGGCTCATGGGTGTGTGCTGGGGCTCCTGGGAGCCCCTCCCCACCTGTCTCCCCTCTCATCCTGGTCCCCTCCACCTCCTGCCCCCTCCAGAGGCTGGGGGTGCCACCTGCTGGCTCTGCGAGGAACTACTCAAAGGCTCACTGGAGGCTCAGTCTCCACCTTGACACAGGATGTGCTGATTCCCCTCCTCGTGCAGAAACAAGAGGCGTAGGGGAGGGAGGCAGTCTCCAGCACACAGCTTCTTAGGGAGCAGAGGGGACACTCGAGCCAGAGGTCCAGGGGCGGAATGTGCTCATCCGAAGGAGCACTGTGTTGACCCGTTGTTCAGAGGAGATACAGTGGCCGGGAAAGGAAGGTCACTCTGTGAGTCAGAGGTCAAGCACGGACTAGGGCTGAGAAGTTCCAACTCCCAGTTGGAACATCCTCCAGTCTCTGGGATGGACAGAGTCAGGGTGGGGACAGTCAGCTCATAGTCGACTACCATAGCCTCCCCACTAGCCCCCTGCCTCGCCTCACCTCTTGCCCCTGTTAGCCCATCCTCCTCAATGTACCACCATAATCCCATCGATCTCCTATTTAAAATCCTGCACTGGCCCCTGCTGACCCTCAGGACAAAGGCCAAACTTTACTACCTCTCCAACTTTATACCCCACTATGTCCCCTCTCTGTGCCTCAACCACGCTTTTCTTCCTGTTCGCACACACCAGGCTCTTTCTGGCCTCCCAGCTTTTGCACATGCTGTTTCTTCTGTCTAGAACACTGTTCCTGCCCCTGCATTGTATGTAGCCCTTTAACCTCAGATGTCAGTTGAAATATGTCTTCCCCAGAGAAGTCTTAGCCTACCTAAACAAGAACCCCTATATCCAGCCTGTTATTCTCTGTTTCTTTCATCATTTTTTTTCTTTTTTTGGTGTGGCATGTGAGATCCTTGACATTAGTTCCTTGACCAGGGATCAAACCTGTGCCCCCTGCAGTGGAAGCACAGAGTCTTAACAACTGGACTGCTAGGGAAGTCCTTGTCATAATTTTTATATTATTAATCTGTGGTTTCCTTAGTGTTTGTTTATGAGCTCTATGAAGGTAGGGCTCAGTGTAGGTGTTCCACTAACTTGCATCGTTTGAGAGAAACAGAGAACCTGAGAGTCAGAGGTCCCACTCCAGACCTGCTGTGTGCCCTTAAGAGGATTCTAGCCTTCTCTGGGCCTCAGTAGACCCAGTGAGAGGGAGGTATGTGGCCTCTGTGGGCCCTCTTGGTCTGATGATCTGTGAGCCATCTGTGTACCAGAAGGACACACCCTTGTTCCCAGGGGCCCTAAGACCAAGGCCAGCTGGAGGCTGGGGAGAGGCTGAGATGGGCAAGGTCTTGAAGCCCTTATCTCCAGGGACCCTGTCAAGCCTTGGTGGTGACAGCCTGGCCCAGCAAGAGCAGTTCTAGGAATCTAGGGTGGGAATGTGGCCTGAAGTCCCCACTGGCCCCTCTGCCCCACCAGATAGCCACTATGCGGAGTGTCCAGGAGGGGGAGGGGCAGTGTCCTCTGTGTGCCTCTTTTGGTTCCCTCGCTTTTAGGTACAAGGACCTACCTGCTCAGGGTGTGCAGGATGGAAAGACACTGCACTGGGAGTCAGAAGTCCTGCCTTCCCGGCCCCTTCTGTCTCTGCTGACCTCAGGCAAGCCCCTCCACTCTCTGGGCCTCAGTGTCTGTGCCTGTCCGATGGAGGCCCTCTTAGGGCTCTTCAGGCCCTGACATCCAAGATGACTGTGCCAATGTGTGGGACATGCATGCTGCGACCTCACCCCAGGCCTGGGGAGCCTGGAGGAGGGGCAGTGCTGGGAGCGTGGGAGAGCCAGATGTGGTGGCTGCTGGCGCTGCCTGATTGAGTGCTGAACCGGCCTACTGGGAATTCTCCCACTCAGGCGCCCTTTCTGGCCCCCCCTCCCTCACCCTACGGAGAGCTTCGGCTTCCGGCTCTAAGGAGCGTGGGTGGGGGCTGAGGAGGGGGGTCAGTTCAGCCTGATTCCCTCCTTTAGAGAAGAACATGGTCCTGAGAGTCTAGACCAGAACCTGGGTGCCTGTCCTGGACTCACATCATAGTCACTCTCCATCCCTGGGCCTCAGACATCCTGGCTGTCAAATCAGCGGTTGCACGGGCTTCCCTCCAGCCCTGGTGGTGGACTTCTGGGACAGCAGCTCCTGGTGACAACAGAGAATCAGGTATCTTTTGTGGAGCTTTCTCACTCTGCCCTAGTCCTTGAACAAAATGCCTTTGGTGCATCACTTACTCAGGCCTCTCAACAACCCCATTTTACAGCTCAAAACACTGATGCTCTTTGAGCTCAATTCATGTAATGTGTCCACAGTCACATGGCTAGGACGTGGCAGAGTTGGATTGGAACTACCCATATTAGATCCTTGGTTCTTAATCCTTGAGCATGACACTGTGCAGTGGGAAGGGGATATACTGAACCCCAAGGCCTGCAGCTCCTCTTTCCCTCTGCACTCTCTACCTCAGGCAGGGCTCCCCACACCTCATGCTCTGCCCACTCACCCTCACCCTAGCCTCTCCCAAGACAGGATGGTCAGAGGACCATAGCATCTGGACAGGTGGGAGACTGCTTGTGGCTCGTCCTGTCCACAGCGGGGCTGGGGGCCATGCTGATCACCCCAGTGTGATGGCACTGCTCTGCCTACTGCTCACCCCTTCAGAGTACACAGGGGAAACTGAGGCCCAGGAGTTTAAATGACTTGCCCAAGATCCTGTAGCTTCGAACTGCTAAAGCTGGGATTTGAACCAAGCTCCGTCTCCATCTCCGAAACCTGCCCTGTCAATCATGACCCTTCTTCCTCAACTGTCCAGCCCTCGGTGAGTGCCCTGTGGTGTTCCGTGTGATTCTGCATCCCCCAACCCCATCTCAGCTGTGAGGAGGCGTAATAGCCCTGGTGCCTGCCAAGGGTTAATGGTGGTAGGGGCTAAGTGATTCCAGATGGGCCAGCCGGACGGCCGGGCTGGCCGGAAACCGGCGGCCGCCAGCTTCCCAGGGGAGCCACCAGCAGCCGCCCCCTCCCCTCTATGCTGCATCTCTGGCCCCCAGCTGTCCCCTTGCCCTGGGGCCCACCCGCCTCCTCTCCCTAGCTAGAGTCCAGATCTAAGAAACTTATAGGTAGAGCATCCCAAGGGCCCTCCAGCACAGTGAGCCCATGCCTGCTATGAACAGATGGGAAAACTGAGGCTCAGAGAGGACAAGGTACCTATCCAAGGCCACACAAGAAGTGCATAGCTGGGTCTTGTGACTCCCAGACTATCTGGTTTGGTATTAGGATTTGAAATGCCTCCTTGTTCTCCCCCACCAGCCCCACTGACCTGGTCCTAGCAGCTGGACCATGGTTTCAGAGGTGAATGGCCAAGGCAGATGCTAGGAGGGGAGTTGCAAAGACTGATGAAATCTTTGGACAGGAAGGCCTGACCCTGTGGTCTTTGGAGTCCCTGGACTTCCCCTATGACTCCCTTGCCACTGAGCTGGACCAGGCGCCCTCCCTTGGGAGACTCGCATAGCCCCCGCCCCAGCATGTGCACCTAGTCTGAAGAACCCTTCTCCCGCTGTGTGGTCTAACCCAAATGTTCTCTTGGGCAGTCCCCACTGGGACAAGACCAAGAAATGAGCACAAGATTGGTGACCATGGTTGGCATGAAATCCTAACCTCCTTCCCCCATGAACAGACACCTGGGTTGAGGTGTTGGAGGAAAAAGGGTGTAGAAAGAGGGCAGGATGGACGGAACTCTGGGCAGAGTCAGGTCGGGCTCCACCTGGGACACCTCTCTTTCCCTCTCTGGGACTCCGTTTCCCCATGTGTTACAGTAGTAGGGATAGGGTGACACAACCCAACTCTCATTAAAAATGATGCCCTTGGTCAGGAATCTGTGATTGGAGACTTGTTCTGATCTGAGGAAATGAGGGTTGAAGAAATGAAAGGATGGGACTTCCCTGGAGGTCCAATGGTTAAGACTCTATGCTTCCACTGCAGAGCACGTGGGTTCAATCCCTGGTCGGGAAATTTCTGCATGCCATGGGATTGCAGGCAGGAAAAAAAAAAGGAGAGGGTGAGAGGTTCAGGGGCTCCCAGAGAAGCCTTGGCAGACCTTGGTGCAGAGGTTGGAAATGGAACACAACAGTACTGGAAGATAAATGAGAGTTGGGGAAGGGATAACAAGGAAGAGGGTAGGACAGGAGGGCCAGTCGACACTGCAGTGTGGGTCTTCCGTTGAGGTCAGAGCACCTGAGTCTGTTCTGGTATGTACAGACCTGATCCTGCCTTAGCTCTGCTGTAGCTCTGTGAGCTTGTGAAGCTCATCTGACTCCTCTGGGCTTCAGTTTCTTGTCTATACAACAAGGAAATAATCCTTTCCTGGTCCTCTGGGGATTTTGAGATGATAGAGGAAGATGTCTGAAAATCTGAAGTTTGCTGGGTGACCTTGGGAATGTCTCTTTCCCTTTCTGTGCTAATTCACCCATGGACCTTGATTTCTTCTTATGAGAAGTGATTGATAACCTCAGAAGGGCTTTTTCTCTCTTCTAAGTCACCTTTTTTCAGAAGCCCTTTCTGATTCCCTCAAGCCTCAGGGAGTGCCCCCCTTTCCGGGCACTGTATCTCCCACTAGCTGGGTACCCTGAAGTCAGAGACTGTAACTTACCACTGTAACCCCCAAACCTGGCACAGTGTCTGGCACATAGTAGGTGCTCAGCAAGCTTGTTTAATGAATGAGTGTCGACTGAGTCACCAGATGGGTTATCAGAGCTCCCTCTGCAGATGGGAAAGCAGAGGCCCAGAGAGGGGACCCACCCCCGGGTGCCACAGCCAGGGGAGGCTACCACCCGAGACAGGCATCAGGCTAGTGGGCCAGGCCACTCTTTAATAAAAGTGACTCAGCGGCTGGCTGGCGTGGGCTGTGGAATTTCTAAACATCCCCTCACATCCTGAGTGAGCAGGCTACGGGAGGGAGCAAGCAGAGGGAAACGAGGAAGAAAAACAAGAAACTTGGGGGAAAAGAAAGAGGGAGGGGGAAACTAAAATTGAAAACAGACACACGCGTCCACCCTCCCCGCCCCCAGCCCCCCTTCTCCCAGCTGAGCCAATCAGAGGCTTCTCTGCAGCCTTTCCCCCAAAGTAGGGGGGTGGGGGCAGGGAAGCCCACAGTGGTGTGAGCTCCTGGGGCCGCCAGCGGCCCGCAGTCCCTGCCCGCCCTGTCTGGAGCCAGAGAGAAGGAGGGACTGGGAGGAGAGAGCCGGGGCCCCTCTGACCAGCGCCACAGGCAGCAGCCTGCGCTGAGCGACCCAGGCAGCCAGACCCAGGGCGGCCCCTCCTGGCAGTCCTTCTCCTCCACAGGGATGCTTTGGGAGTGAGGCCACTCCTCACCCTGTAGTCCTTCACTCCCTCCATTCTCCTGAGGCTCTGGGAGCCTACAACGCTCCTCACTGTCCTCCCGCTCTGCCACTGCCCCACTTCAGGTCCAGCAGAGTCCCTCTGATGACAGGGGAGAGTAGGCAGTGAGGAGGTCTTCCTGGAGGGGGTGACAGCCCAGAGCCCAGGATTCTGCCCACACTTCAGAAGGCATCAGCAGCAAGGTAAGCGCTGGGAAGAGGAGGGAACCCCAGACTCTTGTCCTGTCCCCTTGTCCCAGACTGCGCCTTCTTGGGTAGGTCAAAAAATGGAAAATATTTTTAACAAAACCAGATGGGAGGAGGCTCTGAGATTGTGGGCGACATCTGGGCTGGAGGAACCAGCTCTCTCCTGCTCAGGCTGCTTCTGGGGTGGGTGCCCCTTGCCCTCATCAAACAAATCCCAGGGGTTTCTGGCAGTGAGGGGGGGAGGAGAGGCTTCCAAAGCAAAGCACTGCCTGTGGGGGGCCGCGAGGAGAGCTGGAAGGAGTATGAGAGGGGAATTGGGAGATGGATCCGGGGATGTATCCATGTATCCGGCCAGATACATAGAAAGGGAATCTAGCAGGGGGCTGGGGACCTCAGACGCACAGCCTCTGTCCCTGGGCCCAAGCCTTGTCCCTAAGAATCTGTCTGGCTCTAGGCCAGTCGGCCGCCAGGCAACCTCTCTGGATTTAAATGGATTTGCAAATTTTCCGGATTCCTAAGATGTCCTTCCAAACCCCCAGTGGCTGGGAAAGTGCAAAGGCGAGGGGGCAGAGGCAGGCCCGTCCTCATGCAGGCTGGGCTGGGGGTCTGGGATTCAGCCTGGGGGCCCCTCTGTGAAGAAAGGGAGTTGGCTGTTAGGCCCTTTCCTCTGGTCAAAGGCAGCTTCTCAGGCCTTCTCATCTCCCTTTTTTTCCGCGCCATCCTAAAACATGTATCTGATCACCATCCCTTCCGTGAGTTTCCCCAGAAGATGGTACCTATGGGAAGCCCAAACTCCTAACAGCAGCTGCCACTCATTGACACATTGCATGCTAGGACCATTCAGGGTGTTTTCTATGCTGGATTTCATGTA
This sequence comes from Cervus canadensis, assembly GCF_019320065.1. Classification (NCBI taxonomy): domain Eukaryota; kingdom Metazoa; phylum Chordata; class Mammalia; order Artiodactyla; family Cervidae; genus Cervus; species Cervus canadensis. The sequence goes on from NC_057389.1 coordinate 47,479,711, forward strand.
GCGTTCACCAGCAAATCCGAAGGCAGGGACTGATTTTATACCAAATTTATGGGTGAGGAAACAGAGCCTCAGGGCAGCCACACAGCTGGTAGGTGGCAGAGCTCAGGAGATAGTAAGCTCCCTGCCCCATCACACCAGACTTGGGTTTTGTGTTCCTGCCAGTCAGATCCCAGGATTCCCAGAGGAATTTTCATGATCCTGCCTGTAGGCACGCCCTTCCTCACTACCTTCCCTATTCCCTTAAGGACCCTCCCTATTCTACCTCCTCCAGGCAGCCTTCCTTGGTTCCTCCAGTCTTCCAAGAGCTTGCCATGCCCATCATCCTGGAGCCTTGTTGCTTGACCCTCTGTTTGTGTTCTGTTTACATATCAGAGATTGTTTGGGTCCCAGGCTTCCCCAGCCTGTGTTCTGACCCCAGGGCCCATGGGAAGGCAGTGGGACTGAGCCAATGTGGTTGTAAAGGGGAGGAGGGACCTACTGAAGACTTTGTGTTTCCAAGGGTGAGCCCAGAACCCACGCCTCTTATCTTCTTTCCTTTCTTCCTTCCTTATCACCCTCTGGATGCCTGTCCAGAATCTTACATGGTCTTCCCGACATTTTTCTATATTAAGGGGGGAATGTTCCTGCCTCTGTGATCCCAAAGTACACAGAGGCCTCTAGTGAGGTCTTCTGAAGTCAGGCCATCTTCCCTTGCCTCCAAGCAGCAGGGCCTTGAATCCACAGCAGTTGGGAACATGCAGATTATGTTGGGTCACCATCCTGGAGTGCTAACTCTGTGCTGGGTACAGAGCCTGGAACCTCTCAGGCCTTATAATCCCCATCGCAGTTCTTTAGAATCAGTATTATGATTACCCCTGATTTGAAGACAAGGGAAACAAAGCTCAGAGAAGCTAAGTGACTTTCCCAGGGTCGCACAGTTGGTAGAGTTGGTATGTAGGCTGAGGTCTGCCTGAAACCAAAGACTTAACCTCCTTGCTCCCAGGGAGGCTCTGGTAGGAGGGGAGAGTCTCCATCTTCCCGCAGAGCCTGCTCCTGGGTCCAGCACCTTCTCCAGCAGAAAGTTTAGCTCCCGGGTCCACGCAGCCCCGGCTTGGTCCTGAGTAAGGAGGGAGACCATCTGGTGAGCCCCCTCCCTTCAGTAGTGATCAGGCAGCCCTCCCTCCTCTGTGGGAAGAAGAGCTGAGACTTCTAATTGCCCACAGATGTGGGGCAGCGGAAAGCACCGTGGATTCAGAGTCAGGAGACCCAGCGCTGGTCCTGGCTCAACTCAAATCCTCTGTGTGGCCAACCTCAGGCCCCCATGTCCTCTTTCTTGCTGCGTCTGCATCTGGAAGGCAGTGGGCATGGTGGGTAAACAACACCAGTTTCGGGCATCCAATGATGCCCCCTTGCCTCTAGCTGTGTGACCCTGGGCCAGTGCTCTGCCTCTCTGGGCCACAGGTCCCTCCTCTGTGAGCAGTAGGGTGAGACGCAGGGTCGACAAGGTAATAATATAGATAAGGCACTTAGCGTGGTTCCTGCATCTCGTGTGGCTGGACCCAATGCCTAAGAGAGCCGACAGAGTGCCTCTGCTCTCCCCGCCTCCTGTACAGGACGACATGGCTGTGAGATTGGCCTGCACCTTGTGAAGGGCTGTAGCCGTGGAAGGGAAGGGACCTGGGCGTCATGGCTGTGCTGAAGACTCACGTCCATCCTCCAGGCACAGTCTGGCTCTGAGACCAGCTGCCTTCTGGGCTGAAGGAGGGAATTCTGGGCCTTTTGCTCAGGTTGGGCTATTGAACGGTGAGGAGGGAGAAAGGAATGAGAGGGCCCCAGGCACTCCTGAAACACCCCCATGCCCTATTTCTGGCAGATGGTTCAGAACCCGCAGACAGTGGACCCTTGGAAGGGGGAGATCTTCCCCCACTATTTTCCACACCTCCCCCCTCTGCCCATTGGCCATGTCTTCCCATCATCAGAGCTTGAAACACCTCAAATGGGAAGCCATGTGTGAGAGAGGACAGAACTGGGAGCAGCCTTCTCTGAGCACTTTAACTGTGCTTTTTACATCCATTACCATCAAGTCCACGGCTGTATTTCTCAGCACTTAGAACAGGCCTGGCATTCAGTGACTGCTTAATAAATATTTGCGGAACTAATTTAATCACCGCAAACTACCTCAAGGAGTGGACATAAACTCTCCATTTTATACATAAAGAAATGCCCAGAGAGGTTAAGAGGTTAAGTCAGTTGCTCTAAGTCCCACAGCTAGGATATGATGGAGTCGGGACTTAAACCTGGTGTTTTTGACTCCAGAATCCATGACTGAGAGACTGGGTGGGGCCTGGGCTTCAGCCGTGGGGGCCCCCTCAGAGCTCTAGAGGTGGTCATCAGACCCTGGAACCTATCCTGTATGACTGTGGGTGAGTCAGTCCCTCTCTGGGTCTCAGTTTTCCCATCGGTAAAATAAGGATTTTGAACGAGATGATCCCTGAGTTCCTTCCAGCCCTAAAACAATTCCAGGATTCCAAGCCACGCCAGCCCAGATTGGCAGCCACACAAGCCCTGTTGTGTACTCAGGGATCATGCATATTTAACTTCACAATGAAAGGGTTTTTTCTTACCCTTTTTCTGCACGTTACAGAAAGCGGTCAGGATCGATGACCACTAATGGAAAATGGTGCCCTATAATCAAGAGGAAGAACTTTCTGACAATCAGAGCAGCCTGGAAATGCACTCTATTTCTTGGGGGAGCTCTGAGGGTGTGTTTCCCCAGCACCCACAGGCCCATTTTTCTTGGATACTGAGGAAGGAGGGTCAGGAGGAGTGCCTGTGAAGGGTTGTGTGTGGATGCTGTGACGCTTTGCTGATTTTTGAACTTCATATGCTCTGATTTCAAGGCAAGGCTTTGGCCCGTGGTAGATGGACAAATGGTGGGGTCCAGAGGCAAGGGAATGAATACAGAGACCCACATCTAATGAGAAGAGTGTGGAATTCACATACTGTTGCTCCCAGTGTAGAAGCCAAACCCTAGCCCCTCCCAAGACTTCAGGCCCAGAACCCTCAGGCCAAAGAACTTCCTGAACCTCCAGGCCATGGCCCCAGGAACCCCCTTCCTAACCCCAGCCTAGTGCAGGAGGTTGAAAATCAAAGTGTATCGTTTTAGCTGCATTAGCACCCTCTCTTCTCCTTGCTTCAGTTCAGAGATCTTTAATTTCTAGGTGCGCAAAACCTTTCATCTGCCAGAGGTACCAGCTTCTCTGCCCTGTGATGGAAGGGGTTGTCACTTGGGAGGTGGGGGCAGCAGGGCCAGGGGGTCAGACAGCTCCTGAAGGTCAGAGATGAAAAGGACTATGGGGATCACTGTGTTCAACTTCCTTATTGTATACAGGGGAAACTGAGGTCCAGAGAAGAGGAGGGATGTGCCTCAGCTATAGCACTGAGCCCAGGACCCAGCCTGCTGGCCTGGACTTTCCTCTGTGCCAGCACATGTGTTGGATCCTCTCCACCCGTCTCTGTGGCCCAGGGCTAAGGCTCCAGCTCTCACTAGGTTGAGGCCACAGGGCAGAGTTTAGGCTAGAATGTAGCAATGCCACCCCAATGAGGGATGGGACCCGCTCTGGGTAGTCTTGTGGACCATGGAGCCTTTGATTACATCACTTCTTCATCCTGGCCATAATTTCCTTTTGTGTAAAACGAGGGGGCAAGGGGACAGTTCAGTGACCCCAAGGGTTACATCCTGCTCCATCCTTGGCCCCTGAGAGCTCCTGTCGGCTTTGTGTGGCTGTGTCTCATCTTATTGCTGTCCTGGTTACCTTCTGTCTTGGTAAGTGGGGCTATAAGGGCTGTGACACCCTCCTTTCCCTCCTCTTCTAGCTTCTCTGCTCCTGAGGCTGAGCCTAAGAGGTGGATAGTGGGAGGAGGTTCCAGAATCAGCCCCAGGGGGCAGGGCTCAGATTTACAAACCTGTCACTGAAGCCTTGGCTTCTCCTAGCCCAGGGCTTTGGGCATGAAGGGAAAGGCTCAAGGGTGACTCAGTGGACTGTGGGCCATTCCAGTCTTACCTATATTTATGTTCTTATCATAATAATCTTATCATGTTCTTTTCAGGCCAGAGCCTTTCTGTTGAATGGATAGTAAAAGTGATAAGTACACGGAGAGATGGATAAACAGGTTGGTGGATGGATGGATGGACAAATAGATGGCCTCTGCTTTAGTCCAGGGAGCAGGGATGACTTCATAAGCATTCAACATGTGCAGGCACAGAGGATTTCATGCTTAGAATGGCCTTGCCTTGAAATGCTTAATAGTTTTTTTTAACAAGGGTCCTGACATTTGCATTTTGCCCTCAGCCCATCAAATTATATAGTTGGTCCTGCCAAGGAATTCAGGCTGGGTTTGAGATGGCTTCATCCCCAGAGCTGGTCTCGCTGCCTCTACTGTCCCTGTCCTAATCTACACACTCCCACAAAATGCCGGGCCACTCCTGTCACTCCCCCTTGTGGAGGCCCTCCATCCCCATAAGTGCGTAGAGGTACACTGTTGTCACCCCAGGCAGCAGCCAGCCCCCCACCCTCACTGTCAATACCCTGACAAGTTGGCTTCCCAGTGCCTCCAGGGCAGAGCCCAAGTCCTTACCCATATCCCAATCTTTTCCCAAAGTGACCTCTGCCCTCCTTCTCTGCCCATCACCTGCCTCTTTGCTGACAAGCCCCAGTTTCCAGCCTCACAGTCCTTTCTTTGCCATCACCCGATGCCTCACGATCTCCCACTTCCTTAACTGCTCACACAGAGCTTCTGTGGAATAGCCTTCCCTGACATCATCCCCCAGAGAGCCCAACTCACAGCCTCTCCTCCCCCTCAAACCATCCTATAATCATAACAGTTACCATTGACTGAGCCTGTCATGTCAGGAGCCTTTCATCATCATCTCTAACCCTCACAGCAATGGAAAAGGGTGTCTCTTTTGTGGTTTTCCAGGAAAATGGGACTCAGGGAAGTTAAACTCCGAGAAGTCACGTGGTTACGAGGCAGTGGATTAAGTGGCGGTATTGCTGTTCCTGGCCTGGCCGAGCCCCTCCGCGTGCTTTCACTTCCCTGGGAGGCATCAGGCGCCACCCCCTGGCATCAGAGTCCCATATATCTGTTCAGCCCCCTCATCACTCCGAACCATCACCTCCCTAGATGAGAAGGGTCACCATCACCTATTATCCCAGTGTCCCAGCCCAGGGAGTCCTGAGTTATTACAGGGCAGCTGACGACCAGAGAGCTGACCTTCCACAGCCATTTGATCTCTCATGTTGAGTAAGCATCTATTGAGTACCTGTGTGCATGCTAAGTCACTTCAGTCATGTCCGACTCTTTGTGACCCAATGGACCATATCCCGCCAGGCTCCTGTGTCCATGGGATTCTCCAGGCAAGAATGCCAGAGTGGGTTGCCATGCCCTCTTCCAGGGGATCTTCAGGATCCAGGGATCAAACCCACATCTCTTATGTCTCCTGCATTGACAGGCGGGTCCTTTACCACTAGCGCCAGCTGGGAAACCCATATTGGGCACCTACTGTAAGCCTAATCCTATATGAGGAACTTGGAGATATCCCCCAGATTGTTGGGCTTTCTCTTTTGTGCAAAGTCGAACTAAGGGACTAAGACAAAGAGCAGGTTGGCAGACAGTGGACTGGGAGTCATTAGCCTTGGGTTCTGGTCCTGGAGGAGGAGACCCCACCTCCACCCAAGCTGAGCCTGCTGACACCTAGTAACAAACAGCAGCGACACTTCTTGGCTTTCTCACCACCCCGTTTCCCACACAGACCCCTTTGCTGACAAGCCTAGCCTAGCCTAGCTGGGTCTCAAGGCCAAGTGAGTGAATGAGTGAGTGACTTATTCTCCCGTGAGTGAATGAAGAAGAGTCATGTGGCCACTGACTTGGCCGAAGGCTGTGCGCCAGGCCCTGCTCTGTGCATTTTACTTCTATTAACTCATTTGAAGGCCTCGACAACTCAATGACGAGCCCGGACTTACAGAGGGGAAACCGGAGGCACAGGGAGGCTGAGTAACAGTGAGTGGGAGACTCAGGGTGAGCACCTGGAGGAAGAGGTGAGAGAACAGATGTGGGGAAAATAAGGGGACTAAAATGTGGGAGTTTTCTCCCCTCTGGCTCTGCTGCGCAGGAGGGCTATGAGGGGAATCTCAATGCTCTGTAATTGGCATCAGTTAATGGCAGGTTCTTGTTAGCTAGCTGCCCCGCCCGATGTGTGGACTCTGGGCTGCTGGGGGAAGGCCGCGTGCTGGTGGGTCAGTCCACACAGCCGAGGCCCGCCTGCCCCCTGCCCACTTGGCTCTGAGAACCCATTCTGTGTGCGGCCCCCACCCCAGCCGGGGGCTGATCCCGGGCTGGCAGCAGCCAGGGGAACAGAAGGTTTGCTTGTCTGCGCCTGCCGCACCCCCCTCCCCAGTCTGAGCCCGGGACCCCTCTCGGGGGCTCCTTTGGCTGCCAGGGCCTGGCGCTCTCTGTTGCCATGGCACCGGCCGGAGATGAGGCTCTGGGGGGCGGTGAGGGGCGGGGGTTGCAGGGAGGACAGCCGAAGGATGGTGGAGGCCTAGAACTCTGCAGCTGCAGGGGCCCCTGGGCCATCTGAACAATGGAAAGGGGGTGCTGGGGCCCCAGCAGGGGTAGGCCTGGACCCCAAGTGCAGCATAGCATTGCATCTAGCCCGACTGCCAGGATGCTCTGTCTGAGGCCTTTGGGACAGGCCTTGTGGCAGACCAGAGCCCTGCTGTCCTCAGCAAAGACTCCTCTCCTCAGTGTAGATGCTGACCCTCGGGTTCCACAGTGATGTCCCAGAAAGGTTCTGAGATCCCGTCTTGCTTAACTTCCAAATTTGTGGGTGAGCTGGGGTAGATCCCCTGCTCAGGACTCTGACCTCTGAGGACCTCGAATACCTGAGAGCTTGGCCCCGTTAGGGTGAACCCACGTGGGAGTGTTTCTCTGTGAACAGACCTGTTTCTGGGCAGAATACAGGCAGTCCTACACAGCGGTTAAGAATACATGTTTGGAGTCAGTCAGATGGGCCTGAGTTTGAATCCCAGCTGATCATTGGCTTTTATTAATTTGCTGTGTGACCTTGAGCAAGTTGCCATACCTCTCTGAGACTTAGTTTCTTCCTCTGTGAATAGGAATAATGATTGTACCCTCCTCACAGGATTGTTGTGAGGATGAACCCAAATTCCCAGGTCATGTCATTTAGCAGAGTGCTTGGCTCTGAATTAGTAAGGGCTTTTGTTTGTTTTCACATTGTGGAGCATCAGAAAAATGAACGAGAAGAAAGATGCCCTGCTTGTGGGAACAGGGGGGCATTGACAGTGGTGAATGGAAGCAGGAATAATGGGTTGAGGATATAAAGAGATAGATTGAGCACATGTAATAAAAGTTTTCAAATAGCCTGACCCCTGAGGAACCTGAGCTGTCCAAGAATGGAACAGGCCATGGTGAGGTGGTGAGATCCCTATCATGGGAGGTGTGCAGTTGGGAGGCTGAACAATCTCTTTGTTTGCAGAGAGCCTGGGGGAGATGTGAAATCGGAGGACTTACAGCCCATCTCACACCTAAGAAGATAGGTTTCTGTGAAAGATGATGTGACTGTCTGCCTCTTTGTTCTGCCAACTTCAGTTTCACCCAGCTAAGAGGGGAGAGGTTAGGAAATAGAGGGTGAACAACAAGCCCACTGACTCCTTTACTGAGCTCATACTCTGTGTCAGGCACTCAGAATCTGCCTCCTGCCTTAGAAAGGCTGTCACACGGGTGTTGAGCCTGTGTGCTCTGAGATGAGTCCACCCGGGATCGAGCACGGCTCCACCACTGGGAACTCTGTGACCTCGGGCAAAGGATTTGCACTCTCTCTGCCTTGTTCTCCTTATCTATAAAATGCAGAAGCAACACCGATGTCATGGATTGTTCTGAGACCATTCACATTAAGGGCTTGAGCCAGGCATTGGGTGATAAGAACTAAATCAGAATTAGCTATTCTTATTTTCAAGGTCTTCTAAGTCCTTTTTCCTTTTCAAAGGGGGCATTGAGGCCCAGCTGGGATCCAGAGGACTCTAGTCCAGGGATCCACTGGGCCTTGGCAGAGCCAGGCCACAATGGCCCAGGGGGTGGCCACGGGGACGAGCAGGGGGCCAGTGAGGCGCCGGAGGAGGCAGGAAGCGTTTGCTTGGCGGGCGGGTGGACAGGGGTATGTGGCGGGCCTCCCTCCCTCTCTGACCTCCTTCTCAGGCCGGTTCCCAGCCTGTGTGGGGACCCAGACCCCCTCCCCTGGGCCCCCAGTGGCCGTGAGGCACACACTGAGCGCTTTCCCACGAGCCGTTCCAAGTAACTAGGCCTGCTCCCCCTACCTCCAAGCGCCTGCTCTGCTACTCTGTGGCGGGTGAGGGGTGTGTGGCAGGAGACGGGGGCTCGGACTGGGAGGGATCAGTCCATGTTTTATCAGCCTGGCTCCGATCCAGACAGATGTTTCGTTTTATTTTGAACTTCCAGAAAAGAGGTCATTTCTTTCCATTGTGTCCCTAGGGAGGCCTCCTGGGGAGAGAAGAACAGAGTGAGTGACAAGAGCGTGGGGGCCTCGCTTGGGCCCCCAGGGAGCTGGAAGGACAGCATCCTGCCCCCTCTGTGGTGATGAGCTGTCTGTCAGCAGGGCAGGGCGTGAAGGTTCTTACAGGCTGGGCTAAGAAGCCAGCCTTTATGTAGGGTGGATGGAGAACCGTGGAGGCACCAGGGAAGGACATGGTTGGGTGGGGATTTCAGGAAGGTTCCTCTGGTCAGGGGGTGAGGACAGGCAGGAAGGCTCAGACTAAAGGCGATATGGGAGTGTGTAGTACCATGGGGTAGCCAGAGGCCACCAAACTCGTGCTGGAGGGGGTGGGTTAGGGCCATCAGAGTGATGTTCCATGGAACTGGCACTGTCCTTTCACCCCACGTGGACTTCCAGAACAGCTGGGTCCCATTGCAGGCCGCAACTTCACTGATTTCTGCTGCTTTGTTTGGAGGACCTCATAGATACCTGGAAAACAGGAAGGTCCTCTGGGTCTAGAAGCAGCATGGCAGAGAACTGGGCCTGGGTGACTGTGTGGCATCGCTGTGTGCCTCAGGTCAGGTTGCTCACCCTTTCTGGCCTCCACGTGATCCTGAGGTTTGTGGGGAGGTTCAGTGTGTAGGGTGGAATGCTGACCTTCAGCAGCAGAAGGGGCACTGGATTGAGGGAGGCAGGTGAGAGCTCCACAACCTCAGCCACTTTCTAGCTTTCTACCCCCTGCCCATAACTATCTCCCAACCCAACAGACCCTGCTCTCCTTCCTGGCTCCCAGGATGGGGTTCCATACCCATGCTTCAGGATCGCACCTACAGCTCAGCCCACTTGGGGTGAGCCCACAGAGCCACACCCTCTGCCATCACTCTCATACTCCCCCGACTGCTGACGGGAGGACTCAGGCTTTGGCTCCAGATCCCTCTTGCCCCCACACACTCCCGGGCCTGGAGCTGGCTGCCTTCTTTGAGCTGAGTCATGACATCCTGGCCCAGGGCCCCTCCCCAGCACCCCACCCCCACCCCAGCATTTCAACTCAGCACTACTACTTCCAGACCAGGGTCCTGAGAGTCACCCATGTCAGCCCCAGTAGTGTTCTCAGGACAGCCCTGCCCACCCCATGTACAGATGGAGAAACAGGCTCAGAGAGGGGCAGGACTGTAAAAGCAGGTGACAGAGCTGGACTAGCTGGACCCATATCCCCTCCTCTCAGCTGGGGATCTGCCCCTGAAGTTTGTGTCTGGGGCTGTGAAGTGTCCGTGGTGTGCAGGAGGGAGGACCAGACCACCAGGCAGGAGACTGGAGTCTGCATCCCACTTCTGACAGCAACTTAGCAAGTCGCCTCCTCTGAGTCTGTTTCTAATCCCTGTCTGGCTGGGACAAGGCCGGGAAAGTGATATAAAGGTCTATGTGTGGTGGGTGGGGGCAGTATCCTGTGGGGAGGGAGTGGATAGCAACTGTTGTTCAAATCCTGGGCCTTGAACCACCAGCCTCACATCAAAGCCAGGGCTGGAGGCAGGGGCTGCCCAGTCAGATAAACTACAGCACCCCATTGGCCCCCTGAACCTGGCCTGCTAGGTCAAAACCCTGACACTGGTCCCTGTCCTTCTCCAAGCCTCAGTTTTCCCATCTGCTCAGTGGTGCACAGGAAGAGGGTTGGATCAGATAGATGGTCCCTGAGGGCCTCAGAGCTCTGACATTCCAAGACTCTAACCCCATGACCCCAAGGCCAGGCCTCCCCCTCCCTCTGGCATCTTGTTTATTCAGAGCATCCCTGGCCCGAGACTGAGGGCCTCAAGCACCCCTCCTCTGTGAAGCAGGGCTTCCTCCCATCCCCATCTCACTGCTATTTCTGCCCAGCCTGATCCTTGCCTCCAGCCTGAGTGTCCCCCTGTTCCCTCAGGTACCCACATCCCCTCCAAATCCTAAAACCAGCTCAGGGCCAGCTCCCACTCCTGTTCTGCCTCATTCTCATCTCAGAAAAAGATATTGTGCCTCTAGGACAGACACGTTCCTGCCCCCTAAGTACTCCAAGCCAGAAATAGGAGTGGGGCTCATTTAGGATACCTCTTTCTCCAGCCCCTCTACGTCCAGTCACCACATCCTGTCATTCTGGGCTGGATAAATCTCAGTCCTGTCCGTTTCCATCAGTCCCCGCTGACTTTGGAACAGCCAAACCCAGTAAACACAGTAGTGCTGGCAGAGACATCTGCCTTGGCTCAATCTCTGCTCTCTGCTCTTAGGCAAGTAAATAAGCACTCCCTGCCTCAGTTTCCCCATCTAAAACAGGGTGATCCTTGTATCTGTCTACCTCATAGTGTTGTCTGAGGAGCAAGTGAGCCAGTCTATGTCAAGTGCTCAGGGTAGTACCTGAGGGCACAGTACACGTTGACTTTGTGGCTTGTCTGTGCCCACATGTGCATGTGTGTTCAGGTGAGTTTGGGGTCCCATGGGCATATGCTCTATGCATGTTGCATGTGCGTAGCTTCGCTTGTGCTAAGTACATGTGTGATTTAACCTGCATGTGTGTGTGCACCTCACATGGGCATGTGGGAGAGCACCGAGGTGGTGATCCAGGCGCGGTGGAGCTGCATGCTCCATGCATGTGTGGGCGTGCACGTCTGGTGCTGGCGTGCGGGCTGGGCACACACAGGGCCCGCCGCACACGGGTGTGTTTCAGAGCAGTGTGTGAGCGAGCGCGTAGGCAGGAGCCTGTGCTGTGTGTGCACGTGCTCTCCGTGTGTGAGCCTCCCCCACTGGCAGCCGTGCAGGCCCCCCCTCCCCAGCCTGCCTGTGTCGTGGGAGCCTTGGGACCCTGAGGGAGGGAAGCTGCTGCTAGCGGATGTGGCCAAGATGGACTGGATTTATTTAGATTAAGGCGGTGGGAAAGGAGTGGAGGCTTGTATGAGCAAGGCTGAGGCTCTGAGGAGGAATACTCAAGCACACTTGTTCCTCTGGACTTGAGGTCTTACCCTGGATTGAGGGGGTACCTCTGACTCACTGTGAGGAGCTGGGCAATTATCCCATCTGTGGATCTCTGTACCCCCAACCTAGCCAAAATAGGAAGAATCACGAGAACGTCCCACACAGCACTCGCCTCACAAACAAAGGGGAGATCCCTGAGGATCCCCTTCCTCTCTGTGCTCCAAGGGCCTTCTGAGGCAGGAGAGTGTGGTAGGAAGGGGATTCCTCCTCCCTATGACACCCACTTTGTCCCAGGTGGCTCCTCCCTGGAATGCAGTCCTGCCCCTGAAGAAGAGAAGTGGTTACAGGCAAGCTCTCTTCCCCTATATCAGCCACCTGGGCCTTTCTAGGGTTGGCTGGAAACATACACCCCCTGGGAAGCACAGAAGTCTATAGGTAATCGGTGGACCACTGGAGGGGTCAAGGAGTCATCCAAGATGGCCCAGAAGGTGGGGTCCCAGTCCCCAGTCTGGTTCTTTCCAATCCACCAGCTTGTTGCCCATGCCACTCTTCCCCTGTCACCTCCACAGGGCCATATTACCTGTTTATTTGTCTGGAAGTCACCTGAAAAACAGAAGCCCAGAGAGGGAAAGAATTTGTCAAAGTATACACAGCAAATCTGGGACCAAATGGTTAGGGAATTGAATCCATGGAATGAAAATGGGTTATGGATGCTCATTTTGCTCCAGCCTCAGGAATGTCGCCTTTCCTCTCATCAACAACCCCATGTCCCCAGGCCACCCCAGCAGGAATAATAGTAACTAGAACCTTCTCTCTGGCAGTGTTAGAGCAAGGCTGGCTCTCTGAGGTGATCCATCCAAACATCTCCCTGTATGGAAGGGGAAACTGACTCCCGGAGAGGGCTGGAGACTCAGTCTCATGGTGGGTCTGAAGCCCCATGTGAAATGCTCATTTCATGGAGGGAGAAGCCAGTTCAAGGTCCGTGGTTATCTGTACTCTCCCTAAGGTGTCTCCCCTCTCCCTGAGCTCCTTTGCCCAACCCATCCTCTCCCTGCAGCCTGATTCTGCCTTTTTGATGTGACTGGGCCATGACTCTGTCTGTAGGTCTCTGATGCCTGTTCAAGAAGGCCCCTCCCAGCTCAGAGCCTCAGGGACTCAAATCCCCCTGAGCTGCAGGCCTAGCAGAGAGGAGCCAGGGTTGGGAGCTGCTCACCCAGGGGCCTAGCCCACAGCCTTCCAGAGCCAGGCCAGTCCTAGTTGTCATGACCTCCCATCTCCAGGCCAGCCGACCAAATTCCTCCTTCAGAATAATAAACAGTGTGGCCAGCCAGGGAGGTGGGGAAGGGACGGGCAAGGAGGCTGAAATGACCCCTTCCCCCAGCCTCCACTGCTAATGATTTTCTTTGGCTGAGATCTCTAGCAGGAAGGGGGGGATCCAGAGAGGCACCCACTAAGGGGCAGATAGGCCTCTGTGGGGGCTGCTGTCTCCACTGTGGCGCTGCTTCATCCTGCCGGAAGCGGTCTGGCAACCAGCTGGAGGGCTGCAGCAGGAGGGGTGGGCGGGGGGCACTGGGGATGTGGCCTAAAAGCATTTGGGAGAGGGGAGGGGGCCCTCAGGCAGGCTGGTCTGAAGGGACTAGGAGAAAGAGGAACAGGAGAGCAAATTTATTCAGGGAGTTCTTAGGGTGCTGAGCAGAGAGCTGAGGCCAGCGGTCCCCAGTCCAGGGCCCTTGCCTGTGTTCCATGATGAATGTGTAAACACAGCCCTGCAAGTGAGCCACTTGCCATCGTCCTTTTTTTTGAGAGCTGGAGACGGAGGCCACTGAAATGTGATGGTGCGGGAGGTAGCCCTGCTGGGGCTCAATCTCAGCTCCTAGCCCTGTATTGCAAACTAAAAGGGATGAGACGAGGGTGGAGTGGGCGCAATCTGGCATGGGCTTAGGAGCCAGGCCAGGCTGGGCAGCCACTCAGGGAAGGCAGCAGGTCTTCTGGTCTCCTTGCCACCTGGTCTATCCCACATTTCTGGCCTTAGGACCCCCACCCACTTCTGGCCTCCTTCCTGTTGATACTGCAGTCAGAACTTTGCAAACCTGGTTATGGTTGGTTATTTTGGACCCTCGGATGGGGCTGCCAAGGGCAGGGAGATGGTGAAGACCCATGTAGTTTGACCTGCCTCCCTTTGTGTCCCTGCTTCTCTTTCTGCCTCCATCACTGGGTGATTCCAGTCTGTATCTCTGAGTCTTTGTCTTTCTACCCGTTTCGTTCCAGTCACTTTTGTCTCCCTCCAGAAGAAGCTCTGCCATGTAACCTTAGGCAAACTTCTTCCCCTCTCAGAGCCTCAGTCTCCCCATCTGGACACTGAAAGTGTGGGCGAGGGGGCTTGGATTCAGTAGTTTGCAAGGATGCCTTGCTGTGTGGTGAGGCCTCCCCTGGGTCCAGCCCCTGGCCCCTCCCCCTGGGCCTCCCCGTGCAGCTTGGAGCTGAGTTAAGGGGGCCAGGCATGGGGGTGCCCCCCCACATTCCACAGCCCCACTCCCCCGCTTCCCTTCCCAGAGCCGCCTCCACTTCCTGTTGTGCTTGTGGAACTGTGGGAGTTCTCTGGGTTCTGGCTTACCCCCTCCCTCTCCCTCAGGCCTTTCATCACACTTTCCTAAATATTTGTCCTGGCAGATAAGAGCCTGGTATTGGAACTGTCACCCAGAGGACAGGCTGTTAGAGCCGGTGGGCCCCTGAACAGCATCCAGGCCAAGACCCCACCCCCACCGTACGTGCAGAGGAACTAAGACACAAGGAGAAGCGGGGGGTTCAGTCAAGGTCATCGGAGAAGAAGAGGCAGAGCCAAAGCAGGGTCCAGGCACCCCGAGACTTGGTCCAGTTCAGGGGAAAGAGCCCCTTGGGCATGAGTGCCCTCTTGGTGTGGAGTATGGGTAGCCTTTGACTTTAGCCTAATGGATCCAGGGGCTGGGTGGCTCAAGCCGGGGCTTACTCTACAGGACCCAGGGCAAAGACGGGCTGTGGCACTGCCTCTGGCTACTCTGGGCCCTGACTCCTGTTTAACTTTGCAGGATACCATGCGGATTCCAAGCATCATGCGAGCTGTTGTCCTCAAAGGTAGGTAGCCTTGGGCAGGGATAGAGGGCCCTGGGGAGCCTCCAGGTAGGACCCTGGAGCTGGCAGGGTGGCTCATGCTAGCACTAGGGCCTGGGAGCCCAGGGGCGCTGCTCTGCTTTTGAGCTTCAGTTCCCTGCCTTTCTAGTGGGTCTCAGTGGAGGCCTCCTTTCACTGTCCACCCCTCAGCTCAGAAGCCTCAGTGGACCTGTGCCTGTCCAGAGCCATTAGCTCAAATCCTTGGCTTGGCCCTCCATAGCCCATGTCCCCTCACCAACTGTCCCCACCCTCTTTCCTAACAGTCACCCTGGTCTCCCATCTCTTATCAGCACTTAATGGTATCAGTCTGGCATGTCTGGTTCCGGTGAGGGACCCCTCCTATTCATGGACCCCTCATTGGCTGTGAGCTCCCAAGTCTGGGTGAGCTTTTTCAAGCAATCAATGCTGACCAGGCAATCAGTGACCAGCCAAAGGTTCACCCAAGGATATCTGACCCACTGGCTGAGCACCCACCCATCTAAACGGGTGCTTGTTTTCACCTCCAGGGTTTTCAGCTGCTGAGGCTGGGTGCAAGGCCTACAGCATCCTTCCACAGGGCATCAGCAGGCAGAGGGAAAACCAATCACTAGACATCCCCAGCACCTTCAGCCTCCAGGGGCCTCAGTCTCTTTTCTGACCTGATCTGCCCCACTCTGGACTATGTTGGCCACCACCTCCCCAAGCAGGGCCATCTCTGGGCTTTGGGCACAACCTGGGCAGCTGGGGCAACTGCAGGGAAGAGGCTCAGAAAGTGACCTGGGAAGTAATGCAGGAACTGGGGGCCTGGGAATTGCTTCCCAACGATTTCCTGATGCCTTTGAGAGAACATGGCTGCAGCCTGAATGCCGCACTGCAGAAGGACTGCAAGGCTGGGGGTCTCTAGGCACTGAGAGCAGGAGGCCAGGAGTCCCTGGGGACTAGACCCTGGGCAAGCAGGGCTCAGAGCCATGGGTTCCAGTCTCTGTTTTCTGTGGATTAGGGAGGTGTGTTCCTCAGGGTCAGCTGTGGAAAGAGGTACTATTGCTCTTGTGCCCTGACGTCTGATGCCTCCTCTCCCAAAGGCCAGGTGCTATTGCTGCCCCTGCTGTTTCTGCTGGGACCACGGGCCTTCTGGGGCCTGGTCATCATACCCCCGGGGCCAGAACTTGTCCTCAACCTCTCCAGCACCTTTGTTCTGACCTGCTTGGGCCCAGCTCCAGTGGTGTGGGAACGGATGTCCCAGAAACCCCCACAGGAAATGACCAAGACCCAAGACGGCACATTCTCCAGCGTGCTGACACTGGTCAACGTCACTGGACTAGACACAGGAGAATACTTCTGTGGCTACAAAGGCTCCCATGGGCTGGAGGCCAGTGAGCGAAAACGGCTCTACATCTTTGTGCCAGGTGAGGACCCCTGGCCTATGTGCTACACCTCTACTGCTCTTCTTAGCTGCAGGCATCTGGGGGAAGCTCAGAGGGCGCTTTACTGATATGGTGAAACATAGCCATCTCAGAAATGCAGATGAATCAGAGAATCCAGCCTGGCTCGGTCCAGGAGTATGTCCACTCCCACCCCTGGGTCTGGATATTTGTCTGCTGTCTGCCAGTCCATCCCATTCCTGGTTCCCAAGAATGCTGCATTCTCAGCTGGTTCCAATATGTACCCCCTTGGCCTCCACATCCCATCTTCCCCATTTTCCAAGCTCAGGTACCAGCTGTCCTTCAGCTTGTGACTTATCTTGTTTCTCAGGCTGATGCTGTCCATATCAAATGCTAAAGCTAGAAGGGACCTCTGAGAGCATGCTTCTTCTGTAGAAAGTAGACTGAGGGGCAGAGAGGGAAGAGACTTGTTCAAGGTGATAGAGCAAATCAGGGAAGAGCCAGAAACCCAGCTCCTCTGACTCACATTCTTGGCTCTGCCCCTGGCAGATCCTTCTGTGGGCTTCCTCCCTGTCGACCCTGAGGAGCTATTCATCTTTCTCACGGAAATAACTGAGACCACAATTCCATGTCGAGTGACGGATCCGAGGCTGGTGGTGATGCTGCATGAGAAGAAGGTGGATGTCCCCCTGCCCATAGCCTATGACCCTCAACGTGGCTTCTCTGGTACCTTTGAGGACAAGACCTACATCTGCAAAACCACCATTGGGGACAGGGAAGTGGATTCCGACGCCTACCATGTCTACAGCCTCCAGGGTGAGCCCCCTTTCTTGCCTGGTGCTCAGCCGAGGCAAGTATAACTGTCCACAGAGGGACTAACCTTTTCAGATTATCAAGTGTGCAATTCCATTTTCACTGGATTCTCACTACAGCTATGGAAGGCAGGTGTGTTGCCCTATTTTACAGATGAGAAAACTGAGGCTCAGAAAGAGGATGAAGTATGCCAAAGGTCATGGGAAGCATTAGTGGTGGAACTGGGCTGTATATACTGTGGTAGGCAAAGGCACAGGATTTCAACCAGTGGGATTTGAATCCCACTGCCACTTCCCATCTGAGTGACTCTGCACAAGGCAAATAATCTCTCAGAGTCTGCTTCTTCCTCTGTAAAGTAGGTTTAATACAGACCATTTATCTAGGGGGATTATTGTGAAGATTAAAAAAAAGATGGAGAGTAGCTGGTTGTGCTCAGTAAGTTTCTTTTGTACTTAGGTACTCAGAGAGTACTTTGATTTCAAAACATTCTAGAATGCCAGTTTCATGAGGATAGGAATTTTGCCTGTTGTATTTCCTGCTAAAGCCCTAATGCCTAGAATAGGACTTGGCATATGGTAGGTATTTAATAAATATTTGTCGAAAGAATGAATCTTCCACACACCAGTCATGCCCTCCCTCTGTGGACCCTGACCCCATCCCTAAGCTGATGTTGGTGGTGACTTCCTCAGCCCTAAGCCAGTCTCTTTCCACCAGTGTCATCCATCAATGTCTCAGTGAATGCAGTGCAGACTGTGGTCCGCCAAGGGGAGAATATCACCATCATGTGCATTGTGACCGGGAATGAGGTGGTCAACTTCGAGTGGACATACCCACGCATGGAGGTAATGCCAGGCCACAGGTTAGAGGAAGGGTCAGGCAGGGATGGATATTTCAACTTATAGCCTGACTTCCTGGACCTTTTCTGATGTGGGGGGCTTGCCCCAACTGTCCCTACAGAGTGGACGCCTGGTGGAGCCAGTGACTGACTTCCTCTTTGAAATGCCCCACATACGTTCTATCCTGCACATCCCCAGTGCTGAACTGGGAGACTCAGGGACCTACATCTGCAATGTGTCAGAAAGTGTGAGCGACCATCGTGATGAAAAGGCTATCAATGTCACCGTGGTTGGTGAGTGCCTTGAGCTTAGCCCCAGCCTTCATTCTGAACTGGACCCAGACCTTATCACAGCCCTGGGGTACTGTCAGCCATGTTCTAATCCAGCTCAAGCCTCAGTGCCAACCAAAGCCCCATTTTCAGGATCAACCCAACCAAAGCACAGTATCAGCTCCAAGTCCAGTCCTAATCCCAACCTAGACTTCCCAGCTAGCCAGAACCCTAGCCTCAACCCGATTTCTAAATCCCTACTGCCATTCCAGGCCCAGGCCGTCCCATCCCCAAATTGAAGCAGGCTGTAACTCATCTCAGCCACAATCATCAGACAGAACACACCTAGAGAGCACTGCAACTCTAGTCCCAACCTTGGACCCTGCCCCCAAACCAATATCAGACTCAAATTTGGTTCCTGCTCCAGTCCACCCAAGTCCCAACCTGAACCCCGAAGCTCAGGTTCAGTTCCTAAAGCCTGAAGCCCCGCCTCCAGGACGCTGGGCTCCTTCGGTGTACAGCTGATGCCCCGCCCCAGGAGCCCCGCCCCCAGGAGGTGCTGCCCCATTGGCTCAGGGCACAGCCCCACCTCCGACGGCTGCCCCTTGCAGAGAACGGCTATGTGCGGCTGCTGGGGGAGCTGGACCCTGTACAGTTCGCCGAGCTCCACCGCAGCCGGACACTGCAGGTGGTGTTCGAGGCCTACCCGCCACCCACCGTCATGTGGTTCAAGGACAACCGAACCTTGGGTGACTCCAGCGCCGGCGAGATCGCGCTGTCCACGCGCAATGTGTCTGAGACTCGGTGAGCAGCCTCCCGTCCACTCTATTATAGTTATTGTTCTCTGCAGCCGCCAGGCAGCCCACAGCCTTAAGACCTATCGAGGCCCATCTTTCCTGAGAGCCTACTCTGTGACAGGCACCCTGCCAGGCCACTGTGCCAGGCACTGGGGACACTGCCTGAATAGAGACAGACAGCCCCATCCTTCCTAGAGCTTCCTCTCTAGAGGGGAAAACAGATGCTGGTCATATGACCACCCAGATGTTTAGTTGTCCTTGTGATGGGTGGGGCCAGCAGGAAGCAGCCCTGGAGGAAAAGAGGATGACTAGGGAAGAGGGTGCCAGGCAGGCCAACTGCCACCTATGCAAGAATGTGGCCCTGAGGCTGGAGATTAGCAGGCCGACCTGAGGTGCTGTATGTTAGAATAAGGCAGTGTCAGGCCTTTCTGAAAGGGATGAAATGTGGAGGAACAGAGATGGTGCTTCCCCTCCACCATGCCCTCCACCCCAATCCTTCTAACCCTCCCTCTTGGCTCACTGGAGCTGCCTATGGGTGGAGACCCAAAAGTCCTGGCACTGCTACTGACACCCATGTGACCTTGGCAATCCCCTTCTACTCCCTAGGCCTTGTTTTTCTTATCTTTACAAGAAAGGTGGGGGCTGTAAGAGTTCTTCCAGCTCTGACAGCTGGTCCCCTGGCCTGTCCTCCTCCTCAGGTATGTGTCAGAGCTGACACTGGTGCGGGTAAAGGTGGCTGAGGCTGGCTACTACACCATGCGGGCCTTCCATGAGGATGCTGAAGCCCAGATCTCCTTCCAGCTGCAGGTCAATGGTGAGGAACCTTCCACCCTGCTATCCTTCCCCTGACCCTCCCATCTCTGTTCTCTCTCTATTCCTACACTGGCCATCCACCCAGAGGAGGAGCAGAAGAGGGAGTCCAGGACTCGAAGGGCTGGATTCTAGACAAGGCTCCAACACTGACCACTGCTGTATGCACATCCCCTCTTTGCACCTGTTTCCCCAGCTTTTAAAGAAAGTCATTGCACTAGACTGGTATTTGCAAAACCTCAGGCATTCATGAGCCAGTGCCATGATTTTTCCTTCTCACACACCACTTACACTATACTACTAATTAGATATTTATTGAGCAGCTACACTATGCCAGTCCATTCAAGGTTCTTGAGGCCCTGCCATGGTAGAGCTTGAATCTTAGTGGGAGGAAGAAAAACATTCAGTGGGGGAAAAAACAGCAAGCCAGGTACAAGGTTAGAAGGTAACAACTGCTGTGAAAGAAAACAATAAAAGCTAGGTAAGGAGGACAGAGACTCCTGTGGACTGGGGAGTGAGGAGAGCTACAATTTCAATAGCATGATCAGGACTGACTGCATGGAGATGACATTTGTGTGAAGACTTGGAGAAGGTGAGGGCATTAGCCAATTAGGGAAAGGGCACACCACGCAGTACGAAGGCAACATTGAAAGACTTGTGTGGCCAGAACAGAGTGAGAGATAAACGGTGCAGATGAGGTCAGAGATGACCTTGAACAGTGGGAGATGAGGTCAGAGCTGAGATGGGCAGTTGGGGGCCCATGGGAGGATAGATAGTCTAGGCCCTCATGGGCCTTGTATGGACTTTGGCTTTTACGCTGACTGAAATGAAAAGCCACTGCAGGGTTTTGAGCAGAGAAATGAGACAATAATGACTTAATGTTTTGTGGACTGACTTCCTAAAAATAAATTTATTTTGACTGAAAATTGAACCTCTCCATTGTAGATGGAAAATCAGCATCACATGTCATAAATATAAAGCAACCACTAAAATAAACTCTGAGAAAACAAAAAAATGCTATTAAATCCTGGCTCCATGTTCTTGCTGATCCAGGACTCTGATCCGAGGCTTGCCCTCTCTTTGTTAAAGGGAAGATTAGAAAATCTTAGGTGTTAGAGACAGACTAGCTCCCTACAGGCATTCCCTTTGAAGTACCCAGAAGGGGAATCTGTCCGTTTTCACACGGCGATTCCTTGTATTTAGTGCTCACCTGCAGTCTGCAGTTCCCCTCCCCCTCCCCCAAAGGAGACTGTGGCCCAGGTCTTCCCTGAGGGCCTTGCTCACTGACTGTCAGTTCTGACCTCTCCGCCTCTCTGCCTGCTCCCTTTTCATGCAGTGCCTGTGCGTGTGCTGGAGCTGAGCGAGAGCCACCCTGCCAATGGGGAGCAGACAGTTCGTTGTCGCGGCCGCGGCATGCCCCAGCCACACCTCACCTGGTCTACCTGCAGTGACCTCAAAAGGTGAGCAGACCCTCAAGCCTCAGTTTACCAGGGTACCCACAGCTAACTAGATGGACTCAGTGAAAGTCATCTAGTCCGGAACCTTCCTCCGGGAACACTGTTCCAGGCTAGAGCCATAGTCTAGAAGACGTGGCTTCTTGGACATGCTCTGCATGATTTAAACTGTCGCTTTTTCTTACCTCGACCCTGAGGGTCAAACAAGGGAGTGGATTTTGCAATCCAGGGTTCCCAATTCTAGGGTAGGAGCGCCCCTGCTGGTCAGTCGAGAGATCACAGGAGGAACCCACTAAGGAGCAGGCAGTGGGTAAAAGAAACTGGACAGGCCCAGCTTCCTTCCACCACCACACAGTGGCGCTGCCTGCTTATGGCCTCAGTTTTCCCGCCCGTGTAGGGTGGGAAGGGACTGGAAGTCGACCTGGCCGGTTCTCTGCAGGTGTCCGCGGGAGCTGCCGCCCACGCCGCTGGGGAACAGCTCCGAGGAGGAGAGCCAGCTAGAGACGAATGTGACATACTGGGCGGAGGAGCAGGAGTTCGAGGTGGTGAGCACACTGCGCCTGCGCCATGTGGATCAGCCGCTGTCCGTGCGCTGCACGCTGCACAACCTGCTGGGCTACGACGTGCAGGAGGTCACCGTGGTGCCGCACTGTGAGTCCTCCATCCTCTGTGGCCCCTTGACAACCCCTCACCCCCGCCTCCACCCTGCTATACTTGGATCTGTGTCTGTATGCCCATGGCGGGCCAGAGGTGGCGGAGCCAGGGCACTCAGGAGCGCTGCAAGTCTATGTTCCTATGTGCTTACACAACAGCACAATATTGGCGCGTGTGTGTGTCCACGAGCGTATGTGTGTAAACCATGACTATGAACAACTCTATCTCCTTATGTATGTACTTTGTATATATGTGTGCTTGAGCCTGCCTGATCCTTGGACATTGGTTTAAACCCTCCAAGTGTAGATTTGTAAAGCAGGCAGTGAAGAATGTCTGATCCCCACATACATGCATAAAGCTTGAGCATGTGTCTGTAAGCATGTACACAAGCATATTTGTGGATGTAAACCTAGTAAGTATAGGTTTGTAAACCACATACACGAGCATCCTAATCTCTGGGCAGATATGTAAACTCACAAGTGTATGTCTGTAGGTGTGTATATGTGGTACACAATCCCCATATAAGTGTGCAAACAGTGCATGTAAAACCCCTGTGCAGCATGCACACTGGCATAGTGCATGTCTGTAAGCATGGAGATGCAGCACACCTTTCAGTAAAAGTGGGCAACCCAATCCCCCTACATATATGCTTGCTGTGCCATGCATATCTGGTAGCAGACACACATCCGTGCATAATTCTCACCAATATGAACAGTGCCTATGTTCACCGTAGGGCACCCTATGGTGCCCCTATGCTTTTGCTACCTGGCAGTCCCAGTGCATACATGGACCTGTATGCATAAACTTCATTTATGCACCTGTTTCCTCATTCAGTAAATAGTCACAGGATCTCAGCTTCTCTCTGGAGAAAGCCCAGCCCTGCCTGTCCTCCTAGTGCCCATGGCCCAGAAAGGACACAGACAAGGAACTAGGCTACCTCACTGTGAGGGTCAGCTTCTGGGGGGAAAGCCTAGAGGAAGAAGGAGCTCCATCCCCATCTATGGGATTCAGAAAAGTATCCTGGTGAAATGAAGCTTTAGGCCAATACCTGAAAGATAACTAGGAGTTAGCCTAGTGAGGAATGGTGCTCCAGTCAGAGAGAACAGCCTGTGTAAAAGCTCAGAGGCAAAGTGAATTCAGAGCAATTAAAGGAAATCAGCATGGTTGGAGAACAGAGTATGTATGTATTTAGGGGTTGGGAGAGGAGGTAAAGCGGAGGGGACTACAGGAGAAGCCAGAAGCCAGTGTGAGCAGAGCTATGAAGCTTGTACAAGGTGTTTTAGACACACTTATACTGGCACTTAGGTAGGTCTTTGGGCTTGTATAAGCAGATATTTCTTTACATGGACCTGCCTTCCCCTGCCCTGTGGTGGCATGGGTGGAGGTTTTAATGCCTTATCTCATCCACACTCCCACACATGCATTCATATTCCTGAGCAAGTGGGCACCTACTGACCAACTCTGAGCAAGGCAGAAGTAAAGCTTTTGTGTGCCATCTGAGGGGGAAGCCATATACCACCCCACAGGGAACTGTCATGGCTGGGTTAAGTCCCCTCTTTTTGCTCAGAGATAGCTCCCTAGAAGATGTAGGCTCCCTAGAGCTCTCTAGGGAGCAGAATAGGGCCTGTGGGGGACAGGGGAGGAGGGAGGGAGTTCCCAAGGAACATCATGGGAGGCCAGAGGGGCAGGACAGGGTTGATGAGGGTCTGGCTGAATGTGGAGGGAGTGGGAAGAAGTGGGTATGTGCAGCAAAGAGGCTGAGGCTTTGAGAGTAGAGGAGACTCAGGGTTTGGGGACCCAGAGTTGGCCCTGTTTGGTTACCCCTGTTTCCTGGCCCCTGCCTCAATCTGCTTGACTGTTGCCATCACCGTGGGGGAGGAAACAGGCTCCTTTCTGGAGTCTGTATGCCTCAGGCTGTGGGAGTTCGGTTATTGTATCCATTGGCCTCCATCCTAGCTGTGACAAGCCCCCATGAGGGCATAGATTCAGAGGAGAGGTAAACCACAGCCCTGCTCTCAGGAGCTTGTATTCAATCTGGACCTGTGGCAGACAGGCCAGACTGACCCTGGAAAGGGCTGAGGGGATATGGACGCCAGTGGTGATCCAGGGGGAGTTACTGTGGGATATTTAGGGTGAGGCTGGAGGTGTGGCCCAGAAAGGAGAGGCTAAAGGTCTGACATCATAGGCCAAAGTGGGGATGCGGCTGGTTCCATTCTGGGCAGGATGGGCAGAGAGGTTTTTGCAGAGGTAGATTTCAGGGAGGGGAGCTGCCACATGCCCTGTTTGTTCATAAGCATCTCTTGTCTCTGCGTCCAGCCCTGCCCTTCAAGGTGGTGGTGATCTCGGCCATCCTGGCCTTGGTGGTCCTCGTGATCATCTCCCTCATTATCCTCATCATGCTCTGGCAGAAGGTAAGCCCCACCTTTGCCTAATGGGTTCAGAGTGGCACACCATTTTTTTGCATGGACCTCTGCCATCCTCTAGTGCTGCAGGATCTGGCCGTGTCTGGGGCCCAGCATGGAGCTCAGGTGATAAAGATGATATAAAGTGATGCGGGGTGTCTGAGCTACCTCCAACCCCAGCAGCCTGGACCAACATGGGCCTGGTCCAGACCATCTGGAGTGCCCTGACTCTGCTGTGCACCCTACTTCCCACCCAGCATCCTGCTCGGGCATCATGCCTGTCCATCCCAGCCACAGGACACAAGACCTTTAAGGTGGACTGCCTGGGTTCCAGCATTCTTCCAACTCTCACCCACACTCCTAGGATTCTACTGAAAGGCATTCTAATCCTGCTAATCTGTCATTTCAATGGTCTGTTCTGTGGTTTCACCATTCCATGATTCTACCATAGGATTGCTGCACTCGATTCTGTCATTCTAAGATTCCAATCCTGTGATTCCAGCATCCTATGATTTCAACATTCTAAGGTTATATTTTTCTGAGATTCCCACTGTGACTGACCTGGCATGGGGAGGGGCCAACCACATCTAGTAGAATGTCCCTGCCTTGTGTCACTTTCCTGGGGTACATACTCCTTATTGCCATCCGAGGAGCAGCTGAGGTTCTTGGAGAAGCTGGTGAGAAGGTTCTGATGAGCCTGCCGCTCAGCTGTCAGCTGCTTCTCAGCCACCTCCTCCTTAAGTCTGTTCCCATGGAGCCCATAAAGGCCTTGGCTCTATTGATAACTTGCCGTATGACTTCAGATCTGTATGACTTCAGATAATCTTTTCTGGGCTTCAGTTTTTCTTGCCTCATCTGTTTCATAAGGAGCTGGACCTAGTGGTTCCCCTCTGATGATCCATCCCTGATCTTGGTTCTGCAGAAGCCACGCTACGAAATCCGATGGAAAGTGATTGAATCTGTGAGCTCTGATGGCCATGAGTACATCTATGTGGACCCTATGCAGCTGCCCTACGACTCCACCTGGGAGCTGCCACGGGACCAGCTTGTGCTTGGTCAGTCCAAGGAGGCCTCAAGTGGCAGTCTGGGGACTTGAGGCGGGTGGGAACACTGTCTGACACGTGGGCCCAGCCTTGCCATGATTGGCTTGAGACCTAGGGCTGATGTCTTGCCTTCTCTGGCCCTCAGGGCCTACCCTCTGTACAATGGGGGTAACATGATCCCCTTGAGACCCTCTAGCCTTTATGTTCTATGATCCAGAGATGAGATGAGATGAAACCCCTTTGTGGAGAGAGAGGAAGTATTAGTGAGTGCCAGGCCTGTGCCTAGTCCAGCTAGAGAAGCTGAGAGGGTACGGAGAACCTGTGCTCCCCTCTGGGGGAGAGGTTTTCCAGGGACTAAAGAGGGGCCAGAAAGCAGGCAGGACTAGGGTGAGACCAGGAAGGACCACAAAGCACTGTGATTTTAGGAGCCTTCATGGGAGAAACACCTTAAGTCCAGGGTGGCTTGAGGGATGACTAACTTGACCTCAGAGAGCATACATGTTGAGATTCTTTGTGGGTCAGCAGCTGACAGATCATCTCTTTCCCAGGCCGCACCCTGGGCTCCGGGGCTTTTGGGCAGGTGGTGGAGGCCACAGCTCACGGCCTGAGCCATTCTCAGGCTACCATGAAAGTGGCTGTCAAGATGCTGAAATGTGAGTCCTGGGAGCCCGCCCCTCTCTCCCCTCACCCCCGGCTCCCCCACACATTCAGGCACTCCCAGAGCAGGTCTTGTGCTGATTCTGTGGGCACAGAAGTACAGGCATACCACAGCCAGCAGCACTCCCGATTCTACTTTGGGAAAGAGGCTTCCTCACCCTGCCGCCTCCTCCAGAAGCCCCCCCACCCACCCTCTTTCCTTTCTCCCGCCCGTGGGTCCTCACCATCCTTGACCACATGGGTCTAACAGCACAGACTGGGGCAGATGAGCCAGAATAGGCTCCGCTGAAGCCTCCGTGACTGGGCCAGGCCTGAGGTCCTCTCTCTCCCTCAGCCACAGCCCGCAGCAGTGAGAAGCAAGCCCTCATGTCGGAGCTGAAGATCATGAGTCACCTCGGGCCCCACCTGAACGTGGTCAACCTGCTGGGGGCCTGCACTAAAGGAGGTACAGCCCACTCCCAGAGAATTCTGGGGAAGTGCCAGTGGCCAAGGCCTGGCCCCTCCCTGCCCCCTCCCCAGTCCAAGGACAACAGGATGCTCCCACTGGAGAGTCTGTGCCTACCCAGTCCAGTGCCCTCACTTCACAGAGCCAGATGTGTGTCAGATTAGCAAGTCACAAAATCACATCACCTCCAAGACCAAAGCACCCTTCAGGTCACCATTCCTAGCAGTTTCCAAATCAAGGAGTCCTCTGACATTTTAAACTTTTCACAATTGATTTTAAAAAGGGTAATAAGTAACAGCTCATGAGACATTGAAATGAGCCCTTCCTCTGGAGACCACCAACCGGCTTGCTCACTGAGAGCTGCTTTCACTCGGAAGGTAAAACAAGTAAGGTCTCTCCAGTTGAGTGTGTTTATTTGAAACTGATTACAAGTTAGGCCACAAAAAAAAAAAAAAAAAAAGTTATCACTGTTTGCAGCTGCTTATTGTGAGATTTGGGATTTTCCTCAGTATTGTGCAACCAAAACAAAATACAGAAGTACACTATGTGCGTGGACCAATTTATGTCTGCAGTGGTCACACATTTCAAAATGTTTGATCCCACCAGTATCTTCAAACTGCCAAGTCAATGCATTGTGTTTGAATTTAAACAGTAACCTGGTAATAATCAGTTGACTTTGTTTGCTTTATATCCTGGGCTCAAAATTCAGCTTCATCAACAACAGCTAACTCTGTGCTTGCAGTTTGCCAAGCACTGAGCTGAGCTAACCAAAGGCATTATCTCATGAATACTCATGAGATACTTTGGGGTGGGTATTACTAGCCCCATTTGATAGATGAGGATAGTAAGGCTCAGGGAGATTGCCTTGCTCACAGCCAGGAAAATCCAGGTTTGCTTGGGGCCTGAGCCTGTTTGCTGTCCCACGTGCAGCCTGTCATCAGCCTCATGGCTCTGACCGGAAGCCTGATCCCACCCCCACCTCCTGCCCTGGGACTGTCGCTGAGCCTGTCCTTCTGCAGGGCCCATCTACATCATCACCGAGTACTGCCGCTATGGCGACCTGGTGGACTACCTGCACCGTAACAAACACACCTTCCTGCAGCGCTGCTCGGACAAGCGCCGCCCGCCCAGCGCCGAGCTCTACAGCAACGCCCTTCCTGTCGGGCTCCCCCTGCCCAGGTACCGCAGGGGGGCTGGGGCCTGAGTGGGGGGGAGCCCTGAGGAGCACCTGCTCTCCCCTCCTTGTCCAGGACAGGAAACTGAGGCCAGGGCAGGCAGAGCCTCTCCTCGAGCCAGGTTTCACTTGTTTCACCAGCCAGCCTGCAGCCTGGCCCCCTCGGCCACCCCCGAGGTGGGCGTGACAATAACAGTGGTGACGATGGTAGCTGCCACCTGCTGATTGTAGGAGGTGTGCCAGGCCCTGCACTGAGCACTCTGCAGATGTGACCCCCTTTGACCTCTCACCAAACACACATCATTGTCTCTCCATCAACGGGGAGCACCCTTCTGTTCCAGGTTGACCCTCACTGTAGCACTCTCCACTCTACTCCTCCCTTGCTGCAGCCTTCCCCCTCCTCCACACAGCAGTCTCTCCAGTGCCTCCAGGGTAGCTATCCTCTTTCTTCTTCTTGTCCAAAAATAACACTTCTTTTCTCTTTTGCTGATGGCAAAAGCAATACTTGTCTATTTCAGAGGAAAGAGTCAGTTAAGAATAGCATTAAAAGACATTAAAATTCATCCATGTTCTCGTCAACATTTTGATTGGTTTCCTTCCAGTCTTTTTTCTCCTCCTAGAGACACATGTGTATTTCGTCCCACAGCTCTCTGGAGAGCTGATGCTGCAGGCAGAGGCATTAAGGTGATTCACTGCCCACTTGCAGGGCCTCATGGCTGGGCAGTGTCCTTCCTGTGACCCTTGTCTTTGGATATTGGAATCGCCCTGGGCATGAGTTCTCTGAGGACACAACCTAGGTCTTAATGTCATCTTGGCAGCCCCAGTGCCCAGCTCAGGATGGGTCTGAGGTTGGCTGGAAGGGCTCACTACATGGTCGTTCGTATTATGACAGATTGTGAGTGGAGGATGCTTGAGTGAGGGAGAGAAGAAATGCGTAAGTGACAGGTCCTTTCTGGCCCCAGTGGTGAGCAGAGGGGCAGGGGGGGATGAGCGGGGAGAGCCTGTGCTACTGCCTCTGTGATGCTCCTCTGCCCCCAGCCACGTGTCACTGCCTGGGGAGAGCGATGGTGGCTACATGGACATGAGCAAGGACGAGTCGGTGGACTATGTGCCCATGCTGGACATGAAAGGAGATGTCAAATACGCAGACATCGAGTCCTCCAACTACATGGCTCCTTATGATAACTACGTCCCCTCTGGTGGGTGCACACAGGGTCCTCACACCTGTGTTGTCATGCATTCTTTCCAAACCCTTTCCTCCACCCAGTCTGGCAACAACCCTGCCAGGAAGGTGGCCTTGTGCCCATTTCATAGATGCAGAAACTGAGGCCTGCCACCTACCCAAAGCTCCTGTGTGGTGGAACCCCAATATCAGCCCCTGTTTCTGGGTCAAGAAATGTGCACACAGCCTTCAGGGAGGAGAGGAGCTTGGGTTGGAGGGGATGCCTGACCTGCTGGGGCCTCAGGAAAGAGTGGTCTGCTCAGAGCAGGCCCCAGGCTGACTAGTGCCCAGAGGAGCAGGCAGGCCAGGCTGAGCAAAAGTGGCCCAGGGCTAATGCCAGAAGTTTTTTCTGGAAGTCGGAGAATTTAAGAGATATTTGGAAATTATTTTCCTTTTGGGGAAAACTTAGAGGATCAGGAGTCTCCTCTCTGGGCCATCCAGCCCCTACACGCCAGAGGCCAGGGTTCTGTGGCCCTGGGGGGACTCAAGATGTCCTTCTGCTCTTCCCTAGCTCCTGAGAGGACTTGCCGGGTGACTTTGATCAACGAGTCCCCAGTGCTTAGCTACACGGATCTTGTGGGCTTCAGCTACCAGGTGGCCAATGGCATGGAGTTCCTGGCCTCCAAGAATGTATGTGTAGTCACAGTGAGCAGAGTGGGGTCTTGGGGAGGGGGGGTCCCCTGACCAGCCAGGGTCCTCCAAGTATGTGACCCGTACAGCGGCCCTCTGGTGGCTGAGGATGGCCAATGCCCTCACACCTGGTGGCCCCTCACACCTGACCAACCATGAATTTTTCACAAAGCCCTTGACCCGGAGAGCCTTTCCCACAATCGCCCCACAGTCAGAGCTCTGTCCCCTCTGTCCCCAGTGCGTCCACCGAGACCTGGCAGCCAGGAACGTGCTTATCTGTGAGGGCAAGCTGGTCAAGATCTGTGACTTCGGCCTAGCTCGTGACATCATGCGGGACTCAAACTACATCTCTAAGGGCAGCGTGAGTGCCTTCACCGTCATCATGGTTCACGTGGCTTTGGCTCATGGGAAGTCAGGCCAGAGTCCTCGTGGGCTCTGCCTGCCTGGCCCTGTGTGTAGGGACAGGAAGAGGAGCCACCAGCTGGGCATGGGGAGGGATGGGGGTGAGACACCCAGGCCTGTGGGGTGGGCCAAGGGCTCAGATTTGCTGGGCATGGCAGGGGCCAAGTGGCCAGCTCTAAAGGTTCTGGGGGAGGATGGATAGGGAGCAGGCCAAATGTGCTTCTCAGCAGTGATGGCGGGCAGAGGCAGAAGCCCACATGAGTGAGTGGCAGGTGGTACTTGGATAAAAGGTGACCATCCTGCCTCACACTCATGTCCCCACTTTCCACACATGGACAGAACTGGAGGGACACTAGGCTCCAGAGATATAAGGTAGCTAGGATGAGAGCTGGGTGACACCTGTGCACGACCCTGCCTCCCCTCAGCAGGGGTCAGGAAAGGGATCCTGCTCCCCAAGTAGTCTCAGACCCTGGGGCTCTTCCTCACAGATAGGGGTTGCTGTGTCCCCAGCTTGTGAGAAGAGAAACTCAGCCTCCTGATCCTCTGACTAACCAGCATTGGGATGGGTGTGGGAACTGTGTATCGGCAGTGATGGGCCCTGGGGGACCAGGAAGTGAGAAATAGCTGGGGTGGGGACTGCTGGGCCTCCTCCTGCCTCCCAGGTGCAGAGTGGGGCTCGGCCCCTCCTTGCGCTCAGCAGTCTCCCCCCTCCCACAGACCTTCCTGCCTCTGAAGTGGATGGCCCCTGAGAGCATCTTCAACAGCCTCTACACCACACTGAGCGACGTGTGGTCCTTCGGCATCCTGCTCTGGGAGATCTTCACCCTGGGTATGCTTCCTTCGTTCTCCAGGGCTCACCCACACATGGCATAGCGTCCACCCTGAGCGCCCACACCTCCATTCTAGGGGGGCGGTGGGACAGGGCTCAGAAGCTCTGCTCTTTTCTTGTTCCTGTGTGACCTCGGCAAGTGTCTTGCCGTCTGGATCTCCTTACCTCTGCATCTCAGTATAGATGGTCTTGGACAGTGATGTCAAGAAGCCTGGCTCTGGTGTTCTCTGGTTCTGATTCCGGGGAGGGATTCAGTCTGTGTCCAGAGCCTATGAGGGAGTCCACATTTCCCAGTGCCAAAGCCACGATACCCACACCGATCAATGGGCTGGTATGCCTCTCCCTGTCCTGTAGGAGAGGATTCCTGCCACTTTCCCAGCACCCCTGAGCCTGTGTCTCTTTCTCTGCTCCCTAACAGGTGGCACCCCGTACCCAGAGCTGCCCATGAACGAGCAGTTCTACAATGCCATCAAGCGGGGCTACCGCATGGCCCAGCCTGCCCACGCCTCTGACGAGATGTGAGTGGAGCCTCTGGGAAGATATTTTGGGGTGCAGACAATACATATCCAACTTTACCAGCTTAAGACAAAAATAGATTAGTTCAGAGATGTAGAAAAATTAGGTATAGCTGGATCCAGTTGTTCACAGACATCATCCACAGTCTCTTGTTCTATCCTGGGGCTCTGTTCTCCTTCCTGTTGGCCTTACTTTCAGGCTGGCACCATCCAAATAGCTTCAGCCTGGCTGCTTTCACCATAGTTGCAGCAAAAGACCCAGAGGTGGCTGTCAAGGGCTCTGCTGGGGTCACAGGCCCATCCAGAACCAGCCACTGAGCTGAGGGGATGAACCCCTACTGGCCAGACCCGGTCATATGCTCACCAAGGTGCGATCAACCCCATGGAAGCACTGAACTGAAGGTGAAGGAAGGACTTCTCAAGGGAACATTCCAGAGCAGTAAAGGGGGGACCCCTCCTCTCCTACCTCTTTTTATTTATTATTCCCTTTGTCCTGGGAGGCAACAGGCCCTGAACCTGAGGCCCTGACCTCTCTGCCCCTTTCCCCAGCTACGAGATCATGCAGAAGTGCTGGGAAGAGAAGTTTGAGATCCGGCCCCCCTTCTCCCAGCTGGTGCTGCTTCTTGAGAGACTGCTGGGTGAGGGCTACAAAAAGGTACGCTGAGGCAGGGTGGGGGTGGGGGCTGGAGAGCACCAGTCCAGAAATAGACACAGGGTACAAGGCTCACTGTGACACACTGCTGTTTGGGGACAATCCTTTCCCCTCTCTGAGCCTGTTTCCCTCTTGGTGCCAATAAGGGATGTGAGTGTAGTTTATTTTAGCAGCACAGAATTTCTTAAAGTGAAATCCTACTTGGAAGCTGATTAATTTAAACTGGAGGCAGGGAGCCTATAGCCCCCCACCTCATCCTGCATCCTTCCACTTGCCTTTGCAACCAGACCAAAACTGGGCCTCCGTCCCAAGTCTGAACAACCCCAGGCGCAATGACCACTAAGGACCTGACCGCTTAGACCCTGTGGCAGGCTCGTACAAGGCAGATATTGCCAGCAGGACCTTAAAACCCTCCCTTGCCCCACTGCAAAGCTAGTGCGAGGGGGATGCATGTATCCTTTGTGCAGACACAGCCTTTTCCCTCAATCCATTCCTCAGTCCGCTCCCAACCCCATCTGGTTATCGCTCCAGGACCAGTAGTGAGGGAAACAGGCCTCAGCGAAGGAGGCCGTGGCAGGCAGAGAGCCCACGCCTGTCTCCCCTGAAGCAGGGGGAGTTAGGGTCATGGGTGCCGGTCTGAGTACTAACCCCTCCCCAGGTGACCCTCAGCTCACCTTGTCTGTTGAGAGGCCAGAGAGGAGGGTAACTTAGTGGCTTTGGGCAATTCTCCTTCCTCTCTGAGCACCAGGGACCTTATTTACATAATGCTGGAGGGGCTGGCTCAGAATCTGCCTGTTAGGTGATCTCTAAAGTCATTTCTGGTCTGACCCTCCCTTGTCTCGGATTCTTCCTGCCCCCTGAGCAGAAGTATCAGCAGGTGGATGAGGAATTTCTGAGGAGCGACCACCCAGCCATCCTTCGGTCCCAAGCCCGCTTGCCTGGCTTCAGTGGCCTCCGATCTCCTCTGGACTCCAGCTCCGTTCTCTACACTGCCGTGCAGCCCAACGAGGGGGACAATGACTACATCATCCCCTTGCCTGACCCCAAACCCGAGGTTGCTGATGAGGGCCCACTGGAAGGTTCCCCCAGCCTTGCCAGGTAGCTATTCCTACCTGCAGCCCAAAGCAGTGGTGTACATAGTGTGTGTGTGCACACGTGCGTGTGTGTCTTTGTGTGTGTGTGTGTGTATCAGTCTGTATCTTCATGCCTTCAGACCTGGCTTAGAAGTGAGTTACCTCAGGTGAGTACTTATTCCTGCCAATGAGTAGAAAAAAAGAATGGAACTCATTTGACCTTTGATGACCTCAGGTGGAAATGGCAGGCTGGTAAGAGAAAGAATGGCATGGGACGTATTTGCAAAATATCTGTTTCCTTTAAAGGAGCTCCCACAGGCCATCTACTTTGTCCCCTCTCTAGGCTGTGACTTAGCCCTAAGGAGGGAAAAGGAAAAATCTAATTTGCATCCCCAGCACCACATGTATTACTCTGTGATTTGGCCTTCAGCACCATGCCCTGAGGACCCCAGGGAGCATGGAACAGGGAGGCAGAGGTGTCTGCAGAAGTTCAGGCCAAAATTCAGACTGGGGAGAAGATTCATGCCTTTCTTTTGCCTTGGGATGTGAAGATCAGCATGAGGGGAGGGTTTTGGAGGAAGGCCAGCTATCGCCTGGACTAGATGTTCCGCATGAGGCCAGACCCACACCCAAAACAAGATCCACCCTGTGGTGAAATGGCTGGGGCTGCAAACTGGATCCCAGCTGTATCTCTGCCACTTGCTGCAGTGAGACCCGGCCAGGTACCTTCGCTGTGAGCCCATCTCTCTACATGCACTAGGGGCACACACAGGACTTAGAAGGCCCTCACCACCCTGTTTGAGAAGCTAATATTCCAAGGCTTCAAGCAGCCAGTGTACAGACGAGTTCAGCTGAGTTCAGATAGCTTGGGGTGTGAATGCTGGGGCTGCTCTGAGCCTTCAGACCAGCTGCTTCTCCTCTCTGAACCTCAGTTGCCTCGTCTGCAAGATGAAAACAGTAGGAGTATTTCAATTTGGAGGTTGTTATGGGGATTGAATGAGGTCATTATGCATTCAGACATGTGGGAGATGGAGACTGATGAGTAAGCAATGGACTTTGGAGTCAACTAGGTCTGCTCTAAGTCCCCACTCCTATACTTAGCCACTGTGTGATTCAGGGCAATGACATAACCTCTCTGAGCTGCACTTTCCTCACGACGCCTGCCTCGTGTAATCTCTACAAGGATTTTAGTGAGCTAAAGTGTGTAAGGTGCATGCAGCCAGCTCAGGTAGATAGAAGGCTCTATGTTAATGCTGTTCTTTCACTGAGGTTCCCTCCAGCCTCTCACTCACTCCCCCTCCCCGCCTCTAGCTCCACCCTGAATGAAGTCAACACCTCCTCTACCATCTCCTGTGATAGCCCGCTGGAACCCCAAGAGGAGCCAGAGCGAGAGCCGCAGCCTGCCTCCCAGGTGGAGCCAGAGCCCGAGCGGCCGCCGGATTCCAGCTGCCTGGGGCCTCGGGCCGAGGCGGAGGACAGCTTCCTGTAGGGGCTGGCCCCCACCCCGGCCTGCCCTACTCGAAGCTCCCCTCTACCTCCCAGCACCCTGCACCGCCTGGCCGGGCCCGGCCTCCCGTCAGCCAGGCTGCTCCCGTCGGCTGTCCCTTTCTGGAAAGCTTCTGCCCCGGCACATCATCCCCAAGCCCTGGAGCTGGCTTAAGAGGCAAGAGAACTGGAGGAGCCGTGACCAGTCCTCTGCCTCTTGGAGCGCCGTGTGACTCTGAGCCAGCACTCTCCCAGGGGACTCAGTTTCCCCATCTGGAAGATGGGAACGGTGGCTTGGCAGCCCACAGTCTGGGATTCTCACCCTGCCTGACAGGTGTGGAGGATGGAACCCTCAAGTTTCGTGAAGTGGTGGATTAACTCTTTTCTGTTCAGCCAGCTGCCCCTCAAGGAGCTGCAGCTCTCTCCTTGCACTTTTTTCTCCAAGAGTTGGGGAAGGGACCCCAGCGTCTCTGGCTCCTGGCCGAGCTAGGGCCTGGCCTTGGACAGTGTTGCCTCATCCAGGAGACACCTGCCCTCAGTGCCAGTCTTTGCTTTCCCAGGCCCAGGCTGGTCTGGGGCCTTCTGTGCCTAATTAATGCTGGGGGCTGAGCCAAGTACAGGAGGCCCTGGCCTGTAGCCCCAGGCCCAGGCACTTAGGGTGCACCTCTCCATAACATGCCTTGTCCATGTCTTCCTGGCCCCATGGGTCCAGGGATCTTCTTCCTCATCACTGCCAGTCTTACTCCACTCACCAGAGTCTCCAGGGCCAGATGAGCCCCACATCTCTGATGAGTGTGTTGACATGCCTGCAACAGGTGCCTGCATGTGTGGACCAGTATGGCATTGGACCTGCTACGAGACCTTGGAGGATTCCTTCACCTTCTCTGGGGCTGTTTTCCCTGTTGAAAAATGAGCGTTTGGACTCACTGACTTCTGGTACCCTGCCAGCACTAACATTCTAGAGTATTCCAGGGGTTGTACACTTGCCCAGATGAAGCAAAGATAAACACTCCAAACCTCTATCCTGGGATCAGCTGGGGCCTGGGGAGGCCCTGATCACACATCACACACATCCGGGCATTCAGGAACTGGGCCCCTTCCCCAGGGCCCTGGCAGGTCCCCAAAGGCCCAGGCCTTGGCTCTGAGTGATAGCCAGTGTCCTGGAAAGCCCCCAGAAGCTGCCCCAGGAATGGAGGGAGACCATGGGATCCCTTTCACCACCCACGTGACCTCTGGCTGGAGCTATCCTGGGCAAAGGAGGCAGGCAGCAAATCGGGGCACCTAGCGCATCCCACCACTCCAGCACCTTTTGTCCAGGGCTGTGCTGCAGACCTGACGGACAGTGAGAGGACAAGACGCCTTGAAGGGGGGACCTGAGGAGGGGATGCAAGAGGTGGGTACTTTGCAGGTTGCCTTCCCACCTTCCAGCTGCCCCACCCTGAGGAAGGAACCATGGGAGATGGCTTTGTCCGCCCAGGGGTGCTCACCTCATGCCTCTGCCAGCTCAGTGGGCAGTGGAGGGGCCTGGAGAGTGAGGGCTGTGGCCAGGACCATTGGCAGGGGAAGGGCTGGATGGGGTGGGGGTGGGTGGGTGAGGGAAGGTCAGCGACTCTGGGAACCAGCCTCCTGTGTTGGTTGGCACATCCCTGCCCTGGGACCCCCAAAGCCTGGTCAAGGAGAGGGCATGGGTTCTCACTACGGTACCAAAGATGTAATCACCTAGGTTTACAAGTATTTTTAGGACTCACATTAACACACATTTATATGACAAAAGTGCTATTTTGTACGCCATCAAATTTTCCTCTCTGTGTACTTTTTTAAGAGAAAGATTTTAATATTAAACCTGGTGCTTCTCACTCACAGACTTGGTGGTGTCCCACAGGTGTGGGTCCCTGGGCCCAGGAGGTGGCAGGAGTGGGGTGGGACAGCCGGGCTCACCCAGCCATAGGATCCCCACATGGTCCCTCAGCTCAAGTCCACTTCCATCTGTGAGACAGGGTTTTTCACACTTCCCCCCGCCCTTCCCTGGTAGCTGGGGGACCTGGACCTCAGGCTTTGGTTTTCCAAGTTGTGAAAGGAGAAGGCTCTTCCGGCTCTGTAGTGCTTGGTTCTGGGTGGGGGCCCTGAGCCCCACTGCCACCCCCACCCTGCCCCACCATGTGCTTTGGCTTTGGCCATTAAGCCAGCCCCGCTCCCTGCAACCTGTGGCCCAGATCCAAGCTGGTGTGGCTCATAAGAGGCCTTCGCTACAGCCCAGATCCCAGGCCCTGGTGACTGGTGGTCAGGTCTCAGGTACGGGCAGGGAGACAGACAGTGCGCCCGAGGGAGCAGAGCGGAGGAAGGAGAGAGAAGAAGAAACAAGGAAGATGTGGGTGAGTGTGGCCACAGCACGGCCAAGACAGGGAAGCTGGGGCCCAGCTGTGGCTCTGAGCACAGAGTCTGCCAGGCTGGGAGAGGGGTGCAGACTCACCCCTCATGGCTGTGGCAGCTTAGTGGTGTGGGGCTGGGATGAACCAGGCATCTTGGTGTCCACTGGCCAGCTCAGTACTGGTTGTAGGCTTCACTTGCCAGCCCAGGTCTGGGAGACCCAACAGCAGAATGGGGCCAGGGCAATAGAGCTGCTGGGGCAGAGGGCAGAGTACACAGGCCCTGGCCCTCCTGCCTGGCCCCTTTGGGACGGGTCACCTGAGGGGACACCAGGGTTCTGCCTGAGACCTGTCTCACCTCACTGTGCGACCTCGGCCATTACTTGCTCTCTCTGAGCTGGGGATGGGGCATCTCAGTTTGCTTCTGGGGACTAGCACCTCCTTTCGGAACCACAGGCCTCCCTGGACTGCCTCCAGAAGTCTGGGGCCGTGGCTGCCAGTGGGCAGAGGAACAGAGACCTGGGGCAGCTCTGACTCACAGGCCCAGCCGCCAACTCAGGGGCAGCTGAGCCACCCCCAGGGAAACCCCCCTGCCCCACCTTCCCTGTTGCAGGGCCTGGCCACACAGAGCCCACCCTCCTGGGGGTCCTGGCCTCGGAGCCCATGACCCCATCTCCCCTGGCTGTGTTAGGAGATGAATAAGCCACACCCGGATCTGCCCTGTAAAGAGAATAAACAGCCACATTCCAGATGGGGATTATCCTTGCCTCTGGGAAAGCCTCCATCTGGAGGTCAGGGGACCTCGGTTCCCTTCCGCTCAGGCCTGCTCCTTGTGGGGTCTTGGGTGGGTTAGACCGGTGGTAGGTGGAGCTAAGGCACCACAGAGAGAGGGGGGAGGACTCTGCTGGTGCCGCTTACCAAAGAGTTCCTCTGTGCCAGGGCTGCCCTGATGCTGCACACATCTTCCCATTTGCCTTCACATCCACCCTGTGAACCTAGGGCTGCTCCTGTCCCCATATTACAAGGGGGATACCAGTTCAGGAGAGGTTGAGGTGACTTGCCTAAGGTTGTCAGGTTGGTACAGCAGGGAGGTGATGGGCACCTGGGCCTGGCTGAACCCTGGGTCAGCTCTCAGGGGGGTGAAGGGAAGCCTGGGTCCCAGCTCCTGTTTCCTGGCTCCAGACCTCTAGGGCTGTGCGTCCCCAAGAGAAAGTGCTGGGGGGAAGGAAGGAGCTAAGAGACTCTGAGGGCTAGGTGGATGTAATAAACAAGCATCTGGTGGGCTGGGAGCCCACACATCCCTGTGCAGAGGGGATGTGGGAGCTGGAGGATGGGGAAACCGTAGGTCCTGTGGCTCTCCCATCCCCACCACTCAGACGGGCCCATGGGAACTGGTGAGCTGGAATTTTCCTCCCAGACGATGAGCCACTTGACTACACAATTCTTCCGCCACCCTATTCACAGCCAGGGTCCTTGTTCCTGGAAAAAGAGAGAAAGACTG
This sequence comes from Cervus canadensis, assembly GCF_019320065.1. NCBI lineage: Eukaryota > Metazoa > Chordata > Mammalia > Artiodactyla > Cervidae > Cervus > Cervus canadensis. The sequence continues at coordinate 47,517,736 of NC_057389.1, forward strand.
AAAGCTTTTGCTTCCAGGGCCCTAACCCTCAGCTGATGAGGGGCCCCACAGCCCCCATTAATGTGCCTTCTTTGAATTAGAGCCCTGTCTCCACAAGGTCTCTTCTATTTCAGTTTCTCATTCAGCTTCATAAACATTTAAAATTACTTTTATAGAAGCAATTATATAATATATGCCTGCATTAAAAAGTACCCATTAGCAGATGTATAACACAAAAAGAGACCCAGGAGACCCTGGCTCTGTCTCGGTCACTCATCATTTAGAGCGGGTTCTGCTCTGTAAGCCAATGTGATGTTCACAATAAAGCTAGGCAACAAGCCAAGGGAAGACCCAGATGAGAAAGCTAAGGCTCAGAGCCATGAAGTGCTGGTCTAAGCTCACATTGGGAGGCTCATTCCTGCCAGTCTGGTTCGTTGCTACTGCCTTCCTCAGGGAGATTTGGAGTTCAGTTTCTGGATCCAGAGGGGATAGCAGTCTGAGAAGCCATTGAATCAGGTTGCCAGCCACCCACTCAGGGTGAGGGTCTTGGAATTCCCTGAGTAGGCTCCTCCTTGGAGGGAGCTTCTGGGGCTTCTTCTGGGCTGTGATCAGTTCCCACAGCTCAGAATACCATTAGCCATGACTGCTTCGGAGCCTGATGAAGGGGCCTCGGCCTGGGGCAGGGGGCTGGGCCTTCTCAGGATCCAGCAGGGACTCGGGGACATCATAGAAACCAGACTATCTCCTTGTGGTCCCCTCCAACTGGCTCAGCCCCTGCCCTTCTCTCTGGACACCTATGGCCTGTGTGTCGGCTCTTTCCAATGGCTTCTTTCCACCTGACAGGATTGGGGCAGTTCCAGTCTCTTTCTGGTTTAGGGTTTTGTGGGTAATCACTGCAAGGAACTAGAAAGTCACAAACACGGGGAAGTAACAAAGCTTCTGGAAAATCACAGAATTCTCAAGTATGGTTGTTCCCCTTCTGAAGGGACAAGATGGCAACTTCCATGTCTGAAAATTTTTCTTCTCTGTTACCGATCTTCTTGAAGCATACTATGATCTTGTCTCTATTTGCTCAGATACCTTTGATGGCTCCCCATGGCCCAACAAAGTCCAGATATCCTCATGTGGTCATGAAGGTCCCTCCTGACCTGGCTTCAGCGTCTTTCGCCTCTCCCATGTCTGTGCTCCAAGGCCTGTCTACTCCTGTGTGGACCACAAGCTGTCCAACCTTCCAACAGTGCACAAGGGCTCCCTTCTCTCCACATCCCACCAACACTTGCTATTGCTTGTCTTTCTGATAGTAGCCATTCTAACAGCTGAGAGGTGATTTCTCATTGTGGTTTTGATTTGATTTCCCTGATGATTAGTGATGTTGTGCATCTTTTCATGGGTCTGTTGGTAATTTGCAAAAATATCCATTCATCTGTCTTTTAATTGCATTATTTTGCTGTTGAGTTGAATGAGTTCCTTATATTTTGATATTAACTCCTTAGCAGATGCATATAATTTGCAGATTTTCTCCCACTTAATAGGTTGCCTATTCATCATGTTGGCTGTTTCTTGTGCTGTGCAGAAGCCCTGCCCCTGCACCTCTCTGGGTGCTGCCCTTACCACCTGGGACACTCAGCCCTCTATGACTGAAAGGAAAATTCTTGCTCTAACTTCCAGCCCAGCTCAAAGCTGCCTCCTCCAAGAAGCCTTCCTAAAACCCAGCCAGAAGTGGTTTCTTTGCCCCGTCCTTTGCTTGTGCCTCTGATGGGCCCTCATCAGTCCACTAATGTCCTATGTGCTCTCTCACCTCCAGGCCTTTATCATGCCATCTCTCCTTCCTGGGAAATTCCCACTCCTCTCTGCATCTCTCCCCAGCTCCTTCTCAGTTCAGGCAGACTCTTTCTTGTCTCTCCTGAAGTGCTCCCAGGCTGTCTTGCAACGCCACTGCTGTCCTGATTGGTCTTCACCAGCTGGCCGTGAACTCCAAAGAGGAGCTATGCCTGCCATGTTCAGCACTATTCCTAGGGCCAAGCAGAGAGTCGGTGCTTGATAAATATTTGTTGGATGCACTTCACCTGCCATTATTGTCTCACTGAATCTGAGTTAGTAACCCTTCCCCTGTTTTACAGACAAAAAAAAAAAAAAAACCTTAGAGGCCAGGACCTGGCTGTGGTCACACAGCTATGAATGGAGAATGTGATTCCCAGTCTGTCTGGCTCCAAAAACCAGGCCAGTCCCCCTCTACCCTTGACCTTTCTAAGAGCCCCAGCCATTGCTGAAGCAGGTAGTTAAACACATGGGCCCTGGGGCTGAGTTCCTCAGTTCAAATCCACCTCTGCCATGTGTCAGCCGTGTGACCCTGAGCAGAACATTTAACATCTCTGAGCCTGTTTTTCCTTATCCGTACCTATCCTCTAAAGCTATCCCCTTAGATGGTTATGAGAATCAGATGAGATGACTTGTACAGAGAGTTTAGTCTGAAGATTCTCACAAAGGAAGTGTCTAATGAAAAGGGGACTCAAGACAGCCCCTCTTTGTGTAATTGTTTTACTGCAATTGTCAGTGGCACCCCTTTTGGTCTCAAAGGTTCACATTTGGATGACAAATCGAGCAAGAAAGATTGATGTCAGTGTTATCACTGCAGTATAGTACCACTGCTAAGGACAGGGAGGGACCTGCAGGTAGCAAACAGCCCTGAGTCTCTCCTTCCTGGGCCCAGAACAGGGCATGGCTGGTTTCTGAGAGTGGAGGACTCCTTTCACTCTCTTTTCGTTTGTTTACGGGCTTCCCTGATAGCTTCCTCAGCTGGTAAAGAATCTGCTTGCAATTTGGGAGACCTGTGTTCGATCCCTAGGTTGGGAAGATCCCCTGGAGAAGGGAAAGGCTACCCACTCCAGTATTCTGGCCCGGAGAATTCCATGGACTGTTATAGTCCATGGGGTCACAAAGAGTCAAACATGACTTAGTGACTTTCACTTCACTGCCTGCAATGCAGGAAACCCCGGTTCAATTCCTGGGTTGGGAAGATCCCCTGGAGAAGGGAAAGGCTACACACTCCAGTATTCTGGCCTAGAGAATTCCATGGGCTGTATAGGCCCAGACTGCTGGTTTCTGAGAGTGGAGGACTCCTTTCACTCTCTATTCGTTTGTTTATATGTTTACTCACTTATTTGTGCATCCAGCACTGACTGAGCTGCCACCACCTGCCAGGCATGGGCCAAGAACAGAGGGTGTGGGGAAACCAGCAGAGGTGCAGGGCCGGCTGGGAAGCTGTGCTGGGGGTGGAGGGGGTCAGTCAGCAGGGCGTTACATCAATAACGTTCCCCACTGAGAACAGCCCTTCACTGAGAAGCGCTGTGACCTCAGCGGGCCAGTGTACGGCAGACACTGGAGGAGTGGTGAGTACAGACCAGACAGAAGAAGGACCACATCGAGCAGTAAGAGAGCAGGGTGAGTTCAGGAGCTGGGAACTGGGGCTTCAGTCCTGCAGGGAGAGCAGGTGGGAAGAGCAGAGGAGCTAAGGCCAGGTGTGGGTAGGTAGCAAAGGCCATTGCTAGAGCATGGACCTGACCTACACCTCTGGGCTGGAATAGCAGATGGGAACAAATACCCTTGGTAGCCTAAGGCAGACACTAGAACTCTTTCTATCCTCAGTCCTGATGGGAGTCAAGTGTCCTGATGATAGTCCTTGTGTCCTGGCTTGGGCCCCTCCTCTCCCTGGTGGGGAAACTGCCTGCATGGGCTGGGGCTGGGGTTGAGTGGTCAGGAACGTGGGGGCTGAGCTTTCCCTGCCATGGAGTCTAGAGGTGCCAGGACCCCAGAGCCAGGCAGGGAGATGAGGAGAGACACTCAGCATGTGCAGGAGTGTGACAGGCCCACACAGTTGCTTCAGGATTTCCTAACATTTGTGCTGACATGCAAATCCTTTGCAAAGTTCCTCTGCCACAGGAAGCCGGATGTCAGTCTGGAATCCCTGTTCATCACCCTCCTAGCAGCATCACCGCAGCTTCCCCAGCCAGGGGTCACCCCTACATCACCCCCACTGTGCCCTACAGTGAGCCCAGGGCACTTGCACCCACATTCATGGGTGGTCAGCACCCTCACAGTCGAGAAAGACCCAGGGTCACATTGTGCTTTGTGGGGGTCATTAGCAAAGTCTCTGCAGCTAGCTCGGTCACTGCTGGCTCTGAGACCTGGGGCAAGTGCCAGTCTTTCTGAGCTTTGCCCTCCTCATCTGCAAAATAGGGATAATTAATAGAACCCGCCTCCTGGTTGAGAGGATTAATTGAGATAAATATGCAAAAAGCCCGGCTTGATACCTGGCATGTAAACAACACGTGAACAATGTTAGGCCTCCAAATGCCACATTTCTAGGAGGGCAGAGTGCCTTCCTACTCATAGAGCTTTGGAACACAACATTCATTCACAGATTCATATATCCCTCAAACATCTAAAGTCAGTGGATCAGAATGTTCAGGTATACCACAGGCTCAGGAGGCAGAAATACCCTAACCAGCTGTGTGATCTCAAGAAAGTGACTTAACTACTCTGAGTCTTGGGGTAAAAGCCACATCTACCTGTAAGTGTGGCCTGTAAGTGAGGCAAGAACTGAGATGGGGTGAGCCCAGAAGGCTTGGGATGCATAGGAAGGACAGGGAGGTCCCTTCGAGATAGTCCAAGCTGTTGGATTTTCCGGGTGGACAGAAGTAATAGGAAGCAGCTGAGCAGCTTCCTCTGATCTCTGGGGCAGGGACACTCTCTGCTGAGGCCACCCCTCAGGTCCACTGTTGACTTTCACTACCCACCCGGGCTAGACCCATCTCTTCTCCACCTCTCCACCCTCCACCAGGAACAGGTCTCTGCCAGCCCCAGTCAGGGACTCTGAAAATCCCATGGAAGCTGAGCACCCTACCCCAAGACCAGAGACAAACTTCTACATCTTAAGATTCTCAGGTTTCCACAATGCCATTCGTGAGCTTTCAAGGGCAGTGGCCTCAGACATTAGTAAGCATCAGAATTCCCTAGAGAGTCTGTCTCCTGTGCAGGTTCCTCTCACTTCTAATTCTGCAGGCTTGGGATGGCCCTGGAATCTGCTTTTTAACAGGCTCCCTTGTGATTCTGAGGCTGGGGTTCTTGGACTGTAGTTGGAGGTACTCTGTCTGCCGGCTCCCAGGAAGAACCGTGGCCTTTAGGATAAAGCCTAAGCTCCTGGCCATGTGGTCAGTGACTCTTTGCACTTGGATGTCACCCCTTCCTGCCTCTACCTCTGCACCCTTCCTCTGGCCTGCCTCTACCTCTGCACCCTTCCTCTGGCCTGCCTCTACCTCTGCACCCTTCCTCTGGGGAACTCTGACTTTTTGTCCCCTTCGGCCTCATGCCAGTGAGTCTCCTGAATTTCTTTTCTGCCTGAATGACTCCTCTGAGGACCACCTCCAAAGCCACTGCTCATGAAGCCCTCAAAGACTCTCCATCCTGTGCCCTCATGAAATCTGACTGTGCTCCTGTCACTGTACAAAGGGGCTCCCTCCAACTGGGTGGAACGTGAAAAAATTAATGTCACATTGGTGACCCTGCATATTGTTGAAGATCTGATGAGGGTGAGGCTGACCGGATGTGCTGGGAGACCAGGTCCCAGGAGGACCTCTAAGGGACCAAA